>NW_010962944.1:45622-56254 GCF_000463585.1 Tarenaya hassleriana | reverse complement strand
ACCGAGTCAATACTAAATGGGCCGGGTCAAGAGTTGACAATGGGCTTGGGTTGATTCGTTCTGACTCGACCGAGTCAGAGTTCTGACTCGGACCGAGTCAATACTCGGAAAAAGTCTCTTTTCACAAGGATTAGGGTTTCTAACTTATAAGGAGGTGTTGGACGCCGTCCTAAGGAGAGAATTGACTTACAGAACCCTAAGACAGACCTAGAACAAAAGAAAATCGTTTCTTTTGAGGTTCTAGTTCCTGGGATTCGATCCCAAGTCTTGAAAAACCCTATTCACTTCACAGATCCTAGCAGATCAGTTCCAAAAGCGTTTGGAATCCTTCCCGTCGGTGTGGATACGTGTAGAGGAGCTGTACTTTCAGCTCTTGGTGATTAAAACAGGCCCTGGATCGATTGCTACTTTCAGATCTTCAGGAAAGAGGTAAGTATTCGATTCCTACAGTGATATACACGATTAAACGGGGTTTTACGGATGATTTTGGTTGCGTGTGACGTTTGACTAGGTTTAGATTATCCTTCCGCTGCATGAAACCTAGTAAACCAAACCCTAGATCGATATGATCGCATGCTAGGAATCCGTAGCGAAACCCAACAAATATGGCTAAGGCACGAGGGATGTCAGGAGATAGCATCAGACGCTCTACAAGACGGGTCGATTTGGGCGAGTCTGCAACTTTGAAGGCAGTCATGTCTGATCTATCGGCAATCAAGTAGCACATGGGACTCAAGAATACGTCTAACCCGCAAAAATTCCAGCATGGTATGTTTCTGGTTGATCAGGCCACATCAGAAGAAGAATCGGTTGAGGACGTCAACTACATTGGAAGGAATCATTATCAGAATCCTTCTAATCTTTACAACCCGAATGCGCCTAGGAATCATCCCGGTCTCTCCTACGGAGACCCAAGCGGAGCATTGAATGCACAACAGCATAGAATTCCTCAGAATCCCCCGGGCTTCACTCAATCACGTTTTCAGGAGCAGAATCAGGGATATGCGCAGCAGAATCCAGGATATGGGCAGCAAAATCAGGGATATCAAGCGCCTTAACCTACGAAGAACGATGAAGCGGACATCAAGATGATGCTTGCTCAGCTAATACTCGATCAGAAGACATCATTTACTGTGCTGAAGACCGAGATACAGAGCATAAAAGTTAGGCAAGACACTTTTGAGAGGAGATTTGATGGAGTCGAGGCTCATCTGAAGCATGTGGACATTCAGGTTGCGCAGCTTGCACTAGAACCCTCTAGACAGCAGGGCACATTTCCTGGAAAGCCCGAACCGAATCCACGAGAACACGTCAATGCCATTTAGCTTATAAAGGAGAGAGCCTACATGATACAGTCCCTCTGGCCACAGAAAAAAGGATGATCTCTAGATACACCGTCGAAGAGAAAGGGATATCCATTGTTGACGATATTAGTTAGGATATTTAGCGTTTGTAATATTCTCGTGTCTTATGTATATATCTTTACAAGATACTCTCGATGTACTATATATACAAGTGATATAATGCAAAGGGGAACATAAGAGATTTACCAAATTACATGGTATCAGAGATACCTCAAGTGAATGCGGAGGAAATCGAGCCGCCATATGTCGCACCTCCACCTAAGGTACCACCCGTTCCTTTCCCCTCTCGATTCAAGAAGCATGCTGAGGACACACAATTTTTTAGATTTGCTGATATGCTTCAAAAGTTGGACGTTACGATGCCTTTCTATGAAGTGATGCTTCAGATCCCCTCTTAGCTTGACTCGTGTGTCCGGGCTCCATGGACGGACATGGACTTAGCTTTGCGGATAGCCATGCACCTCCACACATTGGCAACCACCAAAGGCAATGAGACATGCATTTGCGTGGGCGGGATGATCACGAAGATCGCCCAACGAGTGGACACGGGGATCTCATTCTACCAAGCCGTCATGGTCGACGACCGCATTCTCCTTGACATGGATGTCCTCAGACTTCGAGGACATATTCAGAGGAAAGGATGGGATTCGGTCTTTAAGGGGAGCGATGGGCTAACACGATGCATCACGCTCCCATGCGAGCAAATCGAGACATTCACGGCCACCACCCTTCGACTAGACTTCCTTGACATTGCGCCAGCCCGAATAAGAGTTGGAAGGGGGAGAACGATTGATCCCTCGGCGTCGGGAACCGAGGGTCAATCGAGCTCCACTCCCGATCCTCGATTAGATCTTATACTGCAGAAGCTAGAGAGCTTAGATACTCGGCTCTCTCCAGTTGAGGCGCTCGGCACCCGACTCACCTCTGTCGAGGAGTCCATAGAGGACCAGATGGGCACCCTTGAAGCCACACTCACCGCATCCATCGAGAGTTCCCAGCGCGAGATCATACGGACCGTGGAGCGGATCATAGATGGCGAAGATTCTGACGCTGGAGGATCATCTCAGGGGAGTGAGACCGAGGGCTCTTCCGCATCCGGGGCGAGCAAGGGGAGCAAGAGGACAGCCCCTTGATTCGATCATCTCTAGGATAGAATGCTTTATATTCCCCGTGGAACTATGTTTTGATGTGTTTAGAACTCTTAACTTATGTTCCCTCTTTTGGATCTTTGGGCGCTTACACATGATATTTCGACGTGTTTAAAAGTTGTCAATCTTGTCAGAAGTCATTTTATGCAGCGTTTCCTCAAACTTGGCCCGTAAAATTTTCTTACAGAGAAATGGGCGGACTGCCCATTTTACCGAGCGGTCGCCCATGTGCAAAGATTGAGAAACGAGCGGTCGCCCGTGAAAACGGGCGGCCCCCCCGCTCCACACAACTTCAGTTTTCGAGCGACCGCTTGAGCGGTCGCCTGGAATCAATTTCATCGACTTATTAAAACGAGCGGTCGCTCGCCTTTTTAGGCGGCCCACCCGTTTTCACTGACAAATTTCCGATGTTTTTAGTTGTTCCAGATGGATTCCAGCAACCGTTGGAGGAGGGCACGAAAATACATTTCAGACACAATACCGGAGTTACAAGACTTCAAGCCACAAATTGCCCCCTTTTCAAGTCTTGTGGATGAAATCCGTGTTGATGCCGAACAAGAACATGCGGATCCAATCCCATTTCAACCCCAATCCAACGAGGAGACAATCTTTCTATACCAAATCCATCAGAGGGGGATTAAGGCTTCAAAATTCGTATACCATGACATTCGACCAAAGCAACTCTATGAGAGGATCGAGGGTATATTCCAACTCACCGGATGGGAACGTCTATTCCGCGATAACCCCCGCAGATACCACTCATTGACAATGGAATTCGCGTGCACTTTCCAATGTTTCATCCCAAGGAATGTCGATCCTCGCAGTAGCTACATTGGATTCCGTTTAGAAGGGCACCAATACTATCTCAAGATGGAGCAACTCGCTCAAATTTTGGGTGTTCAAGCGGGCAGCACGGCAACAATCCCGAAGATAACAATCGCCAAGGCTAGAAACTTCTGAACACAAATAGCGGCTTTCAAGCGGGCAGCACGGCAACAATCCCGAAGATAACAATCGCCAAGGCTAGAAACTTCTGAACACAAATAGCGGCTGCACCCTTCACCCCTTGGGAACTCGAAGCCTTCATGATACGACATCCCGCAGTCCGCTACCTTCAACAATTCATGGCGTCCACCCTATTTGCACGCGAGGATACACAAACCGTCTCCATCACGGAACTAAACATGCTCATGGAACCTCTCCACTTCATGATGAACAACCGTCTAGAGGTTGCGGACGTCGCATCAAGGGTAGCACTGCATATGTACAAGGTAATTACTTCCACCACTGAGTCAATTTGCTTTGGAGGAATCGTAACCATGATTGCAGAGCGATTGGGCATCGATCTTAGAGCATATGCACATGATTTCATCCACGGGGACAATATCAACTATATGCATCTTTTGGAGAACAATTTTGTCAAGGAACAAAATGGGGACATATTATGGAGGTTCGTGGACGTCGAGAGTAGGTATCGATCATTCGACATGGCCTATTTTGTGCTACCTCCTCTGACTGAAGAAGGAATCCATTTTGAGGTCTCATCGGACCTCGACACAGACTCCGGACAAGAGTCCTCATCCCACGGGTCCTACTAAAGGCCCGCTCGGTCCTCTCTCTTAACTCTCACTCCTTTGCATTCATTTTAGCTAACATCACATAGAATTGTAGTTCTCTCACATTGCATAGGTTTCATGGGCTTACGATATCCGCAAGAGAGCAATTGGAATGCAACTCCACCCCATCGAAAAAGGTAACACAGTCACAGCTTTCATTCCATTCCTTATTTCTCCTTTGGAACCTCTCCACTAGCCAAGATTCAACACCGTGGACGGTGCAAAACTGGGGGGGGGGGGAATGCACTAACGCACATCGTACCCATGAACCCTACACATCATTCATCATTTGCACTTAGAATCATGCATTCCATATTCATCGAAAAAAAAAATCTTGCATTTTGTACATACTTGTATAGATCGTCATCAATAGGTTGCACTGTACATATAGGTCTAGGAATGCATGCATACACTTGCATAAAGTTTTTCCCCTCAAAGATTTGGCCGGATGATGATGTGGGGGGAGGGACATAAAGTAAGGATTGGCTTGGAAAGGTTTTAGGAGCTAAGTTTAGATTGAACTAAAGACTTGAATGGATTGTCGAGTGAGGTAGAAATAGCTGATCCAGTCCTAGAGCGAATGAACGTCACGTGGGATGATTTTGCCTCCTAAAGTCTAGTGGAGTAGAGGTTACGAACCAATCACAAAACGTCTCCCTAAAAACCACCCTTTGACCTCTAAGTTAGGAAGCTCATAGGAAGCAACAAGTCCGAGGAGAATGTCGATGTCGATGTGGTGTGCTATTCCGCTTATTCGCTTTATCGACTTTATGAATCTGGTGGTAGTTGCAAGGTCTGCAAAAGGGATGGTGGAATGGATCAGCTCTTACAAGGAACAAAACGTGATAGATTTTGTATTTTGTTTTTCGAATTTTCGGATTTGAAACAAAGAAGAAACGAGAAGAAACGAAAATGTAAACAAGGATAGATCTCACCAGATTTGTGTGATGTCTGATGGTAGGAGCTAAGCTCTGATACCAAAATGATATACGCCCAGATCGGAAGAGGATGGAAGGCTGCCAATCTCGATCACCGACACTCGTAAGAGGCACTCGAATTCGGGATTGGGTGGAAGGATCGAAGTGATAGGTGGATGGGATTCGAGTTCAATCACCGACACTCGGATGAGGCATTCGAATTCGAACTCGAACCAAGCATGGAATGGTTACGCGGACAAGTGATGGGGAATGGAGGTTAAGATGAGATTGAGGCTGAACACACCGAGCCTAGGACAACCGCGGACACACCGCTGAGCTTGGATCGTTTTTGGACACACCAAAGACGAGAGAAAGAGACAAACTCAAGCAAATTTCATTCAACAACAAGTCTGAAAATTACAAGGAGACTTCGAATTTATAAAGAGAGAGAATTGGATCATAATTGTGCTTAACATGCACAAGAGGAGCCAAAAATGCATTTAATAGGGTGGTTGGAAGAAATATAGCTGTTGGGACTTTACTTGCAACTCAAGAAGCTTCCTTTTGCATGTAGGGCTCGGCCATGATGGTGAAGACGTGATGCAGACCATGTCGGAATGTGTTGGCCTCGTATTTGTCCCGTATTCCGCTCAAGACTTGATCAACGATGCCATATAGCAGTTGGCGAAGTGCTCGAGTTTTGGTGCGAGTGATTGGCGGCTCGGCCCTAATGTATGTTCGTGGAGCACCCTTCGCGTGATGGTCGTTGACGAGCTTTGCGGAGTCAAGTGATCGTGTAACGTCTTGATCATTTGACATGTCCAGGGGCTGGTCTTCGGCGGATTGCTCCGAGGGATCCATGTTCGCTCCTAGCTCGGTGTGCTCCGCATCCAAGTCGCATCCAAGGGCTCCTGCTCCGATTCTAGCTCCAAGAATTCGCGTTCCGGCTCCATGTCCTCATCAGGGTGCAAGTATCATATTTCGATCATCCTTGATGAAGATGTATCGGTTTAGGTATCCATCATGGGTAGTCCTCCGATCAAATTGCCATGGCCTTCCCAACAACAAATGACTAGCATGCATAGGCACGACATCACACATAACTTCATCAGAGTATCGTCCAATAGAAAATGAGACTAATACCTATCTGGTTACTTTCAAGTCACCACTTTCATTCAACCACTGAAGTTGGTATGGCCTTGGATGCTTTTTGGTGCGCAAACCAAGCTTTTTCACCATCAAAGAACTAGCCACATTCACACAACTTCCTCCATCTATAATCAATCCACATACCCGATCTTTCACATGACATCGAGTATAAGAGATATTCTCCCTTTGTAGCTCATCCCCATCATCCTTAGCTTGCACATGCAAAGCTCTCAAAACAATAAGGGCTTGCCCCGTGACAACATGTTCTACCTCATCAACATCTTCAAGTGATGGCATGGAGTTGTTGTCTTCTTCTGCATCGGTTTCAATATCCCCATTCTCTAACATAATCATAGTTCTCTTGTTGGGACATTGAGAAGCAATATGACCTACACTCAAACATCGATAACATTTAATTTCACGATTTTTTTATGGTAAGAAATATGAATTACCCTTCTCTGTCGAGTCAAACGATGATTTGGTAGCGACTTTGTCTCCTCTTGCTTTAAAAGGTGATTTCTCATCGTGCTTTGACCCTCAATTCCATCTTGAACTAGTCCCCTCGAGTTTAGTATTCCACCTCGAACTCGAGCTAGTCCCTTCAAATCGTGAAGATGATCATCCCCTTTTGAGTTGTCTTTCTATTTTCATTGCCATATGCACCACTTCCTCGAGCTCTACGTAATGGTGCAACTCCACCACATTGCTAATCTCTCGATTCAGGCCATTGACGAATTGAGACATGGTTGCCTCTCGGTCCTCTTCGATGTTAGCACGGATCATAGTGATCTCCATCTCTTTATGATACACCTCAACTGTCTTATTTCCCTGTTTAAGACTTTGCAACCGCAAGTGTAAATCCCGATAATAATGAGAAGGCACAAACCTTCTTCTCATGACAGCTTTCATTTCCTCACAACTTCCAACTGGTTGCTCCCGATTTCGACGTCTACACAAGGTTAGTTGATCCCACCAAACAATAGCATAATCTGTAAATGCTACAGCAGTAAGTTTTACCTTCTTCTCTTCAGAATAGTTATGACAATCGAAGACTAACTCCACCCTTCTTTCCCACTCAATGTAGACATCTGGGTCAGTTTTACCTTGGAAAGGTGGGATAGATAGTTTGATGGACCCCAAATTTCGATCTACACCGTTCCTCTCACAATGTTCTCTTCGGACATGTCGTGGCACCTCATTCCTTCCTCCACGATTTCTCGGTATAGTGACCAAGAAAACCGCATCTCCATCATTATCATGAGACTCCTCATAATATTCCGCTGCAGGGCCTGGCAAAGGTGCACGTTGTCGTTGATTGTTTCTCCTCGGTGGCAGATCACGAACTTGTTGGATCCGGAGTCGATCCATTCGATCTTCATTTATTTCGAGTCGATCTCGAAATTCATTAAGTACCACATTTAGTTGTTCAAAATTTTGCTGCATCGCTTGAATGATTTCGTTGTCAACTGCTCCTCTATAGTTTCGATTGCCACCTGCATTATCTTCTTGAGACATCATGCAAAAGACCTCACTCACTCCCTCACATGTTTTCCCTCGATAACTAACACTCAACACTCGTGTTTCACTCAATATTGGCTTTTACGCTCAGATATTCTCACCACTCTTGCCTTTTTCCTCTCGTAAAATTCTCCTCAAAGTTTGTGAAGAAATAAACAAAAAGAAATTACAAAAGACAATACTGGAAAGTGATCACACGGTTTTTCCACCGGTTTTCTAACGTCGTGCACTACAATTCTTCATATATTTTAGGTATTATATGACGTTAGTCAGCCATGTGTAGGTTCATTTGCTTGTTTTTCCCTTGCAGGACGATTCCACGAGAATTTTCACGGGCGTGGCACGAAAGAGCATGGTTTCGGGAAGACCCGAGGAGCTCAGAGAATTCAGGCGGGTCGCCCGTTTTATGGGCTACCGCCTGAAAATGGATAAAAACGCAGAATTGGAAGTGTCAGAGAAGAATGAGCGACCGCCTGAAATTATGAGCGACCGCCCGTTTTCTGAGCGACCGCCTGAAATTATGAGCGACCGCCTGAAAAGGAGAAAATGAGCGACCCTGAAGAGAAAATGAGCGACGCTGAACAAAAAATGAGCGACCGCTTGATATCAAATGCGGCCCAAAAAGGAAAAGCCTGAACTTTGAGGTGAAAACCTAATTTTGCACTTTCATTAAAAGAGGAGTTTGAGGAGTGAGAAGGGAGGCTGCACACTTGGAGAAAAAAATCAACTTGGAGAAGAGGAAAGGGAGATTTTGGAGATCTAGGAGGCTTGGAGAAGAAGAAGGTCACCATTGAAGACCATCTTGAGCTTTTCTTCTCCTTCTCTATGTTTCTTCATTTTGCTTTATGTTTTGAAACCCTAGATATGGAGTAGTAACTTTGTTGTGGGTGAGGGATCCCCACTTTTGTATAGATACCTATGCTTAACTTATGATGTTTATGAGTTTTCTTCCATGGGTTTGATGTTTTGTGCTTAATGCTATCAACTTTGGCGAAATCTTAATTGGTGTGATGTTAGAACACATTGATCATAGGGATATGGGGATGATGTTTGGAACTAAACATCAAATAAGTGAGTTATTCATATTGGGAGATGGCTTAACTTGCTTAGGGTTCATCATAGGGTACATTAATGCATCTAGAGATCATTTAGATCATTGGGAGATGAGTAAATCGATTCTCTAGATAGTGAGTTTATGTTGGGTTTTCCTGTGATCTCATAAGCGAATCCTATTCCTAAGAGATCGGTTCTAGGATTTGCGCAGCGGATGTAAAACAAAATTTGATAAAAACCCTAAAACCTATCATGCATGATCTTGTTGAAACGTTAGAACACTTACCTCAATCAATCCGGGGCCTGTTTCAATTGATGTGTTCGTCCGATCACTATAGGTAGGAAGAATACCTTGCCCTCTACACGTATCCACACCTCGGGATGGATTCCTACCTTTGGAACTTGTCTGCTAGGACACGAATCTTCTATTCGATGATGTGCTTTGAGAAAGAAAGATTAAGATCACTTCTTCAACCCCTTAGACCCTCTAAAAAGGTCTAAAAGTTCTCTAGGTCGGCCCCTAAGTGTTAGGGTTCTGTTTCTCCTCTTATTCAAGTGATTAACCCTAGATCCGGACTTTAAAATTAAATTCGAACCCCAGACCGAACGGACTGCTTAGTAGTCCGTTCGGTCTGGACACTTGGTCCGTTCGGACCAGTTTCATAACTGGGTCCGTTCGAACTAATGGGTCAGTCCGTTCGGTCCAACACTTGGTCCGTTCGGACTGAACTCTCTAGTCCGTTCGGTCCAACAATTTGGTCCGTTCGGACTAGATGCTCCGGTCCGTTCGGTCCACTTCCTAGACCGGACGGTCCGGACCTCTGACCAGATTTCTCGACGTTTTCTCGTGCGTTTGTCCTTCCCTGCGTGTGTGACCCTGTAGGCTCATTCGATATAGCAGTATAACCCGAAATCTTCTATTCCGGATATACAAGTCATAGGCGGTCTCTAGCAAGACACTATGACTACCTATCTCGAATAGAGTTTGTTCGTGATCTTACGAACGCCAGTGATGATTCCGGTTGATGATCCTTTTGTATCACGATATCATATGTCGAATATAAGGCATGAACAAGCCACCTTATCTGATTCGACTGCTTTCTCGTTCACTGAGTTTGCCTGTCTGAAATAGACGACGTTCGTCTATAGTGCGGCCACACATTTCTACAGACTCGCTCACACGAGGGGCCCAGCGATATCTCTCTCTTTTACGAGAGGTACAAATCCCATCTTGACAATCTACAATCCAGTACATGATTCATCTCGTACCTGATACACGTCTTTATAGTCCTCCTGTTACGCAGGACGTTTAACGTATTCAAAGCACGCAACTCCTCATGTGGGATTCCGTAGATATCTCAGGTCTTAGGATCCAATCATGGAACCGTCATATGAGATTCAAGTCATGACGCTAGTCCATGTGACAATCTCATGCGGGTAAATCCAGTATTCCGTTCTCCAACGAATACCTATGATTGTGATCATATCCAAATACCTATGATCATCCATATGATCATCAATCACACATCATACTAGTCTTATTATGTCGTTATTCCCATAACAACACAAGACTAGGGAGTTTAGTATCATTCATAATGATACATGGATTCCATAACACATCTAGTATGCAAGAACATGTAATGAATCAAATACTATCATAAACCATAGAAAGTATCAATACATCAAATGTATCTAAATAAAGCTCATAAACAGTACATCATAGAGCACTAAACCAACAAAAAGTACACTTTTCCACGTTAGCAAATAACTTCTCTCTTGTCTCAAGACATCCAAAACGAGTTTCAAATGATCAACATGCTCATCCAAACTTTTGCTATAGATAAGAATATCATCAAAGTACACAACC
>NW_010962944.1:43938-44227 GCF_000463585.1 Tarenaya hassleriana | reverse complement strand
GAACCTCGGAGATCAGGCAGGGTTCGCCAAGAGCCAACGAGATATGGATTTCTCGTCAGTGGGAATGAGGAACTCATGTTATTAGAACATGACGAGCCTACCACATACCCAGAGGCTATGGCGAGTCCGGATTCCGAGAAATGGCGCGAGGCTATGAAGTCCGAGATGCAATCCATGTCAGACAACCAAGTATGGACTCTGGTTGATGCATCTGAAGGGATAAAACCCATCGGATGCAAGTGGATCTTCAAGAAGAAGACCGACATGGATGGCAACGTGCACACATATA
>NW_010962944.1:36149-43403 GCF_000463585.1 Tarenaya hassleriana | reverse complement strand
GAAGATCTGTCTGACTCATCATTGACCGAACCATGTCTAACAGTGTTCGGTTCCTCCGTTCAGACACGCCGTTCCACTGTGGCGTTCCGGGAGGAGTTAATTGTGATACAATACCACAATCAACCAGATAGTCAGTGAACTCTTGGCTCATATACTCGCCACCACGATCGGATCGAAGTGTCTTGATCGTCTTGCCAAGTTGGTTCTGTACTTCGTTTTTGAAAGCCTTGAACATTTCAAGTGTTTCAGAGTTATGTCTCATCAAATAGACATAACTGTATCGACTGAAATCATCAGTGAACGTAACGAAATACAGATAACCTCCTCTAGCCGGACAGCTCATTGGTCCGCATACATCACTATGTATCAGATCCAATAACTCTGTCGCTCTCTGTCCTTTCCCCTTGAAAGGATACTTTGTCATCTTGTCCATCAAACAAGTCTCGCAAGATTCAAGAGACTCAAAGTCAAATGAATCCAGAAGACCTTCAGAATGAAGCTTCTGTATGCGCTTCTCGTTTATATGGCCTAGACGACAATGCCAGAGGAAGGTCAGGTTTAAGTCGTTTGGCTTAAACCGTTTAGTACTCACGCTATAGATGGATGATGATGAGTTTGAAGGCTGATCATTCAAGACGTATAAACCATTAACTAGATAACCATTACCATAGTAAATATCGTCTCGATAAATCATCAAACTCGAGTTCTCAATCACAAATCGAAAACCATCCAAATCCAGACATGAAATAGAAATGATGTTTCTGCTAATCGCAGGAACATAGTATCAATTACTAAGATCTAAAACAAGTCCAGAAAGAAGATGCAAATCGTAAACGCCAACACACAATGCAGCAACTCTTGCTCTATTTCCGACGCGTAGATCCGCTTCTCCCTTAGCTAGCATCCTACTTCTTCTTAGTCCCTGCACATTTCCACAAATGTGTGAGGCACCTCCGGTATCTAATACCCATGAAGATATAGTATAGATGTTAGCCTCTATAACGTGGATACCTGAGGCAGCAGCTTCACCAAGCTTCTTGTCCTTCAGATCCTCCAAGTAAAGGTGACAATTACGCTTCTAGTGTCCAGACACTCCGCAGTAATGACAGTCACCCTTATCGGGCTTAGGCTTGGGCGTAGAGGCAAATTTTTCCTTTTTCGCCTCCTTCTTCTTGGCTTTACCCCGCCGCTTCTTGCTGGAGTTGTTCTCAACAGCAAGCACAGTCTTGGGCACCACAATATCCTGCTCGGCCGATTTCAGCATCCCATGCAGTTCGGCTAAGCTCTTAGTCATCCCATGCATATGATACTGCATCACGAACTGATTATAGTCCTCAGGTAATGACATAAGGATCAAGTCTGCAACCAAGTCAGCATCGAGTGTCACTCCCATGCGCTCAAGTTCCTCAACATGAGCTCGCATGTTGAGGACTACTAAGCAGTCCGTTCGGTCTGGGTTTCAGACTTAATTTTAAAAGTCCGGATCTAGGGTTAATCACTTGGACAAGAGGAGAAAAATAACCCTAACACTAGAGGGCCGAAAAATAGAACTTCTTAAGACCTTTTTGGAGAGTTTAGAGGGTGAAAGAAGTAATCTACATCTCGTTTTCTCAAAGCACATCATCGAATAGAAGATTCGAGTCCTAGCAGACAAGTTCCAAAGGTTGGAATCCATCCCGAGGTGTGGATACGTGTAGAGGGTGAGGTATTCTTCCTGCCTACAGTGATCAGACACGTTCTTCGATTGGTACGGGCCTCGGATCGTTTGAAGTAAGTGTTCTAACGTTTCTACAAGATCATGCATGATAGGTTTTAGGGTTTTATCAAATTTTTGTTTTACATCCGCTGCGCAAACCCTAGAACCGATCTCTTAGGAATAGGATTCGCTCATGAGATCCCAGGAATCCCAACAACAATCTCAAGCGGGTCAATCCAGTATTTCGTTCTCCAACGAATACCTATGATTGTGATCGTATCCAAATACCTATGATCATCTATATGATCATCAATCACACATCATACTAGTCTTATTATATCATCATTCCCATAATGACACAAGACTAGGGAGTTAAGTATCATTCATAATGATACATGGATTTCATAACACATCTAGTATGCAAGAACATGTAATGAATCAAATACTCTCATAAACCATAGAAAGTATCAATACATCAAATGTATCTAAATAAAGCTCATAAACAGTACATCATAGAGCACTAAACCAACAGTTTAAGCTCGGAAGAGACAAACTCTAGATGAAGTGCTTGAAACCCCCATTTGGAAGATAAACCCGTAGATATTATAGTATCATCAACCGTCCATGCAAGTCTTGAGGGATCCCGAACCCACAACGCCTAGAATCATTGTTTGCAACCCCATTAATTTTATTTGCGAAATTTCATTCCGATACCCATCACAAATCACATTTTTATTGACCATCAATCTAGCTTAGGGATAGACTAATACAACCTAGTCCTCGTGTTCGACCTTGTTACTACAACTACCGTATACTTGCGGATAGTGGTACCAATCGGGTAATATATATAACTCGGTGCGTGCGCATCAAGTTTTTGGCGCCATTGCCGGGGACTAGGCGTTTTCGTGTTAGTCTAGATTTTTGCTAGATCACATCGCTTGGATCTTTGCTTGGATTAATCTGAGTCTTTACCGTTTCACAGCACACTCGGTTCGTTTTGTCTCTTTGGTGTGCAGCTCTTCCGGTGCATGACAAGAAGTACCACTGGTAGAGATCAACTCGTCTTCGACCCCGAAATAGAAAGAATACTGCGCTTCGCTCGGAGACAGCAAAGACAGTGGGGAATGGCCGAAGAAATGTTGAGAGAGAACAACGCACGAAGAGAACAGCCCGATATGGCCGAAGAGCTGTTGAGAGGGGCCAATGCCCAAGGAGGTCCAGCCCAAGCGCCCCCTAGAACGCTTCGAACATACACATAACCGAAGCACACTCAGTTACTGTCATGCATCAGCCGGAGACCTCTAGAAGATTTTGAACTCCTACCGCAATGTATTCAAATGCTCAACAATATGAGTTTCCGTGGGAGACCAAACGAGGATCCGAATGCTCACCTTACGAACTTCAAGATGAACTGTAAGGCAATCAAGAAGGAACCGGGGATTACTCTTGAAGACGTATTCCTTGAAACTTTCCCCTACTTGCTTACGGAGAGAGCTAGAGATTGGCTCTACACTCTTGAGTCAAACTCTATCTCAACATGGGATGAGATGCTTTTGTGCAAGAGGATGGGGAGAATCTCCATGATGCATGGGAACGCTTCAAGGAATATCAAAGAATGTGCCCTCACCATGGAATGGAAAGAGATTACCTTCTATCCATCTTTATCCATGGGTTGAAGGATGATACTCGGTCTTGGATTGATGCAGCGTGTGGAGGTGACATATATGACATCCCTTTCCAAGAGCTAGAGGCAACAATTGCAAAATTGGCCAAGGGACGCAGCCATACGTCCAACGAATTCAGTAGGAGAAGCTCAGTGAAGGGTGATGTGGGAGAAAACGCAGCTCTTAAGGCGGTGTTGGCCGACCTTGCTGAAATAAAAGCGCAGCTCTTAAGGCGGTGCTAGCCGACCTTGCGGAGATAAAGGTCCAACTTGCGAATGCCGAACAAGTAGCTGTTGTGGAGGATCAGAATGTAGCGCAAGTTCAACCGGGTATGTATATGATTGATCAAGAAGCGAAAGAGGCCAACTATGTCGGCCAAAACCAATACACTCATCCATCCAACCTATACAACCCGGGATTGAGGAATCATCCCAATTTCTCCTACAAGAACGCGTCAAATGCGCTAAATCCTCAACCCGCTTTTCAACGGAGCAATCAAGGACCTCCAAGTTTTCAATCAAAGTATCAACAACAAAGTCAAGGGAGTCAAGGTTATCAAGGGAATTCCAACTATAGACCACAGCAAGTGCAACCCAAGGATCAAGACCCAGACATCAAGGATATGCTATTTCAAATCCTCCAAGGTCAAAAATCACAAGGAGTATCCATTGGGAGCATTGAGAATGAGCAAGTTGCATTCAAGAAGCAATTGGAGGGAGTACAAGCTCACTTGAAGATTTTGGACAATCAAGTGGCCAAAATTGCATCCTCCTCCTCATCAAGACATCAAGGAATGCTTCCCGGAAAGAACGAAGTGAACCCCCACGAGCACATCAATGCAGTCGAACTAAGGAGTGGAAAACAACTTCAGGAGATTATACCCCCGATGGTTGAGAAAGTAGCACCTCCGGGGTTGACGAGAGAGGAAAAGGGCAAGGCGGTAGAGGAAGACATCCCTAAGGTGCAAGAACAGGAGAAAGAACTAGCCTACATCCCGCCTCCACCTAAGGTATCCCCGATACCTTTCCCTTCTCGTTTAAAGAAGTTTAATGAGGACAGCCAGTTCGGGAAGTTTGCCGAGATGTTAAAGAAGATGGAGATTACAATGCCCTTCCACGAGGCAATTCTCCAAATGCCCTCCTACGCAAAGTTTTTGAAAGATATTTTGACGAAGAAAAGGGTTGTGGAGAAAGAAAAAGTAGCTCTTAGTACCGAGATTAGTGCCGCAATCACGAAGCACGAACTTCCCCCGAAGATGTCTGATCCGGGGAGTTTCTCTATACCTTGCAAGTTGGGAAATATTGAGATAGATCGAGCCCTATGCGATCTTGGAGCAAGCGTGAGCTTAATGCCCTTGTCAATCTACAAGAAGTTGAATATTGGTGAGCTAAAACCTACAAGAATGGCACTGCAATTAGCGGATCGATTAGTCAAGTACCTAGCAGGAATACTAGAGGATGTACCTTTGAAGATTGGTGGGTTCTATGTGCCGGTAGATTTCGTGGTTTTAGACATGAATGAAGATTCCAAGGTACCGATCATACTAGGCCAACCATTTTTAAGTACAGCGGATGCCGTAGTGCACGTTCGAGCTGGTAGATTGACGATGAAAATTGGAGACGAGACAGTCGAATTTACCCTCGATCAGAATTTGAAGCAACCGTCAACAAGTGATACGGTATGTTATGCGGATATACTCGAAGCGATGGCAGAGGAAGTGATTGGAGAATTCCGTGAAGTGGATCCGCTAGAAATCTCACTAATGGCCGCAGAAGTAAGCTTATATAGCAATTGGGAAGAAATCGAGGAGATTAGACGGGCATTAGATGATCGGGAAGAAGAAAAAAAAGAACACAAAGAAAAAAAAAAGATAAAAGAGTAGGCTTATCAAATTCCAACGTCCTAGAAGCCCGGGATTGCATCATGTGGAAAAAAAAGAAAGAAAAAGAAAAAGAACACAAAAATACGAATAAAAAGAAAAGACATAGTGCAAGGGAAATAGTGAAATTATAGGTTAATTAACTTTTGGAGATCTCATTTGGGATGTGTTTAGGAGAAATGCTCGGCAAATAGGACCTATTCCATTTTAGACCGCAGGAAGCAATGGAAATCCCATTGATAGGCTTTCGCTTGAATGTTAGAAAAGATAGAGTATACCAAACTCGATTTCATTCGCAGCGACTTTAACCCGGACAACCAATCCACTCTCAACCCCCATTCGTATTCCAACTATATCTTATCACCCCTTCGATAGTTTTATAATTGCTCATTTACTCGAGGACGAGCAAACCTCAAGTCTGGGGGGATTTGATCACACGGTTTTTCCACCGGTTTTCTAACGTCGTGCACTACAATTCTTCATACATTTTAGGTATTATAGGACGGTAGTCGGCCATGGGTAGGCTCTTTTGCTTGTTTTTTCCTTGCAGGACGATTCCACGAGAATTTTCACGGGTGTGGCACGAAAGAGCACGGTTTTGGGAAGACCCGGGGAGCTCAGAGAATTCAAGCGGGTCGCCCGTTTTATGGGCGACCGCCTGAAAATGGATAAAAACGCAGAATTGGAAGTGTCAGAGAAGAATGAGCGACCGCCTGAAATTATGAGCGACCGTCCGTTTTCTGAGCGACCGCCTGAAAAGGAGAAAATGAGCGACCCTGAAGAGAAAATGAGCGACCCTGAACAAAAAATGAGCGACTGCCTGATATCAAATGCGGCCCAAAAAGAAAAAGCCCGAACTTTGAGGTGAAAATGGTGAAAACCTAATTTTGCACTTTCATTAAAAGAGGAGTTTGAGGAGTGAGAAGGGAGGCTGCACACTTGGAGAAAAAAATCAACTTGGAGAAGAGGAAAGGGAGATTTTGGAGATCTAGGAGGCTTGGAGAAGAAGAAGGCCACTTGTTGGTTGTAATGCTCTAGGATAAACCGTAATATGACATTTTGACTTTGTATTGATTCATTGATTTATGAATACATTACATTCCCGTTATATGATTGGCATGTTTGTTATATTTCGGCATCCTTGAATCATTAGCGAATGATTCTAAACTCCCTAGTCAGTCAACATTGTGGGAACAATGTTGAATTAAGACTAGCATGAGGAGTGATCGATGCATTGGATGCATATCACAATCATGGGTACTCGTTGTGAACGAGTGACTGGATGACCCGCATGAGATTGTCACATGGACAGAGTCATGACTTGAATCTCATACAGCGGTTCGTTTATGGATCCTCATACCTGAGATGTCTAGAGTATCTGATATGAGGAGTGACGTGTCTTGACTGCGTCAAACGTCGTCTTTAACCGGATGATTATAACGGCGTTGATCAGATACGTTCACGAATCATATGGAGATAGTAGACATGCAATATGGGACTTGTCACCTCCTTAACAGGAGAGATATCGCTGGGCCCTCTCGTGGAAGTCGGACTATGAAAACGCGTGGCCACGCTATAGATGAAGTTGCATCTATTTTATTAGTCGATTTGCCAAGACGAGAAAGCAGTTGAACTTAAAGGGTGGCTCAAACCATGCCCTTGTTCAACTTATGATATCGTGAGACAAAGGATCAGAATTCGAGCAGTTAATGCCTTGGTTAGATCACCTCTAACTCAATTCTAAATGGGTGGTCATGGCGTCTTGCTAGAGGCTAACCATGACTTGTGGTTCGGGAAAGGTTCCTAAAGTCACTACCACTTAGAATGGGCCTACAGGGTCACACACCAATAGGGATGGACTTATATGTGAAGAATACGAAGAATGGAAACGAGATTTGACCGAAACGAGCATGAAAAGCAGTTTTCAGTGCGTTGGTCCGGAGCTGACCAAGTTTGGTCAGCCCCAGACCAAGTTTGGTCAGTCCGGGAGGTCCGGAAGCTCGGCCCGCAGTCAT
>NW_010962944.1:29286-32471 GCF_000463585.1 Tarenaya hassleriana | reverse complement strand
AGCAAGACTCAGTGTCCAAAGACACAGGATGAGCAAGAGCACATGAGTAGGATTCCATATGCCTCGGCAATTGGATCCATCATGTACCGGATGTGCCTCGCACATTTGTGCAAATGTGCAGGGACTGCGAGGAAGTAGACAATTGGCAAAGGGAGAAGTAGATCTCCGTGTCGGGAATGGAGCAAAAGTTGCTGCATTGACCGTCGGGACTTATGATCTGACTTTACCTTCTGGCCTAGTATTGGAGCTGCATGATTGTTATTTTGTACCTGCCATAGCAGGAACATTATATTGATTTCATGTTTAGACTCGGATGGTTTCAGATTTGTTATTGAGAACAAATGTCTGTCCATTTATAGAGGCGATTTATTCTATGGTAAAGGTTACCAGTTTAATGGCCTTTATATTTTGGAAGATGAACCATCTGGATACAGGTCGATCTATAATGTTAGTACCAAGCGGTTTAAGTCGAACGACTTAAATCCGACCTATCTCTGGCATTGTCGACTTGGTCACATCAATGAGAAACGCATTGCGAAGCTTCATTCTGATGGACTTCTTGATTCTTTTGATTATGAGTCAATTGAATCGTGCGATTCTTGTTTGATGGGCAAGATGACAAAATCTCCTTTTACTAGAAAAGGAGAACGGGCTACGGAGTTGCTAGAACTCATACATAGTGATGTATGCGGTCCTATGAGCTCTCCCGCTAGAGGAGGTTATCTGTACTTTGTTACGTTTACTGATGATTTCAGTAGGTACGGTTATGTCTACTTGATGAGACATAAGTCTGAAACGCTTGAATTGTTCAAGATTTTCAGAAATGAGGTACAGAACCAACTTGGCAAGACGATCAAGTTGCTTCGATCTGATCGAGGTGGCGAGTATATGAGCCAAGAGTTCACTGACTATCTGGCAGATTGTGGGATTGTCTCACAGCTGACTCCACCTGGAACGCCACAATGGAATGGCGTTTCCGAGAGGAGGAACCGAACCTTATTGGATATGGTACGGTCTATGATGAGTCAGGTCGATCTTCCTAAATCCTTCTGGGGATATGCTTTGGAAACGGCAGCGCTTATACTGAACAACTGTCCAACAAAGTCGGTTCAGAAGACTCCATATGAGATATGGACTGGGAAGCGTCCCAGGTTAGCATTCATGAAGATTTGGGGATGTGACGTTTACGTGAAACGTCTTGCTTCTGATAAGCTATCCGCCAAGTCTGATAAATGCATATTTGTGGGTTCCCTAAGGAAACTAAAGGGTACTGGTTCTACAACCCATCTGAGAACAAAGTGTTTGTTGCTCGGAATGGATCTTTCTTGGAGAGAGAGTTCGTCTCCAAGAGAGTTAGTGGGAGTAGAATAGATCTCGGAGAAGTTCGAGAACCACAAATAGTCGAAGAACCGGGTGAACAGGTCGAATCGGTTCAACCTGTGTCACAAGTTGTTGAGACAGCATCTCCTAGTGAACCTCGGAGATTTGGTAGAATTCGCCAAGAGCCTACAAGATATGGTTTTCTTGTGACTGGAAACGACGAACTCATGTTGTTAGAACATGACGAGCCTATGTCGTATTCAGAGGCTGTGGCGGGTTCCGATTCCGAGAAATGGCACCAGGCCCTGGAGTCTGAGATGCAATAGATGCAATCCATGTACGACAACAAAGTGTGGACTTTGGTCGATTCATTCGATGGTATTAAGACCATTGGATGTAAGTGGGTTTTCAAGAAGAAAACCGACATGGATGGCATCGTGCATACCTATAAGGCACGACTCGTCGCGAAAGGGTTTCGGCAGATTCATGGTATAGACTATGATGAAACCTTTTCACCAGTCGTGATGCTTAAATCCATACGGATTCTGCTGGCCATAGCTGCGTATTATGACTACGAGATATGGCAGATGGACGTCAAGACCGCATTCCTTAACGGGAATTTGCTCGAGGATGTGTACATGACACAACCTGAGGGTTTTGTCGATCCTAAGAGTGCGAGGAAGGTGTGTAAGCTTCAGAGATCCATTTATGGACTCAAGCAGGCTTCGAAGAGCTGGAATCTTCGATTTGACGAGGCAGTCAAAACGTTTGGCTTCCTGCAAAACGAAGATGAGCCATGCGTTTACAAGAAGGTCAGTGGGAGCGCAGTAGTCTTCCTTGTGCTTTTATGTAGATGATATATTGCTCATCGGAAATGACATTCCTACCTTGCAAGGAGTAAAATCCTGGCTAGGATCAGTCTTTTCGATGAAGGACTTAGGAGAAGCCGCCTATATTCTAGGAATCAAGATCTATAGAGATAGATCGAGAAGGCTTCTTGGTCTAAGTCAGAGTACATACATTGACAAGGTCTTGAATCGGTTCAAGATGCAAGACTCCAAGAGGGGTGCCTTGCCAATGGGACATGACGTAGCTCTTAGCAAGACTCAGTGTCCAAAGACACAGGATGAGCAAGAGCGCATGAGTAGGATACCATATGCATCGGCAATTGGATCCATCATGTACGCCATGTTATGTACTCGTCCGGATGTATCATATGCATTGAGTATGACTAGTAGATATCAGTCTACACCAGGTGAGGCTCACTGGATTGCAGTCAAGAACATCCTTAAGTACTTGAGAAGGACTAAGGATTTGTTCTTGGTGTATGGCGGATTGGAAGACGAGCTCGCTATAAGTGGTTATACCGATGCTAGTTTCCAAACCGACAGAGATGACTTCAGATCGCAGTCAGGTTACGTTTTCTATCTAAACGGTGGGGCTATTAGTTGGAAGAGTTCCAAACAACCAACCGTTGCAGATTCGACTACAGAAGCCGAGTACATAGCAGCATCGGATGCAGCTAAAGAAGCTGTTTGGATCAGAAAATTTGTGGGAGACCTGGGGGTCATTCCTAGCATTGCAGATCCCATTGAGTTGTATTGTGACAACAATGGCGCGATTGCGCAAGCTAAGGAACCCCGGTCACACCAGAGATCCAAACACATACTCAGGCGATTTCACTTGATCAGAGAAATCATCGACAGAGGAGACGTGAAGATCTGGTGAAAAGGTTTCATCATAGTCTATACCATGAATCTGCCGAAACCCTTTCGCTACGAGTCGTGCCTTATAGGTATGCACAATGCCATCCATGTCGGTTTTCTTCTTGAAAACCCACTTACATCCAATGGTCTTAATACCAT
>NW_010962944.1:20589-28432 GCF_000463585.1 Tarenaya hassleriana | reverse complement strand
AAGGGCCGACCTAAAACTCAGAGAAACATCCTAGAACCCTAGAGAACCTGTTCTCTTTGATTTCTATTGTCCCGGGATTGGATCTCGTCTCTTGAGTTACCCTTTTCTTCACTAATCCTAGCAGATTCGTTCCAAACTGTTTGGAATCCTTCCCGTCGGTGTGGATACGTGTAGAGGGACTGTAACTTCAGTCCTAGGTGGTTTAGAACAGGCCCCGGATCGAAATAAACTTCAAGTCTCATCGAGAACGAGGTAAGTAACGATTCCCTCGGTGATATACAAGATCTTTCGGGTTCTGCGAGTTTGGTTGCGTGTGACGTTTGACTAGGTTTAGATTTTTCTTCCGCTGCATGAAACCTAGTAAACCAAACCCTAGATCGATATGATCGCATGCTAGGAACCCGTAGATTCTCCAACACCACCATTGAAGACCATTTTGAGCTTTTCTTCTCCTTCTAATTGAAGACCATCTTGAGCATTTCTTCTCCTTTTCCATGTTTCTTCATTTTGCTTTCTGTTTTGAAACCCTAGATATGGAGTAGTGACTTTGTTGTGGGTGAGGGATCCCCACTTTTGTATGGATACCTATGCTTAACCTATGATGTTTATGAGTTTTCTTCCATGGGTTTGATGTTTTGTGCTTAATGCTATCAACTTTGGCGAAATCTTAGTTGGTGTGATGTTAGAACACATTGATCATAGGGATATGGGGATGATGTTTGGAACCAAACATCAAATGAGTGAGTTATTCACATTGGGAGATGGCTTAACTTGCTTAGGGTTCATGATAGGGTACATTAATGCATCTAGAGATCATTTAGATCATTGGGAAATGGGTAAATCGATTCTCTAGGTAGTGAGTTTAAGCTCGGAAGAGACAAACTCTAGATGAAGTGCTTGAAACCCCCATTTGGAAGATAAACCCGTAGATATTGTAGTATCATCAACCGTCCATGCAAGTCTTGAGGGATCCCGAACCCACAACACCTAGAATCATTGTTTGCAACCCCGATAATTTTATTTGCGAAATTTCATTCCGATACCCATCACAAATCACATTTTTATTTGACCATCAATCTAGCTTAGGGATAGACTAATACAACCTAGTCCTCGTGTTCGATCTCGTTACTACAACTACCGTATACTTGCAGATAGTGGTACGAATCGGGTAATATATATAACTCGGTGCGTGCGCATCAGAAAGTCCCCAAACAATTATAATAAAAGTTTGGATCAATAGTGACAAGAAAGAGAGAGGAAAATAACAAAGAGTTTACGAAATGATGAATGTGGATGTGATGGAAATAGAAGGAAGAAACGATGAGTATAGGTACGATAGAAACGTATGAAGGAACGAAGAAATTAAAAAAAAAAAGTGATGATTCTGTGAGTAAAACCTTTATTAGAGGAATAAAACTAAACAAGGAATAACAAAAATTCCGAAATGTCGAGTTTCTTTTTTTTCTTAAAATAAACTTGTTCCTTTTCAAATTTTTTTAAGCTTTTTTTTTTTCTCTTCCTTTTTTTTTGCTTACTTTTTTTCTCTTTTTTTTGTTGCTTTTTTTTCTTAAAAATTGCAGGAACTTAAAAAAAAACAAGTAGATGATTTGAATTTAGAAAAACAATAAGTAGAAGTTTAAAGATAGATAAAACTTCGATCTGGAACCTGTGCTCTGATACCAAATGATGTGAACATCGCGGAACTAGTCACAAAACCCGACAACAATATATGAAACAAAGTAAGATCGACCAAGATAAAGGTTTTGGTGATGGATGGAATATCGACCCACTATCTATAAAGAGATAGAAACCGATATTATAGGAAATGTAAAATATTGACTCACTATCTATAAAGAGAGATAGGAACCAATATTATAAAGTAAAGGAATATTGACCCGCTATCTATAAAGAGATAGGAACCAATATTATAAAAGTTTAAGAACTACAAACAAAGATTTGCAACTCTTAAAGCAAAGTTCAAAACGAACAAGTTGGAGAATAATCTCACAAGTTTCTTAATCTCAAAATGTGTCTGTAAACCAAGCATAACAATAGGTTTATATAGGTAAAAGAAAACTTAGGAAATAAGAAAACAATAAAAGTGGTCTTCCTTGAAATCAACCATGGTAGTTAAGTTGACTTCAAGTAACGAGACGCGTGATTTTGAGGCTTGTAAATGAAGTCAATCTTTTGTAATCACCAACATCATCCCCGACACTCGTATGTTGACTCTCGAAATACGCTCTTTGCTTTGATTGATCGCCCATAAATTCTGCAATATTTTTCCGAAGTTCTTGGGTCGTGCTCCCAAGATCTGCTCAATCGGAACGTATAGCTCAGCCTCGTGCTCGTTATCGGAATTTATCCTTGAGCTCGTATCAGATATAATTTAGTCAAAGTTGTTTTAAGTTCATTGAACATTAATTATTTTGAATTAAAAAAATCTGAACTATAAAATGGGTCGGTGTCCCATCAACAACATCATTATTGCAGGCAATTAGGTATTTGATAGTGTTTAAGATCAAAGGCTAAATCTAATTATTCTAGATCTGTAATCCAATTTCGTTGTATTTTTTTTAATCTGCTTTTATTATTTTGTTTATACCAATGGTTTGTGTAATATATGTTATTATATTCTTTTGAACAAGGAAAAAGCCAATTGATGACGATTATCATGACGAGAAAGATGCGAACGAGAGGAAGTGCCATGGATCAAGAACTATTGATCTGAAAATCCGAGAGACAGGTTCGGAAAATCAAATAGAGGAAGTCCTCAAGGTCAGATACCTCTCTACGGTCGATCTTCCTTCAAAGTATCCGAATATGCAGCAGATAATTGGCCTCTTAAAGATATCGAACCGAAACCTTATGGATGAAATTTTAGATTTTGATTTTCTGCAACTCTTTCTCTCCTTCAAGTTTTTCTTTCACTCTCTGTTTTTTCCCTTTATTGCTCCAAGTTATTCCTATATAACCTGCCTGAATCGAAGTGTTATCATATATATGAGTTATGGTGATGAAGAAAATGACGACGTTCTTTCACTATCGAAAAAAACACAAACGATGAATATTTTACTATCCAAGACCAAGCCTCAAGACATACAATCAACATCCATCCTGGAACATTGGCACTGTCTATAATCATGATGAAAGGAAGAAGCGAACTTGCTAAGGAGTTTCGTAACCTTTTCATGTTTCTTTTTTGAAGTGTTCCTACCAAAATAAATGATTTTAAGTGGTTTGTTTTGCATAGGGATTTTTGTCATGGGTTTCTCTTATTCATGTTTGGGTCTGTAAATGACTTTGTAGTTGATCAATACAATTCACATTTAACCAAAAAATCGATGGCGTTTTAAAGTGAGCATTTTATAAAGAATCTTACCAAAATAAATGACTTTACGCAGTTTATTTTGAGGTTTTGGGTTTCAATTTGAAAATAGTTTATTTCATATTATAAAAAATATATTAAACTAAAATCGAATGTTATGTCGTTTCATAATAATTTATTATATGAATATTAAATAAAAATCGGAATTTGATAAAAGTGGATATTTTGATTTGTGATTGATATATATCTGACTCGATTAAAAACGGCTCTACATAAAATTATACCAAATATATGATTCGGTCTGGTCTCATTCGAATTACCATAAATAACACCTTGGTTATTTATATATATAAATGTTGTTCGAACCCATAATCAAAGAACATGACGGGAGCTCAAAGGCTTTTTCGCTACACCAACCACGACAAGTTTTCCATTGGATTTGAGTAGTCTGATTAGTGGCAATATCGAATGGGATGACGACACCGTGTCAATTATACCATCCGTAGTTTCCATTGCACCCTACAATAATACAATTCAACACATTATTCACATATATTTAATACACATAGTTTGACTATGTGCATGTGTGCGTATACATTCACACAAATACATGTATACATGTGTGTGATTTTGTATTTATACCTAAAATATCTCAGACAGCATAACTCACCTTTCATACACAAATCAACTAGATCGATGAAAGTTTCGATATTTCAAATTAAAAATATCTAAAACAAAATTGAAAAAAAATCAATTAAATAAATTTTTTATCGAATTAAACTAATATAAAAAGTTAAAATAATATAATTATAAAAATAAAATAAAAATCTAAAAATAAAATAATCACACTGAAACTGCTATATACAGTTTATTTAAAATATGACAAATATTTTTATAATTAAGTGGTACTATACATTAATAATTTTTAAATATTAGTTTATAATTTGGAATCTCATCTGCATATATATATATATAGTTTCTTCGTTCTTATATTTTTAAATTATTTATTAACATGTTATAAATCAATAAATCTCATTTAAAATAAAAATAAATTTATTAAAAATTGTATTTGCACTTACGTTTAAAAAAGGTAGAAGTATCCTAGATTTTGACATGTCTTATGTGTTGGCAAATACTCACTTTTAAAAAAGGAGTCATACCTAGTGACCTTTAAAAGTGGACAAAACCTTAGCCAGATCGACTTTCTTCTTACAAAGAAGTCGAAACATACTATATGTAAGGATTGCAAAGTTATCTCGGGCGAAACTCTAACTAGTCAACATAGGTTGCTAGTGCTAGATGTTCTGATCAAGAAAAAGGCTATCCGATCAAGGAAGAAGGATACGCCAAGAATTAGGTGGTGGGATCTAAAAGGTCAAAAGTGCGAATTATTTGCGAAGGAGATGCTAAAAAAGGTTTGGAGAGAAGATAAGGAAGCGAATGAAATGTTGTTAGATATGTCATCTAGCATTAAGAATATTGCTAGAGAGGTACTTGGGGTGTCAAAAGGGTATGAATCACCAACAAAGGAGAAATAGTGGTAGAGCGAAGAAGTGCAAAAAGGCGCTAAAGAACAAGAGGGAGTGGTATAGAAAATTGTCTAAATATAATAGAAATGAGGCAGATGAACAATATAAGTTGGCTAAGAAGGAGGCGAAGAAAGTCGTTAGCCAAGCAAGAGCAAAGGCTTTTGAAAAGATGTATGAGAGACTCGGGACAAAAGAAGGAAAAAAACGATATATATAGGATAGCTAGAGTGAGAGAAAGGAGAACTAGAGGCTTGAATGTCGTTAGATGTATTAAGGATAAAGAAGGTAATACTCTCGTTAGAGATGATGACATCAAGAAGAGATGGAGAAGTTACTTCGATGATCTATATAGCGAAAGTATGGATACGGACCACATACACTACAAAAAAATTATCATTTTCCAATGGATTTTTCCAACGGATTTGTCCGTTGGAATTATTTCAACGGATTTCCAAGGATATCCGTTGCAATAATTTCAACGGATTTTCAATGAAATTTTAACAGACATGTAATGAATATTTCTGTTAGAAATCCGGTTGAATTTCCAACGGCATATCAACGGATAGCGACGTTGGAAATTTTCTATGCAAATTCCTATGGATATCCGTTGAAATTTACAGCCACGATTTTTCAACGACATTCCGTTGGAATAATCTGACCATTATCCAACGTTCCACTTATTCCAACGGATATCTGTTGGAATATATAACGATCGAAGAATTCCAACGGATTTCTAGCAGATGTCCGTTGGAATGCTCTTCTATATAACCCATCCGACCAATATTCTCCCAAACCACTCTCTAAATCATTCTTCAACTATCCTTACACCGAAAGTTCTCCCCAAAATGGCTTCTTCAACAAATCTGAATATTCGTTCATCCCGACAATGGATATATGAAAGAGTTGACCCGATTACAAAAGAGGTAATGCAAAAATTCATTATCGGTTTGGAGCAAGTTATGACTTTTGCTTCCATGCAGCCATTGTGCCAAGAACGTGGAAAAATGCTATGTCTATAATACCATGAAATACGATTTCAATATTTAATTATTTTCAAAGACAAAAAATTAAATAGATGAGACATGTAATTGGTTTAAATATAAGGCACAATATCGGAAAAAAGATACAAAAATAGATCAGACTGGTCAGCCTGTAAAATCGAACAACACGGTCTAAAGTGGCAAAGAGTGTTGGGGTTGACTATGGGTTACTAGCATGCGATTTCATCGATCTAGGGTTTGGTTATTAGGTTTCATACAGTGGAATGAAGATCTAAACCTAGTCAAACGTCACACGCAACCAAACTTGCAAAAAACCCGAAATACATCACCGTGGGAATCGAAAACTTACCTCTTCTTGAAACAAATCTCGATCCGGGGCCTGTTGCAATCACCAAGAGCTGAAAGTACAGCTCCTCTACACGTATCCGCACCGACGGGAAGGATTCCGAACGCTTTTGGAACTGATCTCTAGGACCTGTGAAGTGATTAGGGTTTCCAAGACTTGGGATCAAATCCCTGAACTAGAACTTCAAAAGAAACGATTTTTTTTGTGTGTTCTAGATCTGTCTAGGAGTTCAGAAAGTCTTTCACTACTTTGCGGCGGCGTCCCCTTAATCTTTTATTAAGTTTGAAACCCTAATCTTTGCAAAAGGAAAATTTTCGCTGAGATTTGACTCGGTCCGAGTCAAAACTTTGACTCGGTCGAGTTAGAACGAATCAGTCCAAGCCCATCATCAACTTTTGACTCAGTTCATTTAAAGTTGACTCGGTCCGAGTCAAGATTTGACTCGACCGAGTCAAAACATCAGCCAAGCCCAAAAACATTTTCTGGGCTTCGACTCGCATGTGCACCTAAATGGAACTGACTCGGTTCGAGTCAGAAGGCTGAGACCGTTTCTCGACACTCTGATTGTTGGGTTCCCTTCGGGTTCCTAGCATGCGATCTCATCGATCTAGGGTTTGGATTCTAGGTTTCACGCAGCGGAAGGAAAGATCTAAACCTAGCCAAACGTCACACAAAACCAATTGTGCAATAACCCGAACAATCGTGTATATCGTCGTGGGATTTGAATACTTACCTCGTTCTTTCAAGATCTGGAAGTATCAATCGATCCAGGGCCTGTTTTTGATCACCGAGAGTTGAAAGCACAACTCCTCTACACGTATCCACACCGGCGGGATGAATTCCAACACTTTGGAACGTATCTACTAGGATTTGTGAAGAGAAAACGATGTCCTTGACTTGGAATCGATATTCCAATCAATAGAACTCAAAATCAAACTTCTCTAAGCTCTCATGAGTGTCTTGGACGTCTGAGGTTCGTTTTCTAGGGTTTGTGGCGGCTCTCCCGTTAATTAGAATTGCCCAAAACCCTTAAAACGCGAAATAGGAAATCTGCCCGAACGTCGGACGGACCGGACGGTCTGGCTTTCCACGCGGAACGGACGGTCCGTAATCCAACGCAGAACAGACGGTCTTGATGCCTGGACCGTCCGGTCCACACCTGGACCGGACGGTCTGGCCCTTTGCGGAACGGACAGTCCATTTCTACTGGAACGGACAGTCCGAATTGGCTGGACCGGACGGTCTGGCCATCTGGAACTCTTCCAGATTGCTCCGTCGCTCTTTTCTCGCGTTGTTCTCTTCACGTGTGATCCATCCCTAATGGTGTGTGACCCTGTAGGCCCATTCGAAGTGGCAGTGGCTTCGGAAACCTTTCCCGAACCACAAGTCATGGTTAGCCTCTAGCAAGACGCCATGACCACCCACCTAGAATAGAGTTAGAGGTGATCTAACAAAGCCAGCAATAGTTCGAGTTCTGATCCTTTGTCTCACGATGTCGTATGTTGAACAAGGGCTTGGAATGAGCCACCCTTCTAGTTCAACCACTTACTCGTCTAGGCAAACCGACTGATAAAATAGATGTACATTCATCTATAGCGTGGCCACGCATTTTCACAGTCCGATTTCCACGAGGGGCCCA
>NW_010962944.1:14997-19015 GCF_000463585.1 Tarenaya hassleriana | reverse complement strand
GTTAAGGAATGTGGTCTTGACGTCCATCTGCCATATCTCGTAGTCATAATACGCAGCTATGGCCAGCAGAATCCGTATGGATTTAAGCATCACGACTGGTGAAAAGGTTTCTTCATAGTCTATACCATGAATCTGCCGAAACCCTTTCGCTACGAGTCGTGCCTTATAGGTATGCACGATGCCATCCATGTCGTTTTTCTTCTTGAAAACCTACTTGCATCCAATGGTTTTAATACCATTGAATGAATCGACCAAAGTCCACACTTTGTTGTCGTACATGGATTGCATCTAAAACTCCATGGTCTGGTGCCATTTCTCGGAATCGGAACTCGCCACAGCCTCTGAATACGACGTAGGCTCGTCATGTTCTAACAACATGAGTTCGGTGTTTCCAGTCACAAGAAAACCATATCTTGTAGGCTCTTGGTGAATTCTACCAGATCTCCGAGGTTCACTAGGAGGTGCTGTCTCAACAACTCGTGATACAGGTTGGACTGTTTCGACCTGTTCGTTCGGTTCTTCGACTATTTGTGGTTCTCGAACTTCTTCGAGATCTATTCTACTCCCACTGACTCTCTTGGAGACGAACTCTCTCTCCAAGAAAGATCCATTCCGAGCAACAAACACTTTGTTCTCAGATGGGTTGTAGAACCAGTACCCTTTAGTTTCCTTAGGGTAACCCACAAATATGCATTTATCAGACTTGGCGGATAGCTTATCAGAAGCCAGACGTTTCACGTAAACGTCACATCCCCAAATCTTCATGAATGCTAACCTGGGACGCTTCCCAGTCCATATCTCATATGGAGTCTTCTGAACCGACTTTGTTGGACAGTTGTTCAGTATAAGCGCTGTTGTTTCCAAAGCATATCCCCAGAAGGATTTAGGAAGATCGACCTGACTCATCATAGACCGTACCATATCTAATAGGGTCCGGTTCCTCCTCTCAGATACGCCATTCCACTTGGCGTTCCAGGTGGAGTCAGCTGTGAGACAATCCCACAATCTGCCAGATAGTCAGTGAACTCTTGGCTCATATACTCGCCACCTCGATCAGATCGAAGCAACTTGATCGTCTTGCCAAGTTGGTTCTGTACCTCGTTTCTGAACATCTTGAACAATTCAAGCGTTTCAGACTTATGTCATCAAGTAGACATAACCGTACCTACTGAAATCATCAGTAAACGTAACAAAGTACAGATAACCTCCTCTAGCAGGAGAGCTCATAGGACCGCATACATCACTATGTATGAGTTCTAGCAACTCTGTAGCCCGTTCTCCTTTTCCAGAAAAAGCAGATTTTGTCATCTTGCCCATCAAACAAGAATCGCATGACTCAATTGATTTATAATCAAAAGAATCAAGAAGTCCATCAGAATGAAGCTTCGCTATGCGTTTCTCGTTGATGTGACCAAGTCGACAATGCCAGAGATAGGTCGGATTTAAGTCGTTCGGCTTAAACCGCTTGGTACTAACATTATAGATCGACCTGTATCCAGATGGTTCATCTTCCAAAATATAAAAGCCATTAAACTGGTAACCCTTACCATAGAATAAATTGCCTCTATAAATGGACAGACATTTGTTCTCAATAACAAATCTGAAACCATCTGAGTCTAAGCATGAAATCGATATGATGTTCCTACTGATGGCAGGTACAAAATAACAATCATGCAACTCCAATACAAGGCCAGAAGGTAAAGTCAGATCATAAGTCCCGACGGTCAATGCAGCAACTTTTGCTCCATTCCCGACGCGGAGATCTACTTCACCCTTCGCCAACTGTCTACTTCCTCGCAGTCCCTGCACATTTGCACAAATGTGCGAGGCACATCCGGTATCTAATACCCATGAAGAAGAAGTACACAAGTTGGCCTCTATAATGAAGATACCGGAAATTGAAGCTTCTGCAAGCTTCTTCTTCCTCTGATCTTCCAGGTAGAGCCTGCAATTTCTATACCAATGCCCGATGGCATGACAGAAATAACACTCTTCCTTCTTGGGTTTGGACTTAGGCTTAGTGACAACACTTGTCAATTTCCTTTTGCCCTTACCTTTGGAACGCTTCCTCTTGCTGGAACTCTTTCCAACAATCACCATATCATTCTTCCCTTGGCTCCCAGCTTTCTCTTGGAACGACATATTCAATTGATCAACCATCAATGAATTGTCCATGTCATCTAATTGCTCACGCAATTCCGAAGACATCTTTCCAAGCATCAAGCTAGACAAGTCCAGATCATCATCCTCATGCTTCCAATAAGCATCAATGATCGATCCAGAAGCCTTGGTCAGAGGCTTATCCTTCATAAGGATAGATCGCATGGTGAGATTAACCAGATTCCTGCAACAGATATACACTACAGAAAAAGACAAACAAACAGACAGAAAATATGCAAGTCACTTAGTACACTTACTAACACAGATAATAGATGCAATATGACAGGCTCCCACTAAGAAAAACACCCTCAATGAGTTTCCAAGTGAGCTAGGATCCATATTTCACATGCTTCTGAGTCAGCTAGGGCACAAAAATTTTAATGAAACCCTAGAACCATGCTACTATTGAATCATAGAAATGTTAGAACGCTTACCTCAATCGATCTGGGGCCTGTATCAATTGATCTGTTCGTCCGATCACTCTAGGCAGGAAGAATACCTCGCCCTCTACCAAGATAGTCAGGCACGCTCAGCTAGGGCATGACCCGTAACCATGACGATCGAGGCCTTGACAGTTGCTCTACTAATGGGCGGTAATAGCTTGAGATTAAAATATGAGGCTTCATTTGTCTTGAACACCAGGATACCTTGACTGGATTCAAGTCATTCCAGTCAAGTTGTTCTGATCAACTCGGATGAACTACTCTTAGTTCGTTTGAGTCGTCCATATACAGAATCTCTTGGCCAAACAACGTTTGTTTGCCTTAGATTCGATACCAGAACCCTTTCACTATCCTAATTCAGATATTTGATTCGAGACAACGATTGCACAATCAAAACTCTGAATTCTGGATTGTCATCAAGCTTGGTCTTAAGTGAGGCTTTGATTCCGATTCTGATAATCGATCCAACACAACAATTGTTCGATCAAAATTCTGAATCTTCGGAATCCCGGATTGTCCGAGGTCCAGACCGACTGTCGGTTTAGTTTTGAAAAACCCGAAGACTGGAACGGACGGTCCAGAGAAGCACGTGGACCGTCCGTTCTCGCCAGCCAGCCGTCCATTCCAGACCTTCTGGAACGGATGACCGAATGCAGACCGACCCCGAAGACCGAACGTTCCAACAGACCCAGAACGGACGGTCCAAGGACCAGAACAGACAGTCTGTTGAGCATAATCCGAAATCCTCTTTGATCATCGGTCCAGACCGATCGGTCCAACCCTTGGACTGGTCGGTATGACCTAATTTGACCAAAAGGAAGAACCACCGTCACGCGTAGACCGATCAGTCTACTCGATGGACAGATTTCGGATCTCGGTTTCGGGTCCCGTAGACTAGGGTTTTCATCCCCGTTTCGACGCACGTCTAGCCTCCCAAAACCACAGCTCATCCATGCATCATTCAACAATCAAATTCATCAAACAAGCATAGATCTCATGTTTACATGCATTCTAAGACATCCGCGAACATGCATAGATCTATAGTCTACATGCATTCTAACAATTAAAATCATGCAAACCTGCAAAGATCTATTGTTCACATGCATCTCAATAATTAAAATCATGCAAGCAAGCAACAGGCACGGCGATATACAGAGAACCAGGCTCTGATACCACTGTTGGGTTCCCTTCGGGTTCCTAGCATGCGATCTCATCGATCTAGGGTTTGGATTCTAGGTTTCACGCAGCGGAAGGAAAGATCAACCTAGCCAAACGTCATACAAAACCAATTGTGCAATAACCCGAACAATCGTGTATATCGTCGTGGGATTCGAATACTTACCTCGTTCTTTCAAGATCTGGAAGTATCAATCGATCCAGGGCCTGTTTTAATCACCAAGAGTTGAAAGCACAAC
>NW_010962944.1:9807-14771 GCF_000463585.1 Tarenaya hassleriana | reverse complement strand
TGAGGTTCGTTCTCTAGGGTTTGTGGCGGCTCTCTCATTAATTAGAATTGCCCAAAACCCTTAAAACGCGAAATAGGAAATCTGCCCGAAAAGTCGGACCGTCCGGTCTAGGTCTTGGACCGGACGGTCTGGCTTTCCACGCGGAACGGACGGTCCGTAATCCAACGCAGAACAGACGGTCTTGATGCCTGGACCGTCCGGTCCACACCTGGATCGGACGGTCTGGCCCTTTGCGGAACGGACAGTCCATTTCTACTGGAACTCTTCCAGATTGCTTCGTCGTTCCTTTCTCGTGTTGTTCTCTTCACCTGTGTTCCATCCCTAATGGTGTGTGACCCTGTAGGCCCATTCGAAGTGGCAGTGGCTTCGGAAACGTCCGTTCCTCAGCGGAACGAACGTTCCTCAGCGGAACTCTTCCAGATCGCTTCGTCGCTCTTTTCTCGCGTTGTTCTCTTCACGTGTGATCCATCCCTAATGGTGTGTGACCCTGTAGGCCCATTCGAAGTGGCAGTGGCTTCGGAAACCTTTCCCGCACCACAAGTCATGGTTAGCCTCTAGCAAGACGCCATGACTACCCCCCTAGAATAGAGTTAGAGGTGATCTAACAAAGCCAGCAATAGTTCGAGTTCTGATCCTTTGTCTCACGATGTCGTATGTTGAACAAGGGCATTGTATGAGCCACCCTTCAAGTTCAACCGCTTACTGTCTAGGCAAACCGACTGATAAAATAGATGTACATTCATCTATAGCGTGGCCACGCATTTTCACAGTCCGATTTCCACGAGGGGCCCAGCGACATCTCTCCTGCGTAGGAGGTGACAAGTCCCGTATTGCATGTCTACTATCTGCATATGATTCGTGAACGTATCTGAGCAACGCCGTTATGATCATCCGGTTAAAGACGACGTTTGAAGTAGTCAAGACACGTCACTCCTCATATCAGATACTCTAGACATCTTAGGTCTGAGGATCCAAGAACGAACCGTTGTATGAGATTCAAGTCATGACTCATGTCCATGTGACAATCTCATGCGGGTCATCCAGTAACTCGTTCCGAACGAGAACCCACGATTGTGATTTGCATCCAATGCATATGATCATAATCATCTATCACACATCATGCTGGTCTTAATTCATCATTGTTCCCACAATGATAACTGACCAGGGAGTTTAGAATCATCTGCAATGATTCAAGGATATTTACCGTAAGATAACAAATATGCTAATCATATAACGGGAAAAGTAATGCATTCATAAACCAATGAATCAATACATAGTCAAAATGTCATATCACGGATCATCGTAGAGCATTACAACCAACACTGATTTGATTCGAAAACTGTTTGTTCGGCCAAATCCAAGTCTTCCTTTCTGATACTTCACATGTAAGTCCGTCCCTAATGGTGTGTGACTCTGTAGGCCCATTCGCAGTGGCAGCCTCGAGAACCATTCACGATCTACAAGTCATGGTTAGCCTCTAGCAAGACGCCATGACCACCCACGTTGAACTGAGTTAGAGGTGATCTAACCAAGGCAGCAACAGCTCGAGTTCTGATCCTTTGTCTCACGATATCATATGTTGAACAAGGGCATGGTTTGAACCACCCTTCAAGTTCAATTGCTTTCTCGTCTTGGCAAATCGAGTAATAAAATAGATGCAACTTCATCTACAGCGTGGCCACGCGTTTTTCATAGTCCGAGAAGGCCCAACGATATCTCTCCTGTTAAGGAGGTAACAAGTCCCGTATTGCATGTCTACTATCTCCATATGATTCGCGAACGTATCTGATCAACGCCATTATAATCATCCTGTTAAAGATGACGTTTGACGCAGTCAAGACACGCCACTCCTCATATCAGATACTCTAGACATCTCAGGTATGAGGATCCAAGAACGAACAGCTGTATGAGATTCAAGTCATGACTCTGTCCATGTGACAATCTCATGCGGGTCATCCAGTCACTCGTTCACAATAAGTACCCATGATTGTGATATGCATCCAATGCATCGATCACATCTCATGCTAGTCTTATTCATCATTGTTCCCGCAATGATAATTGACCTGAGAGTTTAGAATCATTTTCTAATGATTCAATGATACCAAAATATAACAAATATGCCAATGATATAACGGGAAGAGTAATGCATTCATAAACCAATGAATCAATACAAAGTCAAAATGTCATATCACGGATCATCTTAGAGCATTACAACCAACAATCTCCCACTATGCTCTATGATCTATCCTACAAGCATCTAATCCCCATGCCCCTAACATGACCATCATGCTTTGACGAAAGGAGAGGCTTTGTCAATGGATCGGCAATATTATCATCCGTCGACACTCTGCTTATCTTCACGTCTCCTCTGTCGATGATTTCTCTCATCAAGTGAAATCGCCTGAGTATGTGTTTGGATCTCTGGTGTGACCTGGGTTCTGATGCGCACGCACCGAGTCTTATATTTAATACCCGATTCGTACCACTATCCGCAAGTATACGGTAGATGTAGTACCGGGGTCGAACACGAGGACTATGATGTATTAGTCTATCTCTAAGCTAGATTATATGGTCGAGTAAAAATGTGGTTTGTGGTAAGGGTCGGAATACAAAAAAGCAAGTAAAATTAACGGTTTGTAAAACGATGGTTTGAGGCGTTGTAGGTTCGGGATCCCTCAAGATTCGCGTGGACGGTTAGTGATGTTAGTGATGCTACAATGTCTTAGGGTTTATCTCCAATTGGGGGTTTCAAGCACCTTCTTCTAGATTTGTCTCTCCCGAGCTTAAACTCACTACCTAGAGAATCGATTTACCCATCTCCCAATGATCTAAATGCTCTCTAGATGCATTAATGTACCCTATCATGAATCCTAAGCAAGCTAAGCCATTTTCCAATGTGAATAACTCACTCATTTGACATTTGGTTCCAAACATCATTCCCATATCCCTATGATCAATGTGTTCTATGGTCATATCAATTAGGGTTTCGCCCAAATCAATAGCATTAAGCACAAAACATCAAACCAATAGAGGAAAACTCAAAGACATCATAGATTAAGCTTAGGTGTCCATACAAAAGTGGGGATCCCTCACCCACAACAAGTCACTACTCCATAACTAGGGTTTCAAAACAGAAAGCAAAATGAAGAAACATGGAAAAGGAGAAGAAATGCTCAAGATGGTCTTCAATGGTGGTCTTCTTCTTCTCCTAGCCTCCTTGATCTCCAAAATCCCTCTTTCTCCTCTTCCAAGTCAAGTCTCTCTCCAAAGTGTGTAGCCCCCCTTCTCTCTCCTCAAACTCCCCTTTTTATGAAAGTCCAGAATTAGGTTTTCTCCTCAAAACACGGGCTTTTCCTTTTTGGGCCGATTTTGATTTCAGGCGGCCGCTCATTTTTCGGGCGGGTCGCTCATTTTTCTTCTGGGTCGCTCATTTTTCAGGCGGGTCGCTCATTTTCCTCTGCACACGCGAAAAAACAAGCGACCGCTCATAAAATGAGCGACCGCTCACTAAACGGGCGACCGCCCATAAAATGGGCGGGTCGCTCATTTTCCTCTGCACACGTGAACATCAAGCGACCGTTCATAAAATGAGCGACCGCTCATACGCCGAACGACCGCCCATAAAATGGGTGGGTCGCTCATTTTCTCTGAGCTTCCCGAGCCTTCTCGAATTCTTGTTCTTCCGTGCCCGCTTCGTGAGGATTCATCGTGGAGTCTTCCTGCAAGGAAAAACAAGCAAAGCAACCTACCCATGGCCATCTAACATCCTATAATGCCTAGAATGAAAGAAGAATTGTGATGCATGACGTTATAAAACCGGTGAAAAACCCGTGTCATCAAATCCCCCCAGACTTGAGGTTTGCTCGTCCTCGAGTAAATGTGCAGTTATAAAACTATCCAAGGGGTGATAAGATATAGTCCGAGAACAAATGGGGGTTTAGAGTGGGTTGGTTGTCCGGGTTAAAATTGCTGCGAATGAAATCGGGTTCGGTATACTCTATCTTTTTCAACATCCAAGCGAAAGCCTATCAATGGGATTTTTATTGCTTCATGCGGCCTAAAAATGGAGTTAATCCTACTTGTCGAACATGTCTCCTAAACACATCCCAAATGAGGTCTCCAAAAGTTACTTGGCCTATAACTCCACTGTTTTCCCTTGCCCCATATCTTTCCTTTTTATTCGTGTTTTTGTGTTCTTTTTCTTTTTCTTTCTTTCCCCTTCTTTTTTTTTCATACGATGCAATCCCGGGCTTCTAGGACGTTGGAATTTGGCAAGTTCACTCTTTTCTCTTTTTTTTTGTGTCCTTGTCCCACAACTTAGACCCGAACCTTTGTTTTTGATGCACTCATGTCCCCGAATGATTTTCATTAACGAGTTGATGACAGAGGAGTGTCGGGATGCATCGTATTTTCTAGGACTTGTAGCTTCCTATCACTACAAAAAAACATGCCATTAGCAATGAAATTAGCAACGAAATGCATTTTGTTGCAAAGTTAGCAACGAAATTGCAACGTTTTTTAATGAAAACGATTTTGCAACGCTTTAGCAACGAAAAATTGCGTTGCAAATTTGCAACGCAATTTTTCGTTGCTAAAGCGTTGCAAAATCGTTGCAAAAATCGTTGCAAAATTTTTTATTGCAATTAGCAACGCTTTACAACGGGAAAAATTGCGTTGCAAATTTGCAACGCAATTTTTCGTTGCTAAAGCGTTGCAAAATCGTTGCAAAAATCGTTGCAAAATTTTTTATTGCAATTAGCAACGCTTTACAACGGAATAATTTCGTTGCTAATTTGCAACGCAATATTTGCGTTGCAAAGCGTTGCAAAATCGTTGCAAAATTATTTCTTTGAAATCAACAACGATTAGCAACGAATTTTCTTTTGCAACGCTTTGCAACGAAATAATTTCGTTGCAAAAATTATTATTTAATAATTAATATGATTTGACCGTCAAAAAGTAAA
>NW_010962944.1:7292-9422 GCF_000463585.1 Tarenaya hassleriana | reverse complement strand
TTCCGATCTGTTAATTATTTATTTATAAATATTAATTTATAACTCTTAAATAAATTTTATAATTCTATATATATATATATATTTATTATCTTTATTTAATATCTATATTATTTTTATTTAATATTTATATTTTATTAATATTTTTTTTAATTAATTATTTTTTAAATTTTAATTTAATTCTTCTAAAAACCTGAATTTCTAAATTATTTTTTTTATTTGTATATTAATTTTAGCAACGAAATTGTGTTGCTAATTTTGCAACGCAATTTCGTTGCAAAATTAGCAACTCATTTTTTCGTTGCAAAAGCGTTGCAACGCTTTGCAACGCTTTTGAACGAAATAATTGCGTTGCAAATAGCAACGAAAATATTTCGTTGCAAAGCGTTGCAATTCGCAACGAATTGAAACGCTATATTGGTTTGCAACGATGAGTTAGCAACGAAAATTTTTTCGTTGCAATTTCGTTGCAAACACTGTTTTGCAACGAAATTTGTAGGTTTGCAACGAAAAATTTTCGTTGCTAAAAGACTGTTTTTTTGTAGTGTATAGGCTTCCTAACTTAGGGATCAGAGGATGGTTTTTAGGGAGACGTTTCTCGCTTGGTTCGTAACCTCTACTCCATCTAGACTTTAGGAGACAAAATCATCCCACGTGACATTCATTTGCTCTAGGATTAGATCAGCTATTTCTACCTCACTCGACAATCCATTGAACTCTTTAGATAAATCTAACTTAGCTCCTAAAACCTTTCCAATCCAATCCTCACTCTATGTCCCCCACATCATCATCCGACCAAATCTTTGAGAGGAAAAACCTTATGTAAGTGTATGCATGCATTCCTACACCTATATGCATATGCAATCTAATCGTGCAAGTTAATGCAAAGGATGCAAACATTTTTTTTAAACATGAAATGCAAGACTCTCTGTGTAGAATGCAAGTGATATGCAAGGCTCATGGATTCGAAATGTGTTAGTATCACTCCTCCTCCCCAGACTTGAATTGAACACCGTCTGCGGTGTTAACTCTCGTCTAGTGGGGAGTATAAAAAGAGTAAGTGTGTTACCTCTTCCGATGGAGTGATCTTCCGCTTCGGTTTCTTCTTTTTGTTGTGATCTAATGGGTGTTGGTTAAGTGTTCTATGATGTACTGTTCATGAGCTTGACTTAGATACATTCGATGTATTGATACTTTCTATGGTTTTATGAAAGTATTTGATTCATTATATGTTCTTGCATACTAGATCTGTTATGAAATCCATGTATCATTATGAATGATACTAAACTCCCTAGTCTTGTGTCGTTATGGGAATAACGACATAATAAGACTAGTATGATGTGTGATTGATGATCATAGAGATGATCATAAGTATTGGATACGATCACAGTCATAGGTATTCGTTGGAGAACGGAATACTGGATTGACCCGCATGAGATTGTCACATGGACTAGCGTCATGACTTGAATCTCATATGGCGGTTCCATGATTGGATCCTAAGACCTGAGATATCTACGGAATCCAACATGAGGAGTTGCGTGCTTTGAATACGTCAAACGTTCTGCGTAACAGGAGAACTATAAAGGCGTGTATCAGGTACGAAACGAATCATGTACTGGATTGTATATAGTCAAGACGAGATTTTTACCTCTCGTAAAAGAGAGAGATATCACTGGGCCCCTCGTGTGAGCGAGACTGTAGAAATGTGTGACCGCACTATAGACGAACGTCGTCTATTTCAGACAGTCGAACTCAGTGAACGAGAAAGCAGTCGAATCAGATAAGGCGGCTTGTCCATGCCTTATGTTCGACATATGATATCACGATACAAAAGGATCATCAACCGGAACCATCACTGACGTTCGTAAGATCACGAACAAACTCTATTCGAGATAGGTAGTCATAGTGTCTTGCTAGAGACCGCCTATGACTTGTATACCCGAAATAGGGACTTCGGGTTATACTGCTATGTCGAATGAGCCTACAGGGTCACACACGCAAGGAAGGACGAAACGTGCGAGAAAACGACGGAAAAACCGAGACGAAAGGGTCTGGAACAGACGGACCAGAATTCCGGAACGGACGGTCCGCTGTGCCAGACCCGACGGTCCAGAACGGACTGTCCGTTCCAGA
>NW_010962944.1:6546-7247 GCF_000463585.1 Tarenaya hassleriana | reverse complement strand
TTTTGGAGAGATCCAAGAGATTGAGAGTGTGATCAAAGTCCGTTTTTCTCGAAGCACAAATTGAATAGCGGATTCGAGTCCTAGCAGACAAGTTCCAACCGTTGGAATCCATCCTGTGGTGTGGATACGTGTAGAGGGCGAGGTATTCTTCCTGCCTTTCGTGATCAGACGTGTTCTTCGATTGATACAGGCCCCTGATCGATTGAGGTAAGCGTTCTAACGTTTCTACGATTCATTAGAAGCATGGTTCTAGGGTTTATTAAATTTTTGTTTTATATCCGCTGCGCAAACCCTAGAATCGATCTCTTAGGAATAGGATTCGCTCTAGAGATCCCAGGAAACCCAACAGTGGTATCAGAGCATGGTTGCTCTGTTTTGATTTCGTAGAACCCGATCACGCATGTTTTAGGATTTGAATTGTTTGAATCCATGTTTGCTATGATATCTATGCATGTTTGATTATTGAATCTAGTGTAGATTGCATGTTTCATGTTGCATAGAGTGCAGGATTCGAATTTTGGGTTCATCAGTAAGGGCAAGTGGAAAGTGACAAGCGTTGTCATTGAACCTAAGCCTAAGTCCAAAAAGGAAGAGTGTTTTTTCTGTCATGCCGTTGGGCATTGGAACAGAAATTGTAGACTCTACCTGGAAGATCAGGAGAAGAAGAAGCTTAAAGAAGCTTCGACTTCTGGTGTCTTCGT
>NW_010962944.1:4919-5353 GCF_000463585.1 Tarenaya hassleriana | reverse complement strand
TAGTTGTTGGAAAGAGTTCCAGCAAAAGGAAGCGTTCCAAGAGCAAGGGCAAGTGGAAAGTGACAAGCGTTGTCATTGAACCTAAGCCTAAGTCCAAAAAGGAAGAGTGTTATTTCTGTCATGCCGTTGGGCATTGGAACAGAAATTGTAGACTCTACCTGGAAGATCAGGAGAAGAAGAAGCTTAAAGAAGCTTCGACTTCTGGTGTCTTCGTTATAGGGGCTAATTTGTTTACTTCTACGTCGTGGGTATAAGATACCGGAAGCGCCTCGCATATTTGTGGAAATGTGCAAGGGTTGCAAAGAAATAGACAATTGGCAAAAGAAGAAGTAGATCTCTGCATTGGGAATGGAGCAAAAGTTGTTGCATTAGCCGGCGGGACTGATGATCTGACTTTACCTTCTGGACTTGTATTGGAGTTGCATGATTGTTAT
>NW_010962944.1:0-3917 GCF_000463585.1 Tarenaya hassleriana | reverse complement strand
AAGAAGTTCAACCTGTTTCACTGTCGGTTGTGACTCAACCTTTGACGAGTGAACCTCGGAGATCAGGCAGGATTCGCCAAGAGCCAGCGAGATATGGATTTCTCGTGACTGGGAATGAGGAACTCATGTTATTAGAACATGACGAACCTACTACATACCTAGAGGCTATGGCGAGTCCGGATTCCGAGAAATGGCGCGAGGCTATGAAGTCTGAGATGCAATCCATGTCAGACAACCAAGTATGGACTCTGGTTGATGCGTCTGAAGGGATAAAACCCATCGGATGCAAGTGGATCTTCAAGAAGAAGACCGACATGGATGGCAATGTGCACACGTATAAGGCACGACTTGTGGCGAAAGGATTCCGTCAGATTCATGGTATTGACTATGATGAGACTTTTTCGCCCGTAGTTATGCTGAAGTCCATCAGGATCCTACTTGCCATAGCCGCATATTATGACTATGAGATATGGCAAATGGATGTCAAGACCGCGTTCCTTAACGGGAACTTGACCGAGGATGTGTACATGACATAACCCGAAGGTTTTGTCGATCCGAGGAACCCGAGGATGGTGTGCAAGCTTCAGAGGTCCATTTATGGACTGAAGCAGGCTTCGAGGAGCTGGAACCTTCGCTTTGATGAGACAATCAAAAAGTTTGGTTTCTCACAGAACGAAGACGAGCCATGTGTTTACAAGAAGGTTAGTGGGAGCACAGTAGTTTTTCTGGTGCTGTATGTGGATGACATTCTCCTTATAGGGAATGACGTTTCTACCTTGCAAGATGTTAAGTCTTGGCTAGGAACGCAGTTTTCTATGAAGGACCTAGGAGAAGCGGCCTATATTCTAGGAATAAAGATCTATAGAGATAGATCGAGGCGTCTTCTAGGATTGTGTCAGAGTACTTACATCGATAAGGTCTTGAAACGGTTCAAGATGCAAGATTCCAAGAAAGGAACCTTACCGATGAGTAGTGGCACAGTTCTCTGCAAGAGTCAGTGTCCTACGACACCTGATGAGCGAGAACGCATGGATCGGATTCCATATGCTTCGGCAATTGGATCCATCATGTATGTCATGCTTTGTACTCGACCGGATGTATCCTACGCGTTGAGCATTACGAGTAGATACCAGTCAGATCCAGGTGAGTCGCACTGGATCGCCGTCAAGAACGTCCTGAAGTACTTGAGAAGGACTAAGGATGTATTCTTGGTATACGGTGGGTCGGAAGACGAGCTCGCTGTAAGAGGTTACACCGATGCTAGTTTCCAGTCAGATCCGGATGACTACAGATCGCAGTCTGGCTATGTTTTCTGTTTGAACAGAGGTGTTGTTAGCTGGAAGAGTTCCAAGCAGGCGACCGTTGCAGATTCTACTACAGAAGTTGAGTATATTGCAGCGTCGGACGCATCAAAGGAAGCTGTTTGGATCAGGAAGTTTGTTGGTGACTTGGGTGTCATTCCGAGTGCAGATAGCCCCATTGCTCTGTATTGTGACAACAATGGAGCGATCGCACAAGCGAAAGAACCCAGATCCCATCAACGATCCAAACACATACTCAGACGATTTCACCTTATCAGGGAGATTATAGACAGAGGAGACGTGCACATTTGCAGAGTGTCGATAGATGACAACATTGCCGATCCGTTGACAAAGCCTCTCCCTTCGTCGAAGCATGAGAGTCATGTTAGGGATATGGGCATTAGATTGTTGGTTAAGTGCTCTATGATGTACTGTTCATGAGCTTTACTTAGATACATTCGATGTATTGATACTTTCTATGGTTTTATGAAAGTATTTGATTCATTACATGTTCTTGCATACTAGATCTGTTATGAAATCCATGTATCATTATGAATGATACTAAACTCCATAGTCTTGTGTCGTTATGGGAATAACGACATAATAAGACTAGTATGATGTGTGATTGATGATCATAGAGATGATCATAAGTATTGGATACGATCACAGTCATAGGTATTCGTTGGAGAACGGAATACTGGATTGACCCGCATGAGATTGTCACATGGACTAGCTGTTGGTTTAGTGCTCTATGATGTACTGATTATGAGCTTTGTTCAGATACATTCGATGTATTGATACTTTCTATGTGGTTTTATGAGAGTATTTTATTCATTACATGTTCTTGCATGCTAGATCTGTTATGAAATCCATGTATCATTAGGAATGATACTAAACTCCCTAGTCTTGTGTCGTTATGGGAATAACGACATAATAAGACTAGTATGATGTGTGATTGATGATCACAGAGATGATCATAGGTATTGGATACGATCACAATCATAGGTATTCGTTGCAGAATGAAATACTGGACTGACCCGCATGAGATTGTCACATGGACTAGACGTCGTCTATTTCAGACAGGCGAACTCAGTGAACGAGAAAGCAGTCAAATCAGATAAGGTGGCTTGTCCATGCCTTATGTTCGACATATGATATCGCGATACAAAAGGTTCATCACCCGGAATCATCACTGGTGTTCGTAAGATCAGGAAACAACTCTATTCGAGATAGGTAGTCATAGTGTCTTGCTAGAGACCGCCTATGACTTGTATATCCGAAATAGGGATTTCGGGTTATACTGCTATGTCGAATGAGCCTACAGGGTCACACACGCAGGGAAGGACAAATGCACGAGAGAAAACGATGGAAAACCGAGTCGGACGGGTCGAGACCCTTTGGTCCGGATGCGTGGTCCGTCAGTTCTGGGTAGCAGAACGGACGGTCCACGACAACACGCAGACCGTCCGTTCTATGATGATAGAACGGACGGTCCGCACTAAACGTAGACCGTTTGTTCTGCCTTACTGGAACGGACGGTCCACGTGCAATTCCGGACCGTCCGTTCCAGGTTCCGGTTTTTCGACAATTAAACCGAAATTAGGGTTAAATCACTTTATAAGAAAGATATTAAAACCCTAATTCGTATGAGACTTTGGGCAGCCGACTTTTGCAGTTCTTGGAGAGTTTTTGGTGAGATCCAAAAAGCTCAACAAGTTCTAAGTCTCGTTTTCTCGAAGTGCAAAAACTGAATAGAGATTCGAGTCCTAGCAGACAAGTTCCAATCGTTGGAATCCATCCAGAGGTGTGGATATGTGTAGAGGGCGAGGTAATCTTCCTGCCTAAGTGATCGGACGAATTCTTCAGTTGATACAGGCCCCGGATCGATTGAGGTAAGCGTTCTAACGTTTCTACGATTCATTAGAAGCATGGTTCTAGGGTTTATTAAATTTTTGTTTTATATCCGCTGCGCAAACCCTAGAATCGATCTCTTAGGAATATGATTCACTCTAGAGATCCCAGGAAACCCAACATATGAATGATACTAAACTCCCTAGTCATGTATCATTATGGGAATAATGATATAATAAGACTAGTATGATGTGTGATAGATGATCATATAGATGATCATAAGTATTTGGATACGATCACAATCATAGGTATTCGTTGGAGAACGGAATACTGGATTGACTTGTCACATGGACTAGCGTCATGACTTGAATCTCATATGACGGTTCCATGATTGGATCCTAAGACCTGAGATATCTACGGAATCCAACATGAGGAGTTACGCGCTTTGATTACGTCAAACGTCCTGCGTAACAGGAGGACTATAAAGGCGGGTATCAGGTACGAGACGAATCATGTACTGGATTGTAGATAGTCAAGACGGGATTTGTACCTCTCGTAAAAGAGAGAGATATCGTTGGGCCCCTCGTGTGAGCGAGACTGTAAAAATGTGTGGCCGCACTATAGACGAAAGTCGTTTATTTCAGACAGTCGAACTCAGTGAACGAGAAAGCAGTCGAATCAGATAAGGTGGCTTGTCCATGCCTTATATTCGACATATGATATCGTGATACAAAAGGATCATCAAACGGAATCATCACTGGCGTT
>NW_010962943.1:0-217 GCF_000463585.1 Tarenaya hassleriana | reverse complement strand
TGCACACCAGAAAGTCGAACAAACACAAAGAATAGATCAAGAAATCGAGGGAAAAGAAAAATAAAAGAAAAGAAAAAAATCTAGATTCAAAGGAATCTTTATCCTAGCGCTAAACTACTCTCCGGCAACAGAGCCAAAAACTTGATAACGCAAATATAGGTATAGAAATAATGCTCAAGTGATAAAAACCTAGATACAGCGAATACCGCAAGGATAC
>NW_010962942.1:0-217 GCF_000463585.1 Tarenaya hassleriana | reverse complement strand
ATATCGTTGACAAGCTCTATTCTAAAATATGAATATGTGGTAAAAATTAGTTAAAAGTAAAGTATGCAGTGAATAGTTTTTTGTATTGTAGAAATAATAAAAAAGATTATGTTTAAATGCATACAAATGAATATACGTTACTATTTGTATCTTTTATTATGACTAAATTATGATGCGACGATTGGCTAGGGAGAAGTTAGTTGTCGATCGATTCATC
>NW_010962941.1:0-217 GCF_000463585.1 Tarenaya hassleriana | reverse complement strand
TCCCTTTGCAACCAAACGAGCTTTGTATCGCTCTATGTCTCCATTGCTAAGATATTTGATTTTATACACCCATTTTGATCCGATAGCTCTCTTGTCATGAGGTAGGTCTGTAAGGATCCATGTGTTGTTACATTCAAGAGCATGGAGCTCCTCCTGCATAGCTTGCTGCCATTGTGCCGAATCTTTTGCTTGTTCATACGTTTGTGGTTCAAGTCCC
>NW_010962940.1:0-217 GCF_000463585.1 Tarenaya hassleriana | reverse complement strand
TATGAATGGCTCCCACCCAGCTGTACCATATGCTTGGAGTTGGGGCATTTAGCAAAGTACTGCCCGAAAACTACACACCCAGAGGCAAAACAATCACACCACCAGTGGAGGAAGAAGCAGACACAAACGAAACTTGAGACCAAGCAGGAGAAACTACATGGACAGAAATCGACTTCAGATTCGGGAAATGAAACCCCCGACGAAAGCCAACGCAAAG
>NW_010962939.1:0-217 GCF_000463585.1 Tarenaya hassleriana | reverse complement strand
CAAATAATCAGCCATGCCCGATGAGTCGGTCGATTGTTGACTGATCATATTATTAACTTCACAACTTCCAGAAAACATGTCAAAATAAGTCTTTCTTTATATCATTAGAAAGGTTTTTCTAATAGCTACGTATAGAGACTATAAACGCGCAGATCTAATATATGAGCAAAACGTTATGAGCATAGTTAGACAACACATTGACGGAATCCCTACATAT
>NW_010962938.1:0-217 GCF_000463585.1 Tarenaya hassleriana | reverse complement strand
ATGCACTCTAACCGTGTTTTGACGAACTCTAAACATGTTTAGAGTGCGTCCAAACGCACTCTAAACATGTTTGGACGCACTCTAAATTTGTTTTAACGCATTCTACACATGTTTGGACGCACTCTAAACATCTTTAGACAAATCTAAACATGTTTTGACGCACTCTAAATATGTTTCGACGCCCTCTAAAAATGTTTCGATGCACTCTAAACATGTT
>NW_010962937.1:0-217 GCF_000463585.1 Tarenaya hassleriana | reverse complement strand
GTTATTCTGAATCACAGTTGATCGGTTTTAAGCAACAATTGCTCAAACCAGATCCCAAAACGAAAAATCAAATTTTGGTGAAGCGTCGGTACCTAGACCGATCGGTCTACGCAGTTCGGTCTTCGGGTCTGCATCGGTCCGTTCGGTCCGGAATGGTCAGTTCGTTCGGTCTGACTCTCCAGACCGTTCGGTCCAGACCAATGGTCCGGACTCTTGC
>NW_010962936.1:0-217 GCF_000463585.1 Tarenaya hassleriana | reverse complement strand
AACGGCGGAGACGAAAAGACCAAACGACGACGGCGAGGCGGAGAGAACGAACGGGAACGGCGAAGATGGAGAGACCGAACGACGCGGTGAGAGAACGAAGGAACGACGCAACGAGAGCTCGAGGGAATGGCGAGATTTTTTTTTGGTTCCGTAGAAGATGATGCCGCCTGAGAAGAGAAAGAGATGTGGACCTCATTAGTGAATTAGGGTTAGGGGT
>NW_010962935.1:0-217 GCF_000463585.1 Tarenaya hassleriana | reverse complement strand
CTCGATGGTGACTTGGTTGCAGACTTGATCCTGATGTCATTGCCGGAGGACTATAACCAGTTCGTTATGCAGTACCATATGTACGGGATGATTAAGAGCTTAGCCGAACTGCATGGGATGCTGAAATCGGCCAAGCAGGATATCGTGGTGCCCAAAACTGTGCTTGTTGTGGAGAAAAACTCCAGCAAGAAGCGGCGGGGTAAAGCCAAGAAAAAGG
>NW_010962934.1:0-217 GCF_000463585.1 Tarenaya hassleriana | reverse complement strand
AAATTAGACCGAATTAGGGTTAAATCACCTTATAAGAAGGAGATTAAAACTCTAATTAATGAAAAGACTTGGGGAGGTCTTTGGTAGAATTCTAAGAGCTTTTGGAGAGATCCAAAGAGTTCAAGGAGTTCTAAGTCTTGTTTTTCTCGAAGCACAAAAATCGAATAGCAGATTCGGGTCCTAGCAGACAAGTTCCAATCGTTGGAATCCATCCCGA
>NW_010962933.1:0-3980 GCF_000463585.1 Tarenaya hassleriana | reverse complement strand
GGCCTTGACAAGTGCTTTACTCGTAGAGCTTCTAGATCTAATCGATTTCTGTGCAACGATTGTTCATAATCCGAATGGATCATCCAGTCGATTATGCAATCCCAATCCCGAAGCTCCTACTCAATCAAACATATCTAATATCTTGATTAAGTTACATGCATTCATTCACTATGGACCATCCATAAGAGAGAATCATGTTATTCTGAACCACAGTTGATCGGTTTTAAGCAACGATTGCTCAAACTAGATCCCGAAATGCAAAATCAAATTTTGGTGAAGTGTCGGGTCCTAGACCCTAGACCGATCGGTCTAGGCGGTTCGGTCTTCGGGTCTGCGTCGGTCCAGACCTTTCGGTCCAGAATGGTCCAGACCGATCGGTCTTGGTCCAGACCGATCGGTCTACGCATGCAGACCGTTCAGTCCAGACCTGTCAGTCCAACCGGCTTGCGAAACCCTAGACCGATCGGTCCAGAGGACCAGACCGATCGGTCCAGGCGAAAACGTGATTAGATCTCGTTTTCGTCGTTTCTGCCCCGTTTCAGTTTGATGAAACCCTAAAACCTATCATGCATGATCTTGTAGAAACGTTAGAACACTTACCTCAATCGATCCGGGGCCTGTATCAATCGAAGAACGCGTCTGATCACTGTAGGCAGGAAGAATACCTTGCCCTCAACACGTATTCACACGGTGGAAAGGATTCCAACGGTTGGAACTTGTCTGCTAGGACTGAAGAATGCTTTCTTCTTTACGCAAGGGTTTCAGGGATCTTTCTCTTAGCTTTCTCACTCTCCAAACCTCTCCCTAGGGTCTGAAAATCGTGCCAAAAGAGTTGGGTGGCGTTCCTCAAAGTTAATCCCACTTAAAACCCTAATTAGAGCGAGTTTAGTAAATCCCGACGTCTGGACCATTCAGTCTGGAGCTTTTTTAACGTCTGGACCGATCGGTCTGGAAAAATTTACGGACCTCACACGATACCTCTGGACCGACTAGTCTATGTCTAGAGCGATCGGTCGTGGTTAGCTGAACTGATCGGTCCATACCTTTTGGACCGGTCGGTCTGGCCTCCGTTCCAGCGGGATTTTCTCGTCTCTTTTCGCGCATTCGTCCTTTCCTGTGTGTGTGACCCTGTAGGCTCATCCGATATAGCAGTATAACACGAAATCTCTTATTTCGGTTACACAAGTCATAGGCGGTCTCTAGCAAGACACTATGACTACCTATCTCGAATAGAGTTTGTTCGTGATCCTACAAATGCCAGTGATGATTCCGGTTGATGATCCTTTTGTATCACGATATCATATGTCGAATATAAGGCATGGACAAGCCACCTTATCTGATTCGATTGCTTTCTCGTTCACTGAGTTCGACTGTCTGAAATAGACGACATTCGTCTATAGTGCGGCCACACATTTCTACAGTCTCGCTCACACGATGGGCCCAGCGATATCTCTCTCTTTTACGAGAGGTACAAATCTCATCTTGACTATCTACAATCCAACACATGATTCGTGTCGTACTTGATACACGCCTTTATAGTCCTCCTGTTACGCAGGATGTTTGACGTATTCAAAGTAAGCAACTCCTCATGTTGGATTCCGTAGATATCTCAGGTCATAGGTGTTGGTTTAGTGCTCTATGATGTACTGTTATGCTAGCTTTATTTAGATACATTTGATGTATTGACACTTTCTATTAGTTTATGGATGAATGTTTGTTTCATTACGTATTGTGCATACTTGATATGTTATGAAATCCATGTATTGTTATGAGCAATACTAAACTCCCTAGTCATGTATCATTGTGGGAATAATGATATACTTGTTGGGTTAACTACGGGTTCCTAGCATGCGATCATATCGATCTAGGGTTTGGTTTACTAGGTTTCATGCAGCGGAAGAAAGATCTAAACCTAGTCAAACGTCACACGCAACCAAACTTGCAAAACTCGAAAGATCGTGTATATCACCGAGGGAATCGTTACTTACCTCGTTCTCGATGAAACTTGAAGTTTATTTCGATCTGGGGCTTGTTCTAAATCACCTAGGACTGAAGTTACAGTCCCTCTACACGTATCCACACCGACGGGAAGGATTCCAAACGATTTGGAACGAATCTGCTAGGATTATTGAAGAAGACGAGATCCAATCCCGGGACAATAGAAATCGAAGAGAACAGGTTCTCTAGGGTTCTAGAATGTTTCTCTGAGTTTTAGGTCGGCCTTAATTAAGTTTGGACGAAATCTCCAACTTACATAAGCCTAGAAAACCCTAAAATCGAATTTTGGAAAGTTTTCCAGATCCTGGTCCGCAGGACCAGGAGCTTGGTATGGCGGACCAAGCTTAGTCCGAGCCTTCAGACTGCCTGACCTGGAGGTTTGGTCCGGCTGACCAACTTTTGGTCAGCTCCGGACCAAACCTCTTGGTTCCTTTCCAGTCCGCCGTTCCAGCGTCCTTGGTCTGCCTGATTCCAGCGTCTGGTCCAGGGCTGACCAATTCTTGGTCAGCTGGACCAGACCTGGACAGATGACCTTTCGACTGAGCTTCCAGACCACCTGGACTGACCAATCTTGGTCCGGGGCTGACCAAACTTGGTCAGCTCCGGACCAACATGTTGAAAACTCTTTTTCATGCTCGTTTCGGTCAAATCTCGTTTCCATTCTTCGAATTCTTCACGTATAGGTCCATCCCTAGTGGTGTGTGACCCTATAGGCCCATTCTAAGTGGTAGTGACTTTTAGGAACTTTTCCCGAACCACAAGTCATGGTTAGCCTCTAGTAAAACGCCATGACCACCCACTTAGAACTGAGTTAGAGATGATCTAACCAAGGCATTAACAGCTCGAATTCTGATCCTTTGTCTCACGATATCATATGTTGAACAAGGGCATGGTTTGAGCCACCCTTCAAGTTCAACCGCTTTCTCGTCTTGGTAAATCGACTAATAAATTAGATGCAACTTCATCTATAGCATGACCACGCGTTTTCATAGTCCGACTTCCACGAGAGGGCCCAGCGATATCTCTCCTGTGAAGGAGGTGACAAGTCCCATATTGCATGTCTACTATCTCCATATGATTCGTGAACGTATCTGATCAACGCCGTTATAATCATCCGGTTAAAGACGACGTTTGATGCAGTCAAGACACGTCACTCCTCATATCAGATACTCTAGACATCTCAGGTATGAGATTCAAGTCATGACTCTGTCCATGTGACAATCTCATGCGGGTCATCCAGTCACTCGTTCACAACGAGTACCCATGATTGTGATCTGCATCCAATGTATTGATCACACCTCATGCTAGTCTTAATTCATCATTGTTCCTACAACAATGACTGACTAGGGAGTTTAGAATCATTCTCTAATGATTCGAGGATGCCGAAATACAACAAACATGCTAATCGTATAACAGAAAAGTAATGCATTCATAACTCAATGAATCAATACAAAGTCAAATGTCATATCATGGATCATCCTAAAGCATTACAACCAACAATACTAAGACTAGTATGATGTGTGATTGATGATCATATAGATGATCATATGTATTGGATAAGATCACGATCATAGATTCATTGGAGAACGTAATACTGGATTGACCCCATCAGATTGTCACATGGACTTACGTCATGACTTGAATCTCATATGACGGTTTCATGATTGGATTCTAAGACCTGAGATATCTACGGAATCTAACATGAGGAGTTGCGTACTTTGAATACGTCAAACATCCTGTGTAACAGGAGGACTATAAAGGCATGTATCAGATACGAAACAAATCATGTGTTGGATTGTAGATAGTCAAGACGGGATTTGTATCTCTCGTAAAAGAGAGATATATCGTTGGGCCCCTCGTGTGAGCGAGACTGTAGAAATGTGTGGCCACACTATAGACGAACGTCGTCTATTTCAGACAATCGAACTCAGTGAACGAGAAAGTAGTCGAATCAGATAAGGTGGCTTGTCCATGCCTTATGT
>NW_010962932.1:0-217 GCF_000463585.1 Tarenaya hassleriana | reverse complement strand
GCCTGGAGACTTCGGGAACCTCTCCTCCATTTGGAGGCTTTGCTGAAGACACTCCACAAATATTTTTAATAAATTTCAACAAATTTGGAATTTTGATTCATTTCATGTAATTTAGTTGAATGTGTGAGTAGTTAGTTAATATACATTTAGTGGTATATATCAACAAATGTACAAAATTTTAATTAATTTGTGATTTGTGACCTAAAACTAATTCTTT
>NW_010962931.1:0-217 GCF_000463585.1 Tarenaya hassleriana | reverse complement strand
GTGGTATATATATATATTTTTTTGCATTAGATGTTTAGATATTAGATATATGATAAAAAAAAAATATAATTAGAAACTTTTTTTGTAATTATCTTGTGTATACTCATCAAAATATGAAAAATGATATTTAAATATATGTAAATGTAATATATATATATATATATATATATATATATACTTTTAGAGATATTTTTCTTAAAAGGTAGATTGATAAATA
>NW_010962930.1:0-217 GCF_000463585.1 Tarenaya hassleriana | reverse complement strand
GTTCCTTCTTCTGAATCCCAATATTCAACTAGCTGATCGTAGATCGCCGTCGACATCCATGGAGGTCGTATGCGTCTGCTCTTTACCCGATAAATGTTGTCCTTGAGGCGATCTCGGACGGCGAGTCTCCAAGCGGCGTAGACTCGGTCATGAACGGACTCATCCCAATAATAAGCTTGCTATAAAAAAATAAATTTATAATTTTGTATGCATATAA
>NW_010962929.1:0-217 GCF_000463585.1 Tarenaya hassleriana | reverse complement strand
TGTCAAGTCTCCGGTTTGGTGAAAAAACATATAATGTTTCCTTGTTCTGGATTGAAATGTTCGTTGAATTGTTTTTTTTTTTGTGTGTGTATCCAAAACAGTTTGTCTAAGTTTTCAGTTGCTGAATGTTCTTTCCTCGAACGGATGATCCGAATACGGACATGGAGATACAAAATCAACGGTCAAAATCTTAACTTTACTTGAAAATCTTACATCT
>NW_010962928.1:0-217 GCF_000463585.1 Tarenaya hassleriana | reverse complement strand
ATTGGCTAATTTCATCCATCTCTGTTACAATGCCGAGTTATCCGACCTCGATCTTGTGGGGGCGTGTGCCCGAGGTTCGTGTACCACGGGTTGTGGCAAGAATTCGGATACCAGTTGATACCTGGCCCATATCCACCCCTAGAGAAAAAAAGAGTTCTTGTCTCTGAAAATACTTGAAAGAGGTTAGTTCATAGTACTAATGTCAGGCATTTGTGCA
>NW_010962927.1:0-217 GCF_000463585.1 Tarenaya hassleriana | reverse complement strand
GCATCAGACATTCGCGAGGATCACATTCCACCGCTCGCCCCTTTCCAACCACGGGGGGATGTGCTGATGACCCTGACCCCTCCGACAGCGGTAGTCAGCGACACGGACCACGAACCTCGCTTCCGCCTGCCCATCCCTGACATGCAGCAGACAACAAACAGTCAACTTCTCCAACCTGATCTACTGCACGAAATTCCCAGATGAGGAGATTATCGAG
>NW_010962926.1:0-217 GCF_000463585.1 Tarenaya hassleriana | reverse complement strand
CGCCCTTGTTATCGTAGAATCAATCTCCCTTTCCCACACAACATCCAATCTTTATTCTCTTATTCAAATTCGAGTTGAATTCCATCTTTCCCCGATCTTGGCCAGTCCCTGTCTCAGCTTGGTCTATGTGAGAGCTGGTCCTTTTAACCCCTCTCTCGTTGTCTACTTAGTCTCCTTTCTTAGGAAATAGATTCAACCGAGTCCCTCATTTTTTTTT
>NW_010962925.1:0-217 GCF_000463585.1 Tarenaya hassleriana | reverse complement strand
CCCGTCCGGAGCCACTCAGTCTGTCACCCTCGGACCGTCCGGTCTGGATTACCCAGAATGGACGGTCTATGGTAGGTCTCCGTGATCACTTTTCAAAACTCTTAGATCTCACCAAAAGTCTGTAGAAAAGTTGTAAAGTCGGCCAGCAAAAGCTCACTCATAATTAGGGTTTTTAATCTCCTTCTTATAAGGTGATTTAACCCTAATTCGGTTTAAT
>NW_010962924.1:0-217 GCF_000463585.1 Tarenaya hassleriana | reverse complement strand
TCAAATGTAAATACATTTATCAAATGAATCATTGCAAAGTGTTGATTTCTCAAATCCTAGACTACTTTAAAAGCATCTAACCAAAATAAAAAACCATAATATTCCCTAAATAATTTTTGAGTTCGAATAAACCCTAGCCGAAAATGAGGAACAGTATTTTTTTTTGTAATTAGTAAATATTCAGTAAAAATTTATGAAATCAAACTCTGATATCATG
>NW_010962923.1:0-3992 GCF_000463585.1 Tarenaya hassleriana | reverse complement strand
CTCTCTCCCCCCGCCACCATTTTTATCCCGAACCCACCAGCACCCAGACGAGCTCTCGCTGATATTGCGAAGTTTCTCTCTGATCTCTCTCTCTGTCTCGGTGACAACGATGATGATGATGATGGAGAGCTACGGGGGAGAAGAGAGGATGGTGTTGACGGCGGAGACGGAGGCGGGAAAGGCGGTGCCGGCGCCGTTCCTGACGAAGACGTATCAGCTTGTGGACGATCCGACAACGGATCAGATCGTGTCTTGGGGAGATGACGACTCCACTTTCGTCGTTTGGCGTCCTCCTGAATTCGCCAGAGATCTCCTCCCTAATTACTTCAAACACAACAACTTCTCCAGCTTCGTCCGACAACTCAACACCTACGTACGTGTGTGTATATATATGTATATGTCTGTACACTCGTACATATGTGTTTATGGGTCTTGTGTATTTTGCTAAATAAGGGCAAAAGTTTGCATCTTTATGAAAAATATCGTATGGGTCTTCTTCTTCTTCTTCTTGAAATAAGTGTTCTTGATTCTTTTCCCTTCAATATATATAATTATTTCTTTATTGAGAAAGCCATATTTGCATCACATGCTCCATGTATCATGTGTATATATATAGTAATCTTTTGCATTAATTTGTAATTTATTTTTTGGGGTTTTAGGGTTTCAGAAAAATTGTTCCGGACAGATGGGAATTCGCAAACGAGTTCTTCAAGAGAGGAGAAAAGCATCTACTCTGCGAAATCCACCGGAGAAAAACGGCTCAGTCGCCGCCACCGTCGCAACCGCCGTTTCACCACCACCAATCGGCGCCGATCCCCTTCGCCGGAGGCCCCTCCTTCTTCCCCTTTCAGCCACGTGTCACCCTATCTACAGCCGCAGATGACGTGGATCTCTCGGGAGCTTACTGGTGCGACCCTCCGCCACCGCGCCACCACCACCACCACAGCATCACCAGAAGCGGAGACAATTCCTCCGCCGCCGCCGCGTACGACCGGAAAGTCACGGCCTTGACGGAAGACAACGAGAGATTGCGGCGGAGCAACAGGCTACTCATGTCGGAGCTCGCTCACATGAAGAAACTCTACAACGACATAATCTACTTCGTTCAAAACCACGTGAAACCAGCCACGCCGAGCAACCCGTGCCCTTCCTCTCTTCTTATGAAACATCAGAAGCCCTCCTCGAACGAATCCATCGACTATTACAAGACATCGACGTCGCGGAAGAACAACCTCAATATCCACGTCATGAACTCTTCTTCCTCTCCAACGAGCAACACATCTCAGAGCTCCATTACAGCCATCGATGACAGCAACAACGGCAATGAGAGTGACAATGATAAGAACAACGGGGAGATCCGCCATGAAAGTACTTGCAGAAGGACGAAGCTTTTCGGTGTCTCCATACCCTTGATGAAGAAGAGATCGCATCAGTCGGATCATTTAAGGGTTGACCAGACGAGAAAATCTCGATTGGTTTTGGAGAAATCCGATCTTGGATTGAACCTCATGACACGTTGATGATGATGAGTTCATTATCAGTCATGTCACTTAATTACCCTTTTTCTGTGAACTTATAATCATCAGTATTATCGAAGGTTATGATCATATGATATATAATATGGATCATAATATTCACAAAAATCTTATGTTTATTTTTTATCCTAAGCTTTTTTTTTTCAATGTTCGTGGAGATGAGAATGTCAGAGAGGCAGTGTCCATGTACATAGGCTTTTAGGTCACTTTCTGTATTTCAAAATTTTCATGCGTATCGGACCGATCCAGTAATGCAGTCAATGTCTCTTTTGTTTTTGTTCTTTTCTCCGTTTTTCTTCTTTTTGGTTCGATCCACGTCATCTTTTTTTAATTCTTTTACTCTCTTTTTTTCGTGTTATATATATATACACACACTCTATTTTTCGTGAATTATTGAAGAATAAATTTAGAAAAGAAATTGCTAATCAGTATAAATCCCCTTTATTATAAAGTATACATGGTAGTTTTTGATATAGGTGGGTGTTTCGGTATTCGGTTCGGTTCTTTCAGTTTTACAAAATATGTATCAATCGGTTATTATATAATATTCGATTTGATTTGGTTTCAATTGTGATTCGGTTTGGTGCCGTTTTTATTAAAAAATCATATCTTTTTATAAAAAAAAATTGGTGTTTCGGATTTTTTCAAAATTCGGTTTGTTTTTCAAAAAATCGATTTTTCTAAAATTAATACCATTCATAAATTTTAGACGATTCAGATTGGAAAAAATACCATATTTTTTTGTTCGGTTAACTTTCACCTCTAGCTTTTTTTTTTGGGTAAAGGCCCACCCCTAGTCCTCGACAGCACTAAAAACGGGAAGTAATTGGTCTTGAACATATTTAGGATATTGAGAATTCCCCCGACTGTATTCTCTTTTGGACACAAAACATCTGCACATTAAATGTCCGTACAATTTCATATTGTGTTTTTTAAAGGAATTTTGAGTTATGTATGTAAAGTAAGAAATCAACTAAAATTTAATTTAAAGAGATCAAGAAATGGATAAAATCGAATAATTAAACGATAATCCGCTGGAAGCCCACTATCGGTGTAATAATTGTCATCATTATTAGTATTATTTTCGAAATAAAGGGCAAAGGGATGAAAAAAGTAATGGAAGTTGGCATTCGTATACGAGAAATTTAAAACGTCGGGATCTCGTGTGATTAGTGTCCATAGCTTGTTATTGCCAATAATATTATCACCATCCATGCAATAATTCCACTATCATCATCATCATCATCATCATCATCATCATTCCATCATCATCATCATAACGATGTTATCATAGATACGTCTATGCATCATGTGACCAGTGACAACTTTTAAAAAAAAAATCATATAACCAATGGTTTTTCTGAAAATTGATTTTTTTTTTTAATTTTGATGATTCGATCACAAACAAAGTTGGCAATTTAGACGGAATGAAGAACAACTATTATAAATTGTACAATTATAAGATATATCTAAAAAAAATATAACCGCGAATAATAATAAAGGTAAAATTAATTTTACCCACGGATCATTCAGTAATGTTATTTAAAATTTGACAAATTTAAAAATTATTTAATTATAAAAATGGGGCCTGTAACCCAATTAGTCCGCGCCCGGTAACACAGGCAACATATATTCGAGCCTTTTCCACTTGGGCCGTACAATTTAGGCCCATTCAAGGCCCAGTAATTACGTGTCCCACATCGGCCAGCATTAACACAAACGGAAAGGAATACCCTTCTATTTAACGACTCGAATTGACTGTATGAAAGTTACTGAGCCGTGCGGTAAGCCCAAAGCGAACTATTCTTTCGCCTTTTACTAAAGAATACCGTGTGCTCTCCGCATCCAGCGGCATACGCCTATTTTTGGAGGGGACATTTGCTCTTTTAGAGCTTCAGGCCCCAACAATTCTCGTTGAGACATTTAAAACTTATTAATAATTTATTCGTTTAAAAATTAAACATATATATATATATACTTATCTTCCAAATGTAACCACCAACAATTAATAGGATATTATTAAAAAAAGCCACCAAATAGAAAATGTTACATATGTTCTTGTTGTGGTTAGGGGTGGACAAAATAACCGAACCCGAATAATCGAACCAAACCCGATCGATAAATATCCGAACCGAATAAAATTAAATAACCGTTTGGTTATGATTTTTTAAAATCCGAAATAACCGAACTCGAACCAAATCGATTAAAAATTATTAACCGTTTGGTTATAAGTTTTTATAAACCAAATTAACCGAATCCGAACCCGAACCAAACCGAAATGTTTATATATCTTCATTTATATATATTTTTATATATATATGAATGTTTATATTCTTGATTTAATCATTGTTTTATTATATTTTAAATGTATTTTATCATTGTTTTTAAAGTTTGTGTGATATAAACATTAGAAAAAAATATCTTTATTTATTTAATAGTTTTATATCAAAATATAAA
>NW_010962922.1:0-217 GCF_000463585.1 Tarenaya hassleriana | reverse complement strand
CAGCGTCTGAAGCTGTATAACCCGGCCGACTCTGCAGGTGAGAGAGGCGTTTTTCCTCTCGCAGTACCACCACCAGCCTGAGCTCACATACGGTCTAGCTAATGACCATAAAGAAGTGCTTCCCGGGAGGTAACCCGGAGTTTTTGTTTTGTTTTCGTCGGTTCAAAATCGTGCTAGGATCTGGTCTGCGGGCTTACGCAGCGGAATTAGCGTTCAA
>NW_010962921.1:0-217 GCF_000463585.1 Tarenaya hassleriana | reverse complement strand
TATTATTTAATTAGAAGAGTTTATCTTTTAATTAAAAATCAATAAAAATTAAATAAAATGCGAACTTTATATAGTGATTTTTGTTGACATAAAATCATCAATGTAACAATTAAAATTTAATTATAATATATAAACTAATGATAAATCATCTTAAATTTTTTTATGTTATATATGTTATTTATATTAAGATAAAATCATCAAGTACATTTATCTCCAC
>NW_010962920.1:0-217 GCF_000463585.1 Tarenaya hassleriana | reverse complement strand
ATTTCCACCCACTTTCTTTCAAGATCTAACTTTCTCGGGACCAAGTTCACTGTCTACGACGTCCAGCCAACTAATCCCGGGAGGCTTCTCAATTCAAAACAAGCGAGCCCTAGAAGAATCCCGGCTGGCAACTATCCCACAGCCCATATCTCATACGAGCTCAACGTCTTGGGCTCCAGGTGATAATGATCTGTACCAACGATCTTGTGGGAATAAA
>NW_010962919.1:0-217 GCF_000463585.1 Tarenaya hassleriana | reverse complement strand
AACGGTATTTTTCCCGACCCGAAACCGTTGTTATTTCCCGAACGGTACCATTTTTAGAGAATCGAATTTTCCCAGAACCGAACGAACCGAACCGGACTTTAAAAATCCCGAAACCCCGAATATTTTTAAAGGAAATCTAACATTTTTTTAATAAAGCCCGGAACCGAACCGAACCGATACCGAAACCGAACCGAACCGAATACAATAAAAAACCCGA
>NW_010962918.1:0-217 GCF_000463585.1 Tarenaya hassleriana | reverse complement strand
ACTACGTGGGGTCCGGTCTGACCCGTATTTTCGGTATATTTTACATTTTTCACTTTTTCACCAAATTTACACCAGCACACATGATTTGTTACGGGTAATTCACAAAAATTCTTATTTCAGTTAGAATATGAATCAACCATCAATCAATCATGAAACACTCAAAACCCAAAACCCCATGTTAATAGACTTCCGAATTAAACTCAAATTCACTCACCTT
>NW_010962917.1:0-217 GCF_000463585.1 Tarenaya hassleriana | reverse complement strand
TCAAAACGCATTAAACGCAACTCAATAAACCGAATAGAATAAATAAAACTACATAGTCTGGAATTAGAAACCAAAGATCCCTAAATAGCAAATCCCTAACCTTCAGCAAAAGAACTACTCGTTAAACATCGAGACGCCAGAGTTCATATCAATAATACAAAACATCGTAAAATAGAAGAAATGAAGAATGCTTAGTCGATTTCTCGGCTTCGTAATC
>NW_010962916.1:0-217 GCF_000463585.1 Tarenaya hassleriana | reverse complement strand
AGCTGGAGCAGTGGAAGGATGGGTGACCTACTGGGAAGTGAGTTTCGGGATCGTGGTTTGGGCGGGTCGGGTTGGTGTCGATGTCGGTGTCGATGTCGGTGTCGGGATCGGGGTCGGGGTCGGGTCGGGAATATGTTTCGAATTTTTCATTGGAAAATTTCAACGGAATGCGGTTGAAAATTCCGTTGGAAAATTCCAACGGATATCGGTTGGAAAT
>NW_010962915.1:0-217 GCF_000463585.1 Tarenaya hassleriana | reverse complement strand
AAGTTGAAGGACATCGTTTTTCTCATCTCTCTTTTCTTTTCTTTCTTTTCTCTTTTTTTTCTTTTGATGCGATGTCCGACCCATAACTTAGACCCGAACCATCAATCGATGCATTCATGTCCTCGAACGATTTTTGTTGACGAGATTTTGACAGCTGAGTGTCGAGATGCTTTATTTTCCCAAGGCATTTGTTGAACTAGATTTCATCGATCTGCAA
>NW_010962914.1:0-217 GCF_000463585.1 Tarenaya hassleriana | reverse complement strand
GAGAACTACATCAGAAACTGGAGTTTGCAGGCAAGACAGAAGCCGATCTAAACCGAAAACTGGAAGATGTGAAAAGAGAGAGAAATGAATTGGAAATAGAGAGAGACACCGGAATCAAAAGAATTCAGGAAGCTGGGAAAGTTGCAGAAGATTGGAAGACCATGACTGATCAGCTCAAAGAGGAAGCTGCTAATTTGAGGCAGCAACTAGAATCTTC
>NW_010962913.1:0-217 GCF_000463585.1 Tarenaya hassleriana | reverse complement strand
GTCGGGGACTGCCATTCCATGACGGCCTCGATCTTTGCCGGATCGACCTGAATGCCCTGAGTTGATACCACATGTCCCAGGAATCCAATCTCCTGTAGCCAGAAGCTGCACTTACTGAACTTCGCGTACAGCCGGTTCTCCCTCAGCCTCCACAAGATCTTCCGCAGGTGCTCCTCATGTGTCTGCGGATCCGGCGAATAGATAAGGAGGTCATCGA
>NW_010962912.1:1132-3996 GCF_000463585.1 Tarenaya hassleriana | reverse complement strand
CTCTTCTATCTATCACGAAGACCGACAAAATTAGCACGATTTTGGACATCGTTCTTATCCGATTGGGACAAAAATGCCGAGCTAAGACTTGTTGTGACGTAAGCCACAGTCCGCAACTTTTCCCGCATCCAAGAGTACGACCGGAACCAGTGTTCCTACACAACTCCATGCTTCGACAGAGAGCGTAGAAACACAGGAACCAGCATACGCTCACGAGAGACGTGCTATCACGCCACCGTGAAAATATCAAACCGACTCCGCAATTCCTTCTAATTAGGTACGCAACACAAGACCCCAAAATCGCCCACGAGCTTACTAGCTCAAGGAAAGCAACTGAAAAGGATAGATGTTCAACAGTTCGATGCACAAGCACGGAGCCTGCCGACAGAAGCTATCCCACCACCACTCATACGCCGCACGTCATAGGATCCACCAACACTCCTCCATACTGCCGACATATCCGAACTAGGTCCAGACGTGGTGACAATAGAAAGAGCGAAGCCAAATCCAAGCCGCAAAAGCGCGAAGAGCAACGATTCTCGTTGATCGGACCGAACGGGACTGCTCAGTGCGTAAATCCGACCGCACTGAAAATTCCGGCGAACTGTCGCCGGAATTTTGGCCGGAAAACCGCCGGCCGGCGGGACAGTCACCCCGTGGACCATCCCATGTCGGCACGAACGTGTATCAGGGGGGGAACATACACGACCGTACCGACCCATCCAGACCCCAATTACCATGCCCCCCCTATTGTTAGGAACAAGGAAAGAGGAAACTTTTTCGCGTCCATTTCCTTTCGCATGTACGTGCCTTGGTTGATTGGCGGGCCTCTCACTCTCGGACACCGCTCCCGACCCGTCCAATCTCCGTCTCGCTCGGACCAAGCACGGACCATGACTGGAGACCCCGGACCGACTCTTCCCTTGGACCGGATCAAGCATGCCCGAACCACGGACCATCGGAGAACTTTCCATGTATAGCACGGACCATATCCCCGGATCACTTGGTGCATCGCAGACCACACCTCCTCGGACCGAAGCCTAACTTGGACCGCTACCACTTGTAGGCTTGAGGAGTGACTTAGCTTGAGGCTTCCTTCCCAACAAGCCCAAGACCAATGGCCAAGCCCATCTCCCTCGGCCCATTCACAAAGGGCCCATTACTTGGTCTAGAAGCATCCAAGTGCTAGATATGGAAGGTAGTTATTGTGATTGGATCTTGTCTCCCTCTTTAGGAATGATTGGGATTAGGCACCAATTTAGGTTGATTGATTGTCAATCACGGATCTTGTCCCTTTCCTTATGAACTCTCGGACCTTGGCCTATAAAAGGCGAGAGAGTCTCATTTGAGAAGGCATCCGGAAACATCTCTCTTCTCTCTTAGCTTTCTCCTCTCGTTTCGCCGTCGGTTCTCTCCCTTGTACGAACCGCCGGCGTCCCCTTGGTTCTACTTCGCCATCTAATAAAACCGTCCTCGCTTTTTGGGTTTATTGGTCCTACTCCCGTTTCTCCTTTTCTTTCTCGTGTACCGTCGTTCGGCTGTGTTCGAGGAATCCTGCGCAACCCGAGTTGTTCGCCCGAGGATTCCCGCACACCGTTCGTACCGAGAGACGCATCTGTCCGAGAAACTTTGGTCTCGTCCAAATCCCCATTCGCCTCGACTCGTATCCTTGTCCGAGATTTCTCAGCCAAGTCTACTTAGTTCCCCACTGGAACTCGGCCCATTACAGACCAAGGCTCGCACTTATCCCACCTCGACCTTGACTAGCCCGGATCCTAGTCTCGGTTCCCTCAAGAATCCCGGATTTTCCCAGCAAGTCCGAGGTTCTCTGCACGTTCGGTCCGCTATATTCCGCACTCCTCAGCGGCCGAACGAGTGTCACGTACCACCCGTCGAACCCAGCGACTAGGTGCGTGACAGTTTTGGTATCAGAGCCTGGTTCAACACACGGACCAGCGCTTCTCACGTTCCCCAACATGCCGAACAAAGAGGGAACATCTACTGTCGTTTCGGACTCGAGCACCGAGACCGATAACGTACGCGTCCTCACAAGAGCAAGGGCTCGGGCTGCCGAGGGACGAACCGCTGAAGAACACGCTCCCGAGGAACGCCCGGATCCCCAGGCCACAGACCTCACCTCTCCCGATGACACCGACACCTCATTGCCTCAAGGAGAACCATGTCTTGTACCCGACGATGGCTTCATGGCACGATCGGATGCACGGATGGACGGGCTTGAGCAAGAGATAGGAGCTATAGGCGAGGGTGTCAAGGCATCAATCTCCGAACTTAACCGAAAGTTCGAGGGAGAACTACGAGCGATGCGCCGAGAAATCTCGGCCACACACGAAGACTATGGTCGAAAGATGACGACCATGCAAGACAACTACGAGCAACGCATCTCCGACCTACACAAGGTAATTGACGATCTCAAACTTGAGTGTAGGACTCATTTACGGGCAGCTGGCCCAGCACCCATGGCGGCTCACGGTACGGCGGTTGTCCAAAACCCCGAACCAGCGACATACGATGGTTCCCGACATGCCCCGACTGTCGAAACCTTCCTGTTCGGACTCGAACAATACTTCGAGGCCCTTGGGATCATGGACGACCACTCACGGATAAGGAACGCCCCAACCTATCTCCGAGAGACCGCAATGCTTTGGTGGCGACGTATGTGTGCCGATCGAGACAGAGGAGAGTCTCGGGTCCGAACCTGGGCTCAATTCAAATCTGAACTCAAGCGTCACTTCGTGCCAACCAATGCCATGGACGAGGCCCGGACCAAACTCCGACGACTCCGACAGACGGGAAGCGTGCTCGCCTACATAAGTGAGTTCTCAACCCTTTGTCTAGAGATCACT
>NW_010962912.1:0-1116 GCF_000463585.1 Tarenaya hassleriana | reverse complement strand
CGACGCAATCGCCATTGCCGAGTCAATCCCGGACTCCGGACGTCCACCGAGACCAATGCAACCTCAAAGCCATCCCAAACCACGGCCTGTAGCTGCCCCGACGCCCAGAGGCCCAGCCAAGGGTATAGGCAAGCCTCCATCCCCGTGCTACCACTGCCACGGACCTCATTGGGTCCGGGACTGTCCAAGACGTGCCAAACTCACCGCACTCATGGCCCTAGTCGACGAGATCGAGGATCTCGAAGACCAAGCCATAGGAGATGATCCACCCGCTGACGAAGAGACCAAGCACCTCGGTCACATTGCGTCTCACCCCTCGAGACCCAATCCCAAGGACGGTGGCCTTCTCTACACGGACGTCAACATATACGGTAACATCTTACCCGCTATGTTGGACATGGGCGCGTCCCATTGTTTCATGGACGCGGGGATTGCCAAGATGCTCAACCTCAAGATGGACCCGAATGGTGGCACCATCTTCGCGGTCAATTCCCCGGCTCAAACAGCCACGGGGATAGCTCGGAACGTGCGGATCCAAATAGGAGATTGGGACACGCGCCTTGATTTCACAGTCCTTCCCATGGATGATTTCAAGGTCGTTCTCGGTCTCCCATTCTTCCGGACGGCCAACATGCAACTCCCGGCCTCGCACAAGTCCCTCATCCTCCTAGACGACGTGCAGCCGACCATCATCCCTCTACGATGCATCCCAAAGGGTGTTGCTATCTCGGCCTTGCAGTACCGAGGCCCGACCAAGATGGGTAAGCCGGCTCAATCCCGACGTTCATCGCCTCTCCGGCCTTCCCCATCAAGGTACGCAGCCATGTACTCTCGCCGGGCCAAACCCAAGTCTCACCCACAGCAGCAACTCTCGGCCACATCACTCGGAAAGATGGCCGAGACAGTCCTCTCTTGCCGTGAGTTCTCCCCGACCCAGCGGGAGTACTTGATCAAGTGGATGGGCGAACCTCATTGGGAGAGCACTTGGGAGGCTTCCGACCACTGCCGAGAATTTGCGGGACTCACCCGTGAATTCGAGGCCAAGTGGTTCTAACTTGCTTTTGTTTTTCAGGAATAAGGCGCAACGGGGACGTCGCGCGTTTAAGTGGGGGAGCA
>NW_010962911.1:0-217 GCF_000463585.1 Tarenaya hassleriana | reverse complement strand
CGGGTCATGCCAAAGCTGAGCGTGCTGGATTATCTTTGTGAGGCAGGGTGGGAAATCGTGGATGCTTGGTTGAAGCATCAGACTGACGACAACGAGATTTTCTATCTCATGTTTGGAAGCATGGCCCCGAATCTGTAGAGACAATTTGAGGGGAAGACCATGTTTGAAGAGCTAGCGCGTACTGAAAAGTACAAGACGCTGAAAGCTCTGGTGAAGA
>NW_010962910.1:0-217 GCF_000463585.1 Tarenaya hassleriana | reverse complement strand
CTAGTGAACCTCGGAGATCAGACAGGATTCGCCAAGAGCCGGTGAGATACGGACTTCTCGTGACTGTGAATGAGGAGCTCATGTTACTAAAACATAATGAGCCTACCACATACACAGAGGCTATGGCGAGTCCCGATTCTGAGAAATAGCCCGAGACTATGAAGTCCGAGATGCAATCCATGTCAGACAACCAAGTATGGAATCTGGTTGATGCATC
>NW_010962909.1:0-217 GCF_000463585.1 Tarenaya hassleriana | reverse complement strand
AGGAAGATCACTGCGCTCCCACTGACCTTCTTGTAAACGCATGGCTCATCTTCGTTTTGCATGAAGCTAAACGTTTTGATTGCCTCGTTAAATCGAAGATTCCAGCTCCTCGAAGCCTGCTTCAGTCCGTAAATGGATATCTGAAGCTTGCACACCTTCTCGGACTCTTAGGATCGACAAAACCCTCGGGTTGTGTCATGTACACATCCTCGAGCAA
>NW_010962908.1:0-217 GCF_000463585.1 Tarenaya hassleriana | reverse complement strand
CTCAGGTCTGAGGATCCAAGAACGAACCGCTGTATGAGATTCAAGTCATGACTTTGTCCATTTGACAATCTCATGTGGGTCATTTAGTCACTCGTTCCCAACGAGTACCCATGATCGTGATATGCATCCAATGCATCGATCACACCTCATGCTTCCTAATTCATCATTGTTCCCACAATGATAACTGACTAGGGAGTTTAGAATCATTCTCTAATGA
>NW_010962907.1:0-217 GCF_000463585.1 Tarenaya hassleriana | reverse complement strand
CGGAATCATCACTGACGTTCGTAAGATCACAAACAAACTCTATTCGAGATAGATAGTCATAGTGTCTTGCTAGAGACCACCTATGACTTGTATACCCGAAATAGAGATTTCGTGTATACTTCTATATCGAATGAGCCTACAGGGTCACACACGCAGGAAGGACAAATGCACGAGAAAACGATAAAAAACCGAGACAGGAGGTCTGGACCGAACGGTC
>NW_010962906.1:0-217 GCF_000463585.1 Tarenaya hassleriana | reverse complement strand
GTCCCTCAGAATCCCCCGGGCTTCACTCAGTCACGTTTTCAGGGGCAGAATCAGGGATATGGGCAACAGAATCCAGGATACGGGCAGCAAAATCAGGGTTACCGAGCGCCTCAACCTGCGAAGAATGATGAAGCGGACAACAAGACGACGCTTGCTCAGCTAATGCTCGATCAGAAGACATCATTTACTGAGTTGAAGACCGAGATACAGAGTATAA
>NW_010962905.1:0-217 GCF_000463585.1 Tarenaya hassleriana | reverse complement strand
CCCATGCGTCATACAGACTCTCATCACTCTCCTGAGTGAAGCTGTGTATGGCTCTCTGTGCCTCTGGGGAGTAGTATCTCGCCATGAATTGCTCCTCTAACTCCTCTCATGTCGTAATCGAGTTTGGCTCAAAAGTGTAGAGCCAATCTCTTGTCTGGTCCATCAGTGAAAAAGGAAAAGCCTCCAAATATACATCCTCGATGGTCATTCCTCGTGG
>NW_010962904.1:0-217 GCF_000463585.1 Tarenaya hassleriana | reverse complement strand
ACACATTGACAGAATCCCTACATATCGATAAAAATCCGTATATATCTTTCGATGGATAATCTGATGATCTGAAAATCGACCCAAACTAATATACATTATCCGATAGATGATCTGATAAGTTAGAAGTCAACTCGAATTGATAGCCATCACCATATAGTCAATAATTCGAGGCAAATAACCATCCATGCCCGATGAGCTCGTCGATTGTTGACTGATC
>NW_010962903.1:0-217 GCF_000463585.1 Tarenaya hassleriana | reverse complement strand
ACTTATTCCTTGAATGTCCGTTCAGCTCATCCGTCTGGCAATATTACGCATCACGCTTCGGGTCAGAACCACCGCACCAGCTCCAGCTCTATCCAGATTGGATCGAAGCCCTCCGGAATGACCCCAATCGCCACAAGCGAACCTTGACACTAATTGCTCTTCAAGCTACGGTCTACCTTCTTTGGCGTGAAAGAAATGACAGAATCTTTCGCTCCCG
>NW_010962902.1:0-217 GCF_000463585.1 Tarenaya hassleriana | reverse complement strand
TATATCTGTCTTTCTTCAATTATTTTTTATTCCAAAATTTTAATTTAATACTCGCTATTGTGCTTTGAATAATATTGTACACTTTAGAAGGAAAAAATTTGCATGGGCTCATATTTTCAACCAATACCAATAGTAATTTTTGGAGAGAAAAAAATGACACTGTTTTTGGCTATCATCAAGCCAACACATGTTATCAGAAAATAAAGATTCTGATACA
>NW_010962901.1:0-3996 GCF_000463585.1 Tarenaya hassleriana | reverse complement strand
GCCGAATCTCCAGCCTTTCTCAGCCCAAATCTCCATTGAATTCATCGACCAAGAAGAAAGCCGCCGGAAGCTCGTGTGTCTTCATCACCCACGACTCGGCCGATCCCGACTCGGTGATTCCCCTCCTTTTTTGTTATTTAATTATTTATTGATTATATTTAACGACGGAGTAGCCACATTATTAATCAGTCTGCGACCCATGGGCCCAATATGAAAATAGTGGGCCCATTTGTTTAAATCGATGTAGAAATGCTATTAGGTCTATTTCATTTTCATGATGGCACGTCACGTGGGGTCCCCTCGAGATGGATGAGACGAGAGCGGAGCGTCCGTAGACGCGTATGAATTAATTAACTGGCGATGGATTTATCTCTTTTTACATGGCTACTGAATGAGTGTGGGGATACATGTCTTACAGCGAAGGAAGAACCCTCTCCTTTCATCATCTCCCCCATCCATACGGCGCTTTCCGTTTTCTGTCGACCAGATCCTGATGACCTGGCCGTCCACGGGCGCTCGAGTCGGCACGACATGTCTGTAAGGTGAATTCATGTCTATTATTGCATATCTCGTCTTAGACTGAATAAAAAACCTCTCCCATCTCTTTCTTCATCCTTATGGCACTGTGATGGGTATCTTCCGTTTTCTGTCGACCAGATTCAGAACACAGATAAAAATAACACATCCAGGGTTGTTTGGTTCTAATGGGGCAATGCCCCTTGCTCGATTTATGTTTGCGCATGACAATATTCAAAATACAGTCATAAAACAGGATTTTGTTGGTATTAATAAAGTAAATGTTCAGATTTTACTTTAGTAACCCATAGTTTCAAAATTTACTCGAAAAGCCCAATGGTTAGAAAGCGACCCAAAAGGAAAAGCAAGGCGATTGCGTTTAATAGGTTTTTTTTTCTTTCTTTCGTTTCCTTCGTCCCACACTCCATAAACCCTAATTGTTGTTATCCCACTTTCCCTCCACTCGAAAAGCAAAACAATCTCCACTCTTTTCGTTTTGGTGGATTTCGACCATCCTTTCATGATGAGTTCTGCTTGCAAGAGGTTGCTGAGCAAGGCCTCGATGTCGTCTCTCAGATTCGCTATCAGATCTTTGGGCCCGAACTCGTCCTCTCTCGGAACCAGCCATCGATCTATGGCCACTATCGCCTTTCCTCTCCTCCGCCACGAGCTCCACTCCGCCTCTTTCTCCCCTTACAAATCCGTACGATTTGTCTTCCTTTAGCTATCTTTTTTGGTTGAGAGAATGCGTTTCGTTTTCATTGGAATTTAGAATCTATAGCCTTATGCTAATTCCAAACACGGCGTCTGTCACGGTGTCCGATGTTGTGTATTATTATTATTATTATTATTATTATTATTATTTCTATTTCTACCACGTTTTAGCCGAGGAAAAGGGTATTGTATCTCACGTGGTACCTAGATGTTACTTTCAGCATTGATAATGTATCTGCTCATTTGGTCAGCATGTCTTGTAGAATCATACAGAATTGCATGTAAACTGGTTCAAGTTCTAATAAAACAGACAGATCTTTTCATTGGAATTTAGAGGATGTTTGGATTCCAATCGAACAGGATTTAGAATGATTGAGCATGAACATGCATGATTTGGTGGTCATAGGCGTGGGATCTACATTTAGAAATTGTTATGTTTGGTGTCTTACGTGGCGTAATCTCCTAGTGCTTCATTGAATTGCGTGTGACTGTGGTTCTTTAACTTATTTTTGGGGATTCCCAAATCAAAAATGACTTATCAATGAAGTTCTCGCAGTTGCAGCTATCAGCGAATGGGAAGACGTCTTTGGGTTTCTCAGCGAGGGCTTTCAGGTACTTCAATCTCCCGTTTGTGTTGCTGTTAAATTATCGTCTTAGCCTTACAGTGTGTTGTTCATCCAGCGTCCGTTGTGATGTTACTGAGACCACCATCTCTATGGAAGAAAGGGTAAAAAAATCTTTCTCTATCGCTCTCTATCTCTTGGAAATGAGTTTACTTGCTCAAGTGTATTGGATCCCATCTTGTGTTACAGATTGAGAATGCCGAAGGAATTATTTCAGTGGTTGCTATTAACGACAAGGGTGAACTCCTTGTGGGGACCCCAGCCAAACGGTTTGAAGACTCTCAGACACAGACGGAGATGGAAATGGCACCGTGCAAGATTGTTAAAGCTCCAAATGGCGATGCTTGGGTCGAAGCAAACGGCCAAAAATACTCTCCTTGCCAGATTGGAGCTTTTTTGCTTGCGCAAATTGATAAAACCTTTGAAGCAATTTTCAGGAGTGCTACTGTTAAGGCGCCAGCTTGTTTCAGGGATGCACAATTCGAAGTAACCTTCTACACTGATCTCTATGGCGATTTTACTGTCTTTGCCATAGACGAAGCCACCGGGAAAGACACAGAGTTGGACTATTTGATCGACAATGGCCCTTACTTTAATGTCTACAATATTGAGAAGTGGTTGAACAAGTACAAAGAGAAGATCCGTACCGAGATTGCGATGGAGATTGAAACCGCTCTGTCACAATTTAAGAGAGCTGATCGGCTGTTTTGCTATGGAGCCGCTGATTCTCTACTCCCGGGAGACAAGGCACTGGATTGCGAGAGTCTCTGTAAGTGCTTGGGCAAGTCTAAAGCTGCAAGAGAGGCTCTTTGGAATATAGACCAACACATGTCTAAAGGATCTTGCTCCGGGGGGAGTGACTTGGGTGTCACCAATTCTATGAAAGAAAAGGTAAAAAAAAAAACTTTCTCTATCGCCTTTATCTTTTGGAAGTCAGTTTACTTGTTCAAGTGTATTGGATCCCATCTTGTATTGCAGAATGAGAATGCGCAAAGAACTATCTCAGCGGTTGGTATTAACAGCGAGGGTGAGCTCCTTGTGGGAACCTCGGCCAAACGGTTTGAAGGCTCTCAGACAGAAATGGGGATGGAAATGGCCCCGTGCATTATTGTTCAGGATGCAAATGGGGATATTTGGGCCAAAGCAAACGGGCAAAAGTACTTTGCTAGCCAGATTGGAGCTTTTGCTATCTCGAAAATGAAAGAATTTGCCGAAGCGCACCTTGGGAAAACTGTCACCGAAGCTAACTTCCGTCGATTTGGTAATTTAGTAGACGAACCTCTCAAGGTATCCTTGTCCATTTTACCCGATGATGGCGTAGTTACTCTGTCGGCCGAACAGATACTATCCTTCTGGAAAAAGATTAAATTCGATGTGGCTTGAGAGAGCGGCAGAGGAGGGCGCGGAGATCATATGGTGGCCCAATTAATATTTAGTAACGACTGAATATATATACATAAATAATTATATTTATATATTTATTGATTATTTAAAATACATTTTTAATTTTTATACAGAATGCAATACATTTGTATTTCTTTTACTTTTTTTTGTAAAAAATAACCGGATGTGTAAAGAGTAGAATATATATATATATATATATATATATATATATATTGTATTTGTCTAGCTTTTAGTTATTTTGATTTGTGAGTTTTGGAGTGAAAAAGAGATGAAGAACACAAATAAAAATAACACATCCAGGGTTGTTTTGATTCAAATGGGCCAATGTCCCTCACTCGAATTATGTTTTGCACATGACAATGTTCAAAATATATACGCATAAAGCATGGGATTTTGTTGGTATTGACTTGGGTACCACCAATGTCTCTTAGTATTGTCCGGTTTTAATGGAGATCGTTTGGGCATCCGGACAGAGGAGGAAATACTTTGAATCTGAAAAGCATGACCCGATTTCACTGATGTCATTTAAAACACAAATAAAAAAAATCAAATAAAAAAACAGACCACTAGTTGAGAAATAATGCGTATACACCTAACGATCGATTCATGATGCAACCCATTGGCGGCTACGGAGAAACTCGTTCTTTTTTCGTTTTATAATAATAATAAAGCAAGTGTTCACCCTTCGTACTTCGCCACCAGCTCCTGCTCCGGCCGAATCTCCAGCCTTTCTCAGCCC
>NW_010962900.1:0-217 GCF_000463585.1 Tarenaya hassleriana | reverse complement strand
GTTGGTCGATTGTTGACTGATAATATTATTAACTTTATAACTTCCAGAAAACATGTCAAAACAAATCTTTCTTGATATCATTTGAAAGTTTTTTCTACTATCTATGCATAGATACCATAATCACGCAGATTTAATATATGAGAAAAATGTTATGACCATATTGAGACAACACATGGACCGAATCCCTACATATCGATAAAAATCGGGATATATCTCT
>NW_010962899.1:0-217 GCF_000463585.1 Tarenaya hassleriana | reverse complement strand
GCTTTTGGGAAAATAGAGAGTGGGATTATTCTCCTTCCTAATTTATTTGCATTAGACTCTCATTCACAGAGTTACAAACATTGCTATATAATTCTGCTCGTAGTTTTGCCTGTTTGTTCTAAATATACTGTAACCGTTGTTGTTCAATGGTAGTGAAAGCATCGACTGTTAGAATATTTTATAAATATTCCCATTTAGTATGATTCAATATTTCATT
>NW_010962898.1:0-217 GCF_000463585.1 Tarenaya hassleriana | reverse complement strand
GTAACTACAAATTCACAAGTCATGAAAAATGCAATAAGCACGATATGTTGGCTATTTTGTCTCAATCATGATCCCAAGCAATCCACGCCATATTCTGAACTTCCATGATGATTTTTGAACCTCTAACGACCCCTCCAACTCCAAGTGATTTGTCATGCCATACACTTCGTTATTTCTTTCCATTTTCGGACATGTCTCTCGGAGCCCCTGGTCGTTC
>NW_010962897.1:0-217 GCF_000463585.1 Tarenaya hassleriana | reverse complement strand
CTTTGCCCCGCCGCTTCTTGCTGGAGTTGTTCTCAACAGCAAGCACAGTCTTGGACACCACTCCTGGAACACTAGAGCTTTTAGCGTCTTGTACTTTTCAGTACGCACCAGCTCCTGGAACATGGTCTTGAGCTGATTGATCATATCAAACACGCTCTGTTGGGTTTCCTGGGATCTCTAGAGCGAATCTAATTCCTAAGAGATCGATTCTAGGGTT
>NW_010962896.1:0-217 GCF_000463585.1 Tarenaya hassleriana | reverse complement strand
TAAGTCTATCGGTTCTTCATGGGCGACGGAGGCACGGTGCTCGAGAGAAGAAAAAGAGAAGATCGAAAAGGCGATCGTGAGGGGAAAAGAGAGAGACAAGGTGGCCGGAGCTTCTCGGCGACGACGGGGCTAGATCGACGACGACGGTGCGGTAAGCAAGGGTCGAATCGGTAAGGGTCTCCTGTTCTTGTCTCGGTTTCTCCTCGGTGAGGCTCCG
>NW_010962895.1:0-217 GCF_000463585.1 Tarenaya hassleriana | reverse complement strand
TTTAGACGAACTCTAAACATGTTTCGAGCACTCCAAACATGTTTCGACGCACTCTAAAAATATTTTAGTGCACTTTAAACATGTTTGTATGCACTCTTAATATGTTTCGACTCATTTTAAATATGTTTGGATACGCTCTGAATATGTTTTGGCGTACTCTAAATATGTTTCGACGAACTCTAAACATCTTTTATTGTACTCAAAACATGTTTCGACG
>NW_010962894.1:0-217 GCF_000463585.1 Tarenaya hassleriana | reverse complement strand
AAAATATCTAAATTTACTTAAAATTATAAAAACAATAAACTTTCAAACGTATAAAAAATAAGGACAAATTACATTAAAATCATTGAGGACTTGAAGTCGCAAAAAATATGATAAAAACACCGAATTTATAAAATTTATGTTTTAATAAAATACATAAATTTATTTTTATTTTCCATAAAGTATTAAATTTGTAAATTTGTTTTCAAATTAGAGACGT
>NW_010962893.1:0-217 GCF_000463585.1 Tarenaya hassleriana | reverse complement strand
TCCAATCTTGACAAACAAGTCATGAAACGGAAACCGAGGCAAAGGTTTCGTGAGTGCATCGACGAGCTGATCGGCAGCAGAAACATGTGTAACACGTAGATCACCAGACTCAACAAGACTCCGAACAAAAAAGTAATCGAGGGCAATGTACTTCATGCGAGAATGAAATACCGGATTTGCCGAAAGATAAGTTGCACCAATGTTATCACAATAGATA
>NW_010962892.1:0-217 GCF_000463585.1 Tarenaya hassleriana | reverse complement strand
TCCCACAGTGCAGGAGAACCCGGTGATAGATCCGGTAGATAAGGACATATCCACGCCCAGGACCGACTCCGCGACGCCCAGGTCCACAGTGCAAGAGATCAGAAAATGTCCTGTTGCGAAAGAAAGAGTTACGACAAGTCCTTTGATGTGTTCTGGCGGTACCGACGAATACTATGATCAAGATGTTGGACTTTTTGAGTTAAGACCGAGAGATGTG
>NW_010962891.1:0-217 GCF_000463585.1 Tarenaya hassleriana | reverse complement strand
ACAGTCAAATACTGATGATATGTCAAGCTGACAAAACTAGAAGTTAAGAACGAAATTAGAAACGAAGCGAGAAGCAAAGAGCGATCTCACCGGGGAATTTCGGCCGTAGGATCGAGCAGCTCTGATACCAAAACGATGTACGCACGGAGGAGATGGAGATAATCCATGAACGATCACCGGCACTCTCGTGGAGGCACTCGAATTCGAACGACGGTTG
>NW_010962890.1:0-3999 GCF_000463585.1 Tarenaya hassleriana | reverse complement strand
AACCGAACCCGAATATAACCGAACCGAACCCGAACCGAAACCCGAATTGGCCACCCCTACTTTCAACGCATTTACACACTTTCCAAAAATATTTTCCAAAAGATCACAAATCCTAAAACTATTTTAGAACGACCATACTTAACTTTAAAGTTTTGTTAGGATAGACAATCGGAATATAGCGTGTCAAATATTCTTGTTGTATTAAAAAATAATATATATTTATTTAGTATATCTTTTACATATGTCAGTGTATTATAGACTATTAGTTGTACAACCAGAATGCTCTTGGTTAACTATTAGTGACAAGAGTAATATGTATATATATACATATATAATACTCTCTCCGTTTCAAAATATTTGCAGTTTTAGATTATTTTTCATGTTTCAAAATATTTGTCATTCTATATTTTCAAGACATTTTTTTACAATATTTTCTAATTTTATCCCTATCAAATTCTAATAAAGTATTAATGATAACATTATTTTTATCATTAAATAAGGGTATATATGACTTTTTCTCTCTTATCTTAAAAAATGTGAAATAAACTAAAACAACAATTATTTTGAAACGGAGGGAGTAATATAGTTAATCCTAATTAATTACACAAGTGGGTAATTACACTAATATCCTTCTATAATTTTATACATCTTATATCTTGAACTCTTTATTCTTTTATAAAAGTTGAGGACACATTGTCACGACATCATTAGTAATAAATGTAATAGTTAATTAGACATATAGATGCAACAAAGAACTAACCAAAACATAAAGAAACAGAATGTTCGTTCATCCGTACGTGATGGTAAATAGAAAAATAATTGTATATATGTTAAATTGATAAAATTTTGTCCGGTTATAAAAAAAACATTAATCAGACAGCATAATTTCATTGTTGGAGACTGATAACACAATTTCCATGGAGAAAAAGTATGTTTTGCTGTTTGGAACTTTGCGGACACTGACGCGGCGTTTGTCAAAAAGCTTTGCTTCGCCCTTCTCCTTGCTTCAGAATCTCTTCTGCATCTTTTTTAGTTTTATTTATGAGGTGAATTTTTATTTATTTATTATTAAGACTGAAAATTCAAAAGAATCAAATTGAGAAGGAAGTGTATTCGCCCGCCTACTCTTGTAATTTTGCATTATAAAGTAAATGAAGGTTCTAATGTAGAAATATATGAAATGCTAAGGAAATGCCTTATAGATATTTAAGAATTTGTTTTTAAATTTTGATGGGCTAACATATGTTCTAAAGGATATTATAATGTGCATATATATTGAATATTCAAGAAATATTGTTTTTTACTAATGATGTTGTGACCATGTGCCTTAACTAATGTTTTGCCTACCCAAAAAAAAAATCAAACAAAAAAGAAAACATATGTTCTAAAGGATATCACAATGCATAGTGACTCACTGATTGTACAACATCAGCATCTCACCATTTGCATAGGTTTCATTCACAAAAAGCAAACACAAATATCTGTGATAAAATCTTATCATTTTTAAGCTATTTAATATTCTGTTTAGGTTAAGTTTCAATTTTATTAATTTAATTTAAAAAAATATCATAATCAGTGTTTAAATGGAATATAACCATGTTATTTATGGGATGGAAATATTCACCCTACTCAAGTAAGTATTGGGCTACAGCCCATACCAGTATGGGCCTAAATGAATAAAAATAAATTTGACAATTGGGCCGAACTCCAATTAACAGTATTTGTCCTAAATAAACACAATTCAGCTTAAGGTAATCGTTGACATAATCTACAGTCGTGTTATGGGCCACAGTACCCACCGGCCCAGCTCATTATATTTAAGGAAAATAATGTGTGTATATAATAAATTTAATTTTTTATTTAAAAAAAAACTGTAATTCCTATTTGGATAAGCTTCTAAAGTTGAACCACATGAGGCCCAATGGTAATGATACTCGAGCCCATATGCCCAATGTTAATAAGACTCGAGCTCATAATAAGATTCTAGCCCACATGAGACCCAGTGTTAATTAGGCTCGGGCCTCGGGGAATCTTAGCACTTTTTTTACTATTACAAATAGAGCGCCATCTTTTCAAAACAATAGTAATCAAGCCCAAACTTTTGTTTCGATCAATTAACGCCTAACTTTTGAAATCACACCAGTAGTATATATGTAGAATAAAATCTGGATATTTTTCTATTAACATACGTCGTTACAAACCGAACTAAAGACCTACAAGTAATCTCGTTATAAATGGTCTAAATTTCCATAAAAATATGTGATTCAAGGATATTTCCAAAAGCAGAAAAAGATTCAACGGCTTATACTTATTCATAGTGGCCATTAATCAAATTTCTACAAAATGGTGTCCCGATTTTTGTGGCTTTTAATCACTCATAAAGATAACAAGTTAGATAAGATTATGGATTACCAAATTTCAAAAACATACAAAAATATTCCATCAAATAGTATATAACAATATTATCATATAAGTTAAAGTGCGTTTCCAAGATTTTTTTCATATAATTTTATAGAATTCCACTCTAAAGATTATTACAATTTGTACACATCCCGAATTATTTTTAACTCTTAAACTTAAAAAAGGCACAACCAAACCAAACGGACCACATATTTTAGAATTTATCCAAATCTAATTTTTTGTTAAAAAATAAGAATAATATAGATGGTTACCGTTTGCCCTTGAGAGAGAGAACCAGAAAACAGCAAAATGCTGTTATTGCAATATCTTCAGATCCCTTTCGGGACAGAGATTTTCGGACATGCATAATTTAAAAGGACGGAATTGCCCTTCGTTTGGCGATTGGGACCCACACTCACGTGGGCAATCCTTGTCATTTTGCACATCTTTTGCGTACCGCCCTAAGAACATTAATTCACATGGCGAGGGGGGGCAACGAAATGATGTTTTTGTTGCCATTTTCTGAAAAATATTTTATTTTAATAATTTTGGATAAATTTGTAAAATGAAAAAAGCTTACGAGTATCTGAGTCGTTATATTTATAAATAGATGGACTAGTTGGAGACGCCGAGAATATTAACATTATATTGAAAATTTTCAACTTTCAATAATTCTTTGCCTGATTTGTTTTCTAATAACACTTAGTTTCGATATTTAACCTAATTAATCACATTCTTAATCTATTGGAATTCTATAAATACCGACGTGTAACTAACACTTGATGCATAGTTGGTAAATGTGAACGCTAATAACGGGATTAATGATATTCTTGAAGTCAAAGGCATAAGGAGTTCATGAAATTTGGAAGAAAAAAAATATCATTTGATTAAAATTTCATTATACAATCATCATTTTCATGACCAGATGAAACTGAATTGAGAATTAATATTTTCACTTCCTGGTGCTTTTCTTGAATTTTCAGAGTTTTATTGAAAGTCTTCACAATGATTAATTACATACTTCTTTGAAAAATTATAAATCTGTAAAAAAAATCAAATTTTATATTTTAAAAATGTATAAAAAAATCAAAATACATTGATAATTAAATCGTTAAAATTAAAATAATTTTTTATACCTACATTAATTTTTGTAGTACAATTTAATATCTCAAATTGTATAATAGCTGTTCTAAAACATCACCCTCCTTGGGATTTAGTTTTTTTATATCTTCATGGTAAACATTGATTTTTGTAATCTAATTTTGGTAGAGTTTTCAATTGGGAAATAACAACTTGTTGGAGTTCCAAAATAGAAACTTAAGTGCGTGAAAATGGCAAATAACCTAATTCTAAGTCATAGAAAAAAATTTACTTAAATTGTCAAAATTACAAAACACATTGGAGTTTCTAAAGAACCACTAATTCTAGTTGACTCAAACAAGTTCAAGCCTTACACAAACATCATCTTTTTGGAAATTTCAGCTTCTTTTACATTACAAAATTGAGAATTTTGGTCATCGTTTATCATTTTAAAAAGATTCATTATTATTATTATTATTATTATTATTATTATTATTATTATTATTATTATTATTATTA
>NW_010962889.1:0-217 GCF_000463585.1 Tarenaya hassleriana | reverse complement strand
CCCTCGTATGAGCGAGACTATGGAAATGTGTGGTCACACTATAGACGAGCGTTGTCTATTTTGCACAGTTGAACTCAGCAAATGAGAAAGCAGTCGAATCAGATAAGGTGGTTTTTCCATGCCTTATGGTCGACATATGATATCGTGATACAAAATGATCATCAACCGGAATCATCACTGACGTTCGTAAGATCACAAACAAACTCTATTCGAGATA
>NW_010962888.1:0-217 GCF_000463585.1 Tarenaya hassleriana | reverse complement strand
AGAAGGGACCGGAGATTACTCTTGAAGATGTGTTTCTTGAAACCTTCCCCTACTCGCTTACAGAGAGAGCTAGAGATTGGCTCTAAACTCTTGAGCCAAACTCTATCTCGACATAGGGTGAGATGGAAGAACAATTCCTTATGCAATACTACTCCTCTACCAAGACTCAACATGCGAGGAATCGGATTAATGCTTTTGTGCAAGAAGATGGGGAGAA
>NW_010962887.1:0-217 GCF_000463585.1 Tarenaya hassleriana | reverse complement strand
GCTTTCTCGTCTTGGCAAATCGACTAATAAAATAGATGCAACTTCATCTATAGCGTGGCCAGGCGTTTTCATAGTCCGATTTCCACGAGAGGGCCCAGCGATATCCCTCCTGTTAAGGAGGTGTCAAGTCCCATATTGCATGTCTACTATCTCCACATGATTCGTGAACGCATCTGATCAACGCCGTTATAATCATCCGGTTAAAGACGACGTTTGA
>NW_010962886.1:0-217 GCF_000463585.1 Tarenaya hassleriana | reverse complement strand
CCCCGCCGCTTCTTGCTGGAGTTTTTATCAACAGCAAGCACAGTCTTGGGCACCACAATATCCTGCTCGGTCGATTTCAGCATCCCATGCAGTTCGGCTAAACTCTTAGTCATCTCATGCATATGGTACTGCATCACGAATTGGTTATAGTCCTCAGGTAATGACATCAGGATCAGGTCCGCGACCAAGTCACCATCGAGCTTCACTCCCATACGCT
>NW_010962885.1:0-217 GCF_000463585.1 Tarenaya hassleriana | reverse complement strand
GATTATTACTGAGAGACCCGATGGGTCGAGTTATTACTTGTGTACATATGTCCTGGACTGGGGAGACCAGATCCGGCGTGGTGTCCTATGTGTGCGATGCACATAGAGATGATTTGACGGTTGTGTCCCATGATACATCATGCGGACTGAGTGTGCTTGATAAGTGAACTATTGTGCGATTGAGTGAACGATGTTTGATGGCATGGAGTGTGTATAT
>NW_010962884.1:0-217 GCF_000463585.1 Tarenaya hassleriana | reverse complement strand
CAGACAAAATGAGCTGGTCGCCCATTTTTCGGGCGGGTCGCTCATTTTGTTCTGCACTTCAACATCAAGTCTTGAGAGTGGGCGGGTCGCCCATTTTTCGGGCGGGTCGCCCATTTTTCGGGCGGGTCGCCCGTTTTTGCTGAAATTCTGTTTTCAGCTTCTTGACCGTCCAATGCTCGTCTTATCTCTTCAATCTCCTCCCAATTGCTGTATAGGC
>NW_010962883.1:0-217 GCF_000463585.1 Tarenaya hassleriana | reverse complement strand
GATTATTATTATTATTATTATCATTATTATTATTAATGGATAAATATCGACATCATGCGGAAAGACATCTTACTGTTCTTCTACCACTACCACTCTTTCTTTCTTCTTCAACTTAATAGCTCTTATGTTATATAAAATATAGGGCACGCATTCTCCCACTGTTCTTGCAACCAAATTCGTGAGAATACCTAAAGTCTCTCTCTCTCTCTCTCCCCCC
>NW_010962882.1:0-217 GCF_000463585.1 Tarenaya hassleriana | reverse complement strand
TTTAAAGTGCGTTGAAACATGTTTAGAGTGCATCCAAACATACTTAGAATGCATCCAAACGCATTTAGAGTGCATCCAAACAAGTTTAGAATGCGTCCAAAACGTTTAGAGTGCATCCAAACACTTTTAGAGTGTATCCAAACATGTTTAGAGTGTATCGAAACATTTTTAGAGTGCGTCGAAGCATATTTAGAGTGCGTCGAAACATGTTTAGAGT
>NW_010962881.1:0-217 GCF_000463585.1 Tarenaya hassleriana | reverse complement strand
TCATTCTGAAGGTCTTCTGGATTCATTTGACTTTGAGTCTCTTGAATCTTGCGCGTCTTGTGACAAAATGACAAAGCATCCTTTCAAGGGGAAAGGATAGAGAGCGACAGAGTTATTGGATCTGATCAGTGATGTATGCAGACCAATGAACTGTCCAGCTAGAGGAGGTTATATGTATTTCGTTACGTTCACTTATGATTTCACTCGATACGGTTAT
>NW_010962880.1:0-217 GCF_000463585.1 Tarenaya hassleriana | reverse complement strand
GCCGGTAAGGATATTCCTTACCATTTTAAAGCTCGGGTTGGGGTTGGGCGTAGTGAAGAAAGTGATGACGAGGGCTCCAAGGGGGTGTCTAATACTCCTCCCAGAACCGTGGAAGGGAGGGTTGCGAGTCCAAAGGTCCATGAAGAAAATCCTATAGAAGTGGACTTTGCTACCCAAGACATTGAGGATGTTACTGCCCACGTCTCCGAGGACCCTG
>NW_010962879.1:0-4025 GCF_000463585.1 Tarenaya hassleriana | reverse complement strand
ATGTAGGGAGCCCCGGGTCGATGTGTGAGAAGTTCGGGAAGCGAGATTACTTTGTCTGCACGGGACCGGCCTCTATGCTCGTCCCCGTTGAAATCGACTCCGGCGATTCCTGGAGAGGAGCCATGGTCATTGAGCATGACAACCTCTAAATTCACATCATCATCATCATCTTGTTCCTGTTCTTGTCCTTTGTACGTATTTACATCTCTGAGAAGTGTTATATATTCATATAGAGGAAGAAATCGTTGCTCCTTACGCTTTACAAACGTTTTATATTCTCGAATTCAAAGACGGATTAACGTTGTCTCGATTATAATTCGTATAATGGATGCTTAAGGCTTCACAACTCGGACATCTGAAGCTCTGAAACAGCTGATTTATGATAAGACAGATGGTTAGTGAAGTGATTTATGTATCAGACATGTATGTATGATAAAATCTCTAGCCCCCAAAGAAATATCTTGGATCGATTTGTTTGTAACAAGGGGAGAAAATATCTTAGAATTCATATTCACTACCAAACAAAAGCAGGCAGTTTGTTTTCTTAAAAGAGAAAAGAAAAAGATCTAAACACCCGCGAGGATAGAAGATAAGGCGATGTCTTTTTGTCTTTTCCAAAGGCTCTGAAGCTTAGCGCAGAGCAACAATGGCTTATGCCACCATTGCTTCACGCAGTAATATCTTCTTCACGGATTCGCCATGGATATCTTCGAAGCTTTTGAGCTCTCATTCGTCTTCTTTAATACAATTCAACAAGAAGAAGAAGAAGAAGAAGTGCAAGGGGGTTTCTGTTCCATTTGTTTCAGCTTCCTCGGCCTCGATCCCTTACCCTCCGATCAATTTGGAGTATCTACGGAGAGAATTCTCCGGCCATGGAGCCACTTTCGAAGATATCGGTACTACCGTTAATCGTAACATTTATGTTTGCTAATCTGAGGGATTGTGATTTGGATGGTTATACGAGGGGATGAGTTCATGACAGGTGAGACGTGCATTGCCAAGTTGAAGCTGGAGAACAGGAGCTCAGCCACTGTGGTGCTGTCACGTGGCATGGTAACCTCGTACAAGGTCCCAGTGTGGCATGGAGGAAAGATGGAGCTTCTTCACACCTGGGTCTCGGAGGAGGAAGACGATGAAGTGGTCATACAAGGAGGAGTTTCATCGGCCATATTTCCCGATGATCAAGATCTCGACGAAATCAGTTCTTGGTCGATGCCCAGTGGCTGGATTCTTCAGGGCATAGCAGGAGATTCCCAGGACTATGTTCAGGTTACAAGTCATTGGTATCTGATTTCGTATAATCTGATGATATCGAATGCATACCGTAAAGTCATGTCTGATGAATAGAAACCCGAAAAAAATGCAGGTAGAGTTGGCAAGAAGGGACGTAGACAACATGCTGGAGATGAAGCAAGTTATTACTCTTGGACAAGAAACACTAAGCTGTGAACTCACAGTCACGAACAAAAACTTGTCGCCGGTCCAAATAAAGTGTTCACTTCTAAGCCATTTGACAGTTAGTACACCAGAAGCCACATATGCAGTTGGTCTACATGGATCAAATTACGTCGAGAAAACACCGTTTCTCCCGTGCCCCGAGACGATTATAGAAGAAGATGAAGGAGAAAAACCCGGGTTCGGAGGGAACAAGGAAGAGATTGAGTACGAAGAGCAGAGCAATTACAAGCAGTTGAATGAAGAGATGAGCAGGATATACACATGTGCACCTCAAAGCTTCACTGTCATTGACAGAGTAAGTGATTGTTCAACCCCCACACAAAACTTATATACATCAGCCAATAATCGGATATCTGGTTCTGATACCCGAGTACGTGTATCATATTTCGATACCCGAGATCCAAATATCATCATTTTTTTCCCGAATATCCAACAACCCTTTGGTGTTTGAATCTTGATGAATGTGACAGGGAAGAAGGAACTCAGTGGTAGTAGGAAGAGAAGGGTTAGAAGAAGTGTACATGTTCAGTCCTGGCTCAAGAGGGCTCGAGAGTTACAGCAAATCTGCTTATGTCTGTATTGGACATTCTGCTCTGCTCAAACCCATCTCTTTGGAACCCTGTTCTGTTTGGAGAGCTGTCCAGCACGTCCACAACCCTAACTCTTAACCATTTTCCTCTTCCTTTTTTTTTTTAAACAAGTTATGTAACTTCATAAGTAAAAGTTTATTTATTCGATTTGTTCGGTTATTTTGGATTCGGTTTTTTCATACAGAAAGATGATCATGGTAAATAGGAAATTTTTTTTAAGAGAGATATAACGATTCAGACCGAAAACATCATAGCGATTCCTTCTTTTCTTTTACTACATCTTAGTACAATCAGCAGGCTTGAACGACATCTTCTTTGAAATGGTGTCGTATCCGATGAGGAAATTCATCTGTGACAAGTTGCCGTAGATGGCAAAGTCGTCGGTTTCGCCAAAGGCAAAGCAGACGACGTCGTCCGCGACTTGGATGAAGTAATTCGAGGGGTCGAGCTTCACATCCGCTCCTTTGAAGTTGATTGTGATTGTCGGAACTTTGAGATCGGAACTCATTTGGTAACACAGAGTCAAAAAGTTTCCTGGATCGGACACTCGCTTTCCCTTGACCACGGCCGCGACAGCTGACTCGAGTTTCGAATGGAAATCGGGTGGCAACAACGTTAGTGTCGTGCCCGAGTCGATGATCATGTTTCCTTCTTCTTTGCTTCCCGGGAAATCGAGTCTCTTGCCTCCCACGGTAATGGCTTCGAGTGTCATGTAGTAGAATGTGTCAGGATCTTTCTTGACGAGCGGGGCCAGGGCCCGACACTATGGCTTTGGAACCGAAGTTCATCTTGCTGGTCAGGTCGGATTTCGAAGACAAAGGAACCAAACAGTACGAGAATTTTCCTCCGATCGAGTTGCCGAGCTGGGTTATCAGCGAAACGGATCCTCCTCCGAGTCCGATGAGACCTGAACCCTTATCGTCGAACGTTCCCGCATTGTCGTGGCCGCAGCCGATGACGGTGTTAGACAGAGCCACCGGGCGTCCGTCCGTGGATCCGAGCGTGAGGGTGTCGACTGCGACATCTCCGTTGGAGTGAGACTGGTCACCGTACACGATAGAGTACTGGCAAGTGCCGTTGTTCAAACCGCCACGACCGCTGCTGCAACTGGTCTGGTCTACGGCTTGGCATTGCCTTGCGGTGCAAGAAACCTTTTTGTATGTGGATGAGCTTTTTGGATCAAAGATAGGAGCGTTTTGCGAGTAGCAGTCTTCACAGGGTTTGCACTGCATCCAGATCAGGTCGCTCCCCGTGTCGGCGATCGCCATTATCGGAAAAGGCGGGGACCCGATCGAGACGTTCATAAGATACTCGCCTTTGCTAGACGTTATATCAGCCTGGGGGGTGTTTGGTGACGGACCAAATGAATTGGTGAAACGGACCGCACGGTTCATTGACCTGCGTAACGCGTTTCTCAGACGCTGCGACGGCACCTCCGCCGGATTGTAAAACGGCGATCTGGGGGAATCGCGGTGGATGAGGTCGACGGTGAAACCGCGTTCGGGTTCAGCGTTTGCGTTTGAGAGGAACAGCGATGAGAGCAAGAAGAGTGAGAAGAGGGTTGAAGAGAATAGAGACGCCATTTTTTTTTGTGAGTGCTGCGTTTCCAAAGGATGAGCACTTGTTGTTATTATACGTTTTACAGATATGCATATGTATATATATAAGGTTTATGTTTGGTGAGTAATTAAATTTGTAATATAGCTATTAAAGGTAAGTAATTCAACGAATTATGAAATCATTTACTAAGTTAATCATTATAGGATATTGAATAGCTTATTTACATAATAGGAAAAATATTAATTAGGTGCGTTTTCTTTGGACGCAAATAGATTCTTCGTTATTTTAATATTTGTTTCCCACCTGGGGTTTGTAAGTATGCGGACGTGGTCATATGGAAGTCTTATGAATGCATATATTTTCGTTCTTACTCTTTTTTTTTTTTTTCCTTTGAATGCATATGGAGTTGAGGATATT
>NW_010962878.1:0-217 GCF_000463585.1 Tarenaya hassleriana | reverse complement strand
TTGAGTATGTAGCACGTACAGCCAAACACATGAACATACTTAAGGGGAGGAGACCGTCCCTTCCAGATTTCGTAAGGTGTTTTGGACAGACCCGTGCGCAAATAGATCCGATTGATCAGATAACACGCAGTGCTCATGGCTTCAGCCCAAAATCTTATAGCCACGTTTTTAGCATGCAACATAGATCGTGCCATTTCCTGAAGAGTTCGGTTTTTCC
>NW_010962877.1:0-217 GCF_000463585.1 Tarenaya hassleriana | reverse complement strand
GGAAAGGATTCCAACGGTTGGAACTTGTCTACTAGGACTGAAGAACGCTTTCTTCTTTACGTAAGGGTTTCAGGGATCTTTCTCTTAGCTTTTTCACTCTCCAAACCTCTCGCTAGGGTCTGAAAATCGTGCCAAAAGAGTTGGGTAGCGTTTTTTTAAGTTTTCCACCATTAAAACCCTAATTAGAGCGAGTTTAGTAAATCCCGACGTCTGGACC
>NW_010962876.1:0-217 GCF_000463585.1 Tarenaya hassleriana | reverse complement strand
GCATCTAAACATTTTTAGACTGCGTCTAAACATTTTTAGAGTGCTTCAAAACACGATTACAATGCGTCGAAACATAATTGGAGTGCATCCAAACATGTTCAGAGTGCGTGGTTAGAGTACATCCAAACATGTTTAGAGTGCATTGAAACATTTTTACAGTGCATCAAAACATACTTAGAGTGAATCGAAACATGTTTAGAGAGCATCAAAACATTTT
>NW_010962875.1:0-217 GCF_000463585.1 Tarenaya hassleriana | reverse complement strand
ATCCAAACAGATTCCTTTGCTGCGTCCGACGCTGCAATATACTCAGCTTCTGTAGTAGAATATGAAACGGTCGCTTGCTTGGAATACTTCCAGCTGACAGCGCCTCCGTTCAAGCAGAAAACATAGCCAGACTGCGATCTATAGTCATCTGGGTCTGATTGGAAACTAGCATCAGTGTAACCCCTTACAGCGAGCTCGTCTTCTGACCCACCGTATA
>NW_010962874.1:0-217 GCF_000463585.1 Tarenaya hassleriana | reverse complement strand
AAATTATTGTTCTAATAAACCTTTGACCGGTTTGACCACAATTTCAAACGATCGGAAATCCGTGTATTGACGGATTGCTGATATCATTTTTTAAATTAAAATTGATAATGTGTATAAGGTGACATCAGCAATCCGTCAATACGTGGATTTCTGATCGCCTGAAATTGTGGTCAAACCGGTCAAAGGTTTATTAGAACAATAATTTGCAAGTTCGAGG
>NW_010962873.1:0-217 GCF_000463585.1 Tarenaya hassleriana | reverse complement strand
CTTAAGTTAGGAAGCCTATAGGAAGCAACAAGCCCTAGAAAATACGATGCATCCCGACACTTCTCTGTCATCATCTCGTTAATGAAAATCATTCGGGGACATAAGTGCGTCGAAAATGAAGGCTCAGGTCTAAGTTTTGGGACAAGGACACAAAAGAAAAAAAAAGAAGAGTGAACTCGTCAAATTCCAACGTCCTAGAAGTCCGGGATTGCATCAT
>NW_010962872.1:0-217 GCF_000463585.1 Tarenaya hassleriana | reverse complement strand
GCAAAAGCCTCTTATAAATAAGACCACACACCCCTCGATCGAAACCGTCGAGAATCTCTTTTCTTCTTCTCAAACTCACGTTCACTGTCTGCTCTGAGGATTTTCGAATTGTGTTCTGAGATTTTTCACGTCAAAGATGAAGACGGATCAGACATTGAAGAGTTCGATCTACGTCATCTTCTGCTGGTGCTTCGCCGCCTGCGGAGGCCTCATGTTC
>NW_010962871.1:0-217 GCF_000463585.1 Tarenaya hassleriana | reverse complement strand
TAACTTCATAACATCCACAAAACGTGTCCAAATTATTCTTTCTTTATGTTATTAGAAAGTTCTTTTTAATAACTACATATAGACACCATGCTCGCGCAGATCTAATACATGCGCTGAAAGATATGAGCAGATTTAGACAACACATTGATCCAGTCTCTACATATCGACAAAAATCGGTATCCGTCTTTCGGTGGATAATCCGATGATCTGAAAATCA
>NW_010962870.1:0-217 GCF_000463585.1 Tarenaya hassleriana | reverse complement strand
TATTAATGATCAACTACCAGCTAGCCCATCATCAATCAGTGTCTACATATCTATGATCTACCACCAGCTAGTCCATCATCAAACAATGACAACATAGATGCAAAAAACGAGCTATGTTCCCATACAGAAAAATAACCCTATCATAATTTTCTATATGGGACTAAGATCTATATTTCACATAAGAATGGACTGTTACACCCATCTTTATGCTATTTAG
>NW_010962869.1:0-217 GCF_000463585.1 Tarenaya hassleriana | reverse complement strand
TCGATTTTCAGATCATCGGGTTATCTAGCGAGAGATATATACCGATTTTTATCGATATGTAAGGATTCGATCTATGTGTTGTCTCAATATCCTCATAACATTTTGCTCTTACATTATATCTGAATATATTAGATCTGCGCGATTATACTGTCTATGCGTAGCTATTAAAAAAAGCTTTCTAATGATACAAAGAAAGATTTTGTTGGACATGTTTTAT
>NW_010962868.1:1532-2574 GCF_000463585.1 Tarenaya hassleriana | reverse complement strand
AATCGGCATCCATCTCTCAACGAATAATATGATGATCTGAAAATCAATCCAAATTAATATCCATCGTCCGGTATGTGATCTAATGATTCAGAAGTCGACTTGAATCGCTAGCCATCGGCATATGGTCAACAATTCGAACCAAATAACGAGTCATGCCCGATGAGTTTATCTATTGTTGGTTGATCCTATTGTTAACTTCATAGCTTCCACAAAACGCATCCAAATAATTCTTTCTTTATGTCATTGGAAAGTTTTTTTTAATAACTACGTAAAGACACAATGATCACGCAGATCTAATATATGTGCTAAAAGTTATGAGCATATTTAGACAACACATTGATCTAATCCCTACATATCGATAAAAATCGGCATCCATCTCTCGACGAATAATCTGATGATTTGAAAATCAATCCAAATTAATATCCATCGTCCGGTATGTGATCTGATGATTCAGAAGTCGACTCGAACCGCCAGCCATCGGCATATGGTCAACAATTCGAACCAAATAACGAGTCATGCCCGATGAGTTTATCTATTGTTGGTTGATCCTATTGTTAACTTCATAACTTCCACAAACGTATTCAAATAATTCTTTCTTTATATCACTAGAAAGCTTTTTTTAATAATTACGTATAGACACCATGGTCGCGCTGATCTAATGCATGCGCTAAAAGTTATGAGCATATTTAGACAACACATTGATCTAGTCCCTACATATCGATAAAAATCGGCATCCATCTCTCGACGAATAATCTGATGATTTGAAAATCAATCCAAATTAATATCCATCGTCCGGTATGTGATCTGATGATTCAGAAGTCGACTCGAATCGCCAGCCATCGACATCTGGTCAACAATTCGAACCAAATAACGAGTCAATCCCGATGAGCTGTTCGGTTTTTGAATGATCTAATTATTTACTTCATAACTTACACAAAACATGTCCAAATAATTCTTTCTTTATGTCATTAGAAAGTTATTTTAATAACTACGTGAATACATCATGATCGCGCAGATCTAATATATGTGCTAAAAGTTATGA
>NW_010962868.1:0-727 GCF_000463585.1 Tarenaya hassleriana | reverse complement strand
TCGACATATGGTCAACAATTCGAACCAAATAACGAGTCATGCCCGATGAGTTTATCTATTGTTGGTTGATCCTATTGTTAACTTCATAACTTCCACAAAAAGTGTCCAAATAATTTTTTTTGTATGTCATTAGAAAGCTTTTCTTAATAACTACGTATAGACACTATAGTCGCGCTGATCTATAACATGCGCTAAATGTGATGAGCATATTTAGACAACATATTGATCTAGTCCCTACATATCGATAAAAATCGGCATCCATCTCTCGACGAATAATCCGATGATCTAAAAATTAATCCAAATTAATATCCATCGTCCGGTATGTGATCTAATGATTGAGAAGTCGACTTGAATCGCTAGCCATCGGCATATGGTCAACAATTCGAACCAAATAACGAGTCATGTCCGATGAGTTTATCTAGTCATGTCCGATGAGTATATCTATTGTTGGTTGATCTTATTGTTAACTTCATAGCTTCCACAAAACGTGTCCAAATAATTCTTTCTTTATCTTATTAGAAAGTTTTTTTTAATAATTACGTAAAGACACCATGATCGCGCAGATCTAATATATGTGCTAAAAGTTATGAGCATATTTAGACAACACATTGATCTAGTCCCTACATATCGATAAAAATCGGCATCCATCTCTCGACGAATAATCCAATGATCTGAAAATCAATCCAAATTAATATTCATCGTCCGGTATGTGATCTGATGATTCAGA
>NW_010962867.1:0-218 GCF_000463585.1 Tarenaya hassleriana | reverse complement strand
CGGGGGAATTTCACTGAAGTCCTGGTCCGGGGCTGACCAATCTTGGTCAGCCGGACCAGGATCACTTTGCGCCGCGTGCGCCCCCTTCATTTACGCCCGGTCCGCCGGACCAAGGCTTGCTCCGGCGGACCGCGTGACCTGGAAACAAGTTAAGTCTGATTTTTCGGACTTTTTGAGGGGAGCTCGATTTGGGAAAGGAAAGGAGGCGATTTTCTCTC
>NW_010962866.1:0-218 GCF_000463585.1 Tarenaya hassleriana | reverse complement strand
GAGCAGCCTTAAGTGCCGGCAATACCATCTCCTTCTCTCAAGAAGAATTCAAGCAATTCGTCCTTGCAATGAAGGAGAAGGATAGTGGTAACTTCTCTTCTCTTCTAACACCTCATATTGTGATTGATTCTGGTGCTACCTCACACATGTTTAAGGATAAACATCTGTTTCTTAGTATTGATAAGTCCTATGGCATGGTTACTGTGGCTAATGGTAAG
>NW_010962865.1:0-218 GCF_000463585.1 Tarenaya hassleriana | reverse complement strand
AATTTTTAAAATTAGATGAAATAATATAAAATTTGTAATAAAATATGTTTTAAATTATTATTATTTTTTTAGAAAAATATTATTTTTGTTTTTACTGCAATAGTATTATTTTATCTTTTTTAAAAGATAATAAATATAAATAATTTTATTTTAATAAAAATTAAAGGGATAATTCCATTTAAAACCCTGTACTTTTCTCTCGTCGCAATTTAAACCCT
>NW_010962864.1:0-218 GCF_000463585.1 Tarenaya hassleriana | reverse complement strand
GAGGGAAGGAGGTCTACGTGGCGGAGTTTCTGGTGGTGGCGACGGGGGAGAACGGAGAGGGAGTGATTCCGGCGATAGAGGGGCTGAAGGAGAGCTTTGGAGGAGAGTATATGCACTCGAGTGACTACAAGAACGGCGAGATATTCGCCGGAAAAAATGTATTGGTCGTCGGATGTGGAAACTCCGGCATGGAGATTGCTTATGATCTCTCCAAATCG
>NW_010962863.1:0-218 GCF_000463585.1 Tarenaya hassleriana | reverse complement strand
ACAATACATGGATTTCATTACATTTCAAGTATGCACAATATGTAATGAATAAAACACTCATCCATAAAGAAACAGAAGGTGTCAATACATCAAATCTATCTAAATGAAGCTCGCATAACAGTACATCATAGAGCACTAAACTAACACCAGACATGGCAGACCGTGTTGGTTTAGTGCTCTATGATGTACTGATTATGAGCTTTGTTCAGATACATTCG
>NW_010962862.1:0-218 GCF_000463585.1 Tarenaya hassleriana | reverse complement strand
TTTTTTTCCTCATTAAAGTAATGATCACATAGTCTATATTATACATAATGTCATTATTGATTAGATTAATCCCATCGTAGGAATGGACAAATCAACTCCAATCAGTGATATCAACCCATGCAAGTTTGGAAAACTCAAGACATCACAATCATGGATCTATCATGGTCAGATTTTTAAGGACGTGGGATGAAAGGAATCCTTTCAATGGAAATGAATAT
>NW_010962861.1:0-218 GCF_000463585.1 Tarenaya hassleriana | reverse complement strand
CTGTCTGATCAAAATGCCTGGATAATTGATTCTGGCGCTACAAGTCATATTTGCTATGATAGGAGGATGTTTGTTGATCTGTTTGAGATTAAACCAGTGTTGGTTAGTTTGCCGAATGGACACTCTCTGCATATAACTCATGCTGGCTCAGTGAAATTGAATCATCAACTACTGTTGGAAAATGTTCTATATGCACCAATCTTTCATCTTAATATACT
>NW_010962860.1:0-218 GCF_000463585.1 Tarenaya hassleriana | reverse complement strand
ATTTCTGTCATGCCGTTGGGCATTGGAACAGAAATTATAGACTCTACCTGGAAGATCAGGATAAGTAGAAGCTTAAAGAAGCTTTGACTTCTGGTGTCTTTGTTATAGAGGCTAATTTGTTTACTTCCATGTCGTGGGTATTAGATACCGGAAGTGCCTCGCACATTTGTGAAAATGTGCAAGGACTGCGAAGAAGTAGACAATTGGCAAAAGGAGAA
>NW_010962859.1:0-218 GCF_000463585.1 Tarenaya hassleriana | reverse complement strand
AGAGTTTGTCTAAACATTTTTAGAGTGCCCCAAAACACGTTAAGAGTGCGTCCAAACAAATTTAGAGTGTTTCCAAACATGTTTAGAGTGCGTCGAAACATACTTACAGTGCGTCCAAACACATTTAATGTGCATACAAACATGTTTAATGTGCATACAAACATGTTTAGAGTGCATCGAAACATTTTTAGAGTGCGTCGAAACATAATTAGAGTGCG
>NW_010962858.1:0-218 GCF_000463585.1 Tarenaya hassleriana | reverse complement strand
GGTCTTTGTCACCCCGAGTCGCCTCCTCCGATTTCGCAGTCTAAATCCGTACGGTATGTGTTCCCTCACTTATATTTTGCAGATTGTGGATGATTCATACCTATTTCGCCAAGATTTATGCATATTTATTCCGGATTTGCGAAGGATTCTTGGGTTATAAGCGAGATTTGTGATTTTCACCAAATCGGAAAATTTTTATGAGTTTTTGAGTGATTAGG
>NW_010962857.1:0-1542 GCF_000463585.1 Tarenaya hassleriana | reverse complement strand
CTCTCGTAAAAGAGAGAGATATCGCTGGGCCCCTCGTGTGAGCAAGACTGTAGAAATGTGTGGCCGCACTATAGACGAGTGTCGTCTATTTTAGACAGTCGAACTCCATGAACGAGAAAGCAGTCGAATCAGATAAGGTGGCTTTTCCATGCCTTATGTTCGACATATGATATCACGATACAAAAGGATCATCAGCCGGAATCATCACTGGCGTTCGTAGGATCACGAACAAACTCTATTCGAGATAGGTAGTCATAGTGTCTTGCTAGAGACCGCCTATGACTTGTATATCCGAAATAGAGATTTCGAGTTATACAGCTATATCGAATGAGCCTACAGGGTCACACACGCAGGGAAGGACGAATGCACGAGAGAGAACGACGAAGAACCGAGGCGGAAGGTGATAACTCCTATTCTTCTCTATATTTTGATGAGAGTTTGTCTAGGTTTTATAGGATAATCCATGCATTCATAGGCATTCTAGGCGTGTTAGGATACAAAACCCGGTTGTGCTCTAGTTTTGCAGAGTTACAGGTTTCGGAGATGATTGGACTCGAAAAGGAGCTAATTGGAATGTTAAAGGAGATGTCTGGATGAGGTACTCATGTTGTGACATCAATAACTTTCTCTACAGAGGTCCAAATCATGCGAGACTTGCACCCTTGGAAAGATCCTTTCAAGAGCTTCACGTAGACACCAAAATCGGAAACCTAATTAGATTAGGATTCCTAGTAATCTATTCCTTGTCAAATTAGGATTTTTGGAAAGTCTATATAAGGAGAATGTCTTCTAGGGTTTTAAAAGAAGAAAAGAAGAAAGAAAAAAAGAAGAAAATAAAACCCTAAGCCTCCAAAACCTTGCACACAAGAGAGATCGAGATCTCTAGTCCTAGCAGACAAGTTCCAAGGTGTTGGAATCCATCCCGACGTGTGGATACGTGTAGAGGGCGAGATATTCTTCCTGCCTAGAGTGATCGGACGAACATATCAATTGATACAGGCCCCGGATCGATTGAGGTAAGCGTTCTAACGTTTCTATGATTCAATAGTAGCATGGTTCTAGGGTTTCATTAAAATTTTTGTTTTATATCCGCTGCGCAAACCCTAGAATCGATCTCTTAGGAATTAGATTCGCTCATGAGATCCCAGGAAACCCAACAGTTCTCTCTCGGACAGACGGACCAAAAATGACAGTGGACCAGGGGAAGAAGGAGACCTGGTCCGGCTGACTAGAATACGGTCCGCCGGACCAGACTCAGGAAACTTAGAAAAAATGGGTTTTGGCCGGGAATGAGAAAACGACCCTCGGGGTTGACCCGGGCCCGACCAGACGTGACTGTGGGCGAACCAAACCATCGACAGAGGGCAGGCTTCGCGATTGGGACCAATCGGAACAAGTTTCGTTAAAACATTGCGTGACGTGGCGAGATGTGTGATATCAAACTACGAGTGGTCGTTGTGTGATTGCTTGCGGGTAGAGTTTGATGGATGTAATGCTCTAGGATGATCATACGATATGAGAACTATGTATGATACGATGTAT
>NW_010962856.1:0-218 GCF_000463585.1 Tarenaya hassleriana | reverse complement strand
TTAGATATCATTTTGAAATATCTGATTTGAAACTCTTTGCTTATGTATGTTGACGCGCCCAGTCGATGCGAGAAACATTTGATCCGACCAAGTTGAGTATTTGAATTTAAATTATTGAAGAAAATATGCCATTAAATTTTAAAATTTTAAATTTAAGAGATTTTAATTTGAACAATTAATTAGCTACCAATCAATATTTTTTTAAAATTGTAAACTCG
>NW_010962855.1:0-218 GCF_000463585.1 Tarenaya hassleriana | reverse complement strand
CTGCAGGCAAATACCATTCATGATGATGCAAGAATTTCTCAGATCATTCGAGGAAAACACAGAGAGAGAGAGAGAGAGAAGACGACCTGCAATGCATTGTCGGTAGCAGCTTTCACACATCCGCAGAGATTCAGAACTTTGAGCTTCCGGCAAGAACTCGTCAGATAGGCAAGACCCGTGTCGCTGAACGAAGTGCAGCCGCTGATGTTGAGTTTCGT
>NW_010962854.1:0-218 GCF_000463585.1 Tarenaya hassleriana | reverse complement strand
TTTTTTTTTTTTTTTTTTTTTTTTTTGCATTGCGCTGTATCATGAGTTCTACATATGATGGGAGCGAATGATTCAGTTATGTAAAGGGGACACTTTAAATATATACCCCCACTTTTATCGGTAAAAGACCCAAATATCCTTAAATATAAAAATATTAAAATTACTCTTCCTTCAATAAAAAAAACGCATAGAAATCACATTAAAATTAAATTAAAATA
>NW_010962853.1:0-218 GCF_000463585.1 Tarenaya hassleriana | reverse complement strand
CTCACGTCCGATCACAGTCGCAATCTCTGCATCTGTCTCGAGATGTTCCAGCAAACCTGTGTGTACCACTATCTTCCCAGAAGAAAAGCCATATGCTTTAGCGGCCGAGCCCTTAACCACGAGAACTTCCCAATTCAACCCCTCGAGGTGAGAAATAGCGGGTTGTGATCCTTTCTCTCTACCCACCTTCCTGCATTTCTGAATCCATATGTCATCTT
>NW_010962852.1:0-218 GCF_000463585.1 Tarenaya hassleriana | reverse complement strand
GGGATTGGGATTGTATAATCGATTGGATTGTCCATTCGGATTATGAACAATCGTTGCACAGTAACCGATTAGATCTAGAAGCTTTACGAGTAAAGCACTTGCCAATGCCTCGATCGTACGTGTCATGGGTCATGCCAAAGCTGGGTGTGTCGTGCTCTCTTGGTGAGGCAAGATGGAGAAATGGTGGTTCTCATAGCTTGAAAGTAGATATTTGATCT
>NW_010962851.1:0-218 GCF_000463585.1 Tarenaya hassleriana | reverse complement strand
AGTCCGGGATATAAAGTCTTGAAAGAATGAACAAGTGAAAAGGAATCAACGACCTCACGTGGTTATGAGTTTGAATAGAGACACTGAAAAAGAAAAGACAATGGCCAGAATGTCTTTGGGAATATTGGTAAATAGATTCGAGAGACGTGTTTGGCAAAAAGAAGGAAATTTCTAGAGGTTCTATGCGAAAGACTTAGACTCCATTACCATTAGAGTTG
>NW_010962850.1:0-218 GCF_000463585.1 Tarenaya hassleriana | reverse complement strand
TCATTCCCGGTCCGCCGGACCAACTTCTTGGTCCGCCGGACCGGGGTCAGTTTATTTTTTTCAGTCCGCGCTGTCCAGTCCCCACTCCGGCTGAGAGGTTGGTCCGCCGCGGACCATTCCTAGTCCGGCGGACCAGCCCTGTTTTTTTTTCTTTTTTCTTTTCTTCATTCTTTCTCGGTCCTTTCCGCACGTGACGATCCTCGTACCTCTCCCCGATA
>NW_010962849.1:0-218 GCF_000463585.1 Tarenaya hassleriana | reverse complement strand
TTCGACGCACTCTAAAAATGTTTCGATGCACTCTAAACATGTTTGGATGCACTTTAAAAGTATTTGGATGCACTCTAAACGTGTTTGAACGCACTCTAAGTGTGTTAGGATGCACTCTAAGTATGTTTGGATGCACTCTAAACATGTTTCGATGCAGTCTAAGAATGTTTGGATGCTCTCTAAACATGTTTGGATGCACTCTAAGTATGTTTTGAAGC
>NW_010962848.1:0-218 GCF_000463585.1 Tarenaya hassleriana | reverse complement strand
GTCTGAAGTTGTTCGGTGCGGGATTCTCAACATTGTTCGACTTGTAGGAGAGATTTGGGTGGTTCCTCCTGAAGGGTTTCCTGGGATCTCTAGAGCGAATCTTATTCCTAAGAAATCAATTCTAGGGTTTGCGCAGCGGATATAAAACAAAATTTATTAAACCCTAGAACCATGCTTCTATGAATCGTAGAAACGTTAGAACGCTTACCTCAATCGAT
>NW_010962847.1:0-218 GCF_000463585.1 Tarenaya hassleriana | reverse complement strand
CAGAGGTCCATTTATGGACTGAAGCAGGCTTCGAGAAGCTGGAACCTTCGCTTTGATGAGATGATCAAAAGGTTTGGTTTCTCACAGAACGAAGACGAGCAATGTGTTTACAAGAAGGCTAGTGGGAGCACAGTAGTATTTCTGGTGCTGTACGTGAATGACATTCTCCTTATAGGGAATAACGTTCCTACCTTGCAAGACGTTAAGTCTTGGCTAGG
>NW_010962846.1:0-4061 GCF_000463585.1 Tarenaya hassleriana | reverse complement strand
CAAGTTGGGGAATTAGTTTTCCAAATCTGAACAAGTCTGGTAATTTTTATGGGATTAACCCTATTATCAAAATGCAAAATACGGACGTTGCAATTTATCACGAGGAGTTGACGAGCACGTGGCCATAAGGTCAAGGGAAAGTCAAACGCTGGGAGGTGGGAGTCAATCGTGTGCATTGCGACGTCTGGAGATAAGGTATACCGTACACGTGTCGCTAACTTGTGGCTTCCTATGTAACTCAATATGAATCTTATTCCGTACCTGCGTAGGAATTATTCGACCAATCGTATCACGGTATCTGATTTCATCAGATTTTATATTTATTTAAAAACTTAAATTTAATGGGCTGAAGTTTACCATTAAGGCCCAATATAAAGCGATTGAGCCCACGGATTTTGGGCAGTGGTCTTTTGGAGATGTTCCGAAATTTGAATCCGCGAACCCGAACCCTAGCCTTAGGCTCGATTTTCCCTCTCAAAACAAAATTCCCGATCCGTTGAAATGTCGAGAAGAAAATCGGTGGTTGCAACCCCGGAACCAACTACGGCCCTTCTCCGTAGATCTGCGAGGCTTAGCTTCTTGAAGAATCGTGATGATTTCCAGAAACCCGGAAAAGGTCGGTTATTGGGTTCGGATTCGGATTCGAATTCTGCAGCGGATCCAATTGAGGGCGAAGAAGCTGCGAAGAAGAAGAACCATCGGGATATCGTTAGTGAAGTAGCGATGAGGTTAGTATATCCATTGGTTGGTTCAAGTTTTGGTGCTAATTCGAAGAAATCTCGGGAATCGAATGGTTCGAGGGATGTGTTTTGTTCGTTAAGGCGATCTCCTAGGTTTTCAAGCAGGGGATGCTCCAATGCCGAAGGAGAGAAATCTACTCAATGTAGCTCCAGTAAGCCTTCGTCTGCTTCATTATCTCGCAGGAATCCGGTTACTGCGTCAAGGGCATCTCATGGATTGAACAGTTCCAACAAGGGTTCTTGTACGCTGAGACGATCACCCGTATTTTCGAATGGGGGAGATTCTTGGGGTCAATCTTCTTTGGACGGGAAGGATTTGGCTATAAATGTTTGTGCCAGATGTACTACAAAATCTGAAGAAGGGATCGGTGATGGTTCTTATACACTGAGACGGTCACCCAGATTTTCTAGTGGAGGAGGTTCTGTGGGTCAATCTTCTTCGGACAGGAAGAAGTTGGGCAAAAGTGTTTTAGCTAGATGTAATAAGAAATCTGAAGAAGGGAAAGGTAAACACGTCCCCGATTCAAGCCACAAAATTTGCACGAGAAGGAGAAGTTGTATACGTTCACAGACTAAGCAGATACTTGGAGCTTGTGATGAAGGGATAGCGAGTGTTTGCCCACGCGAAAATAAAAGGAGGAAAAGCACAGTGAGTGCTCAACCAAATGGATACTGCAGAGAGGAAAAAAATGCTATGAGTAACTTGACCTTCGATTCGACTGGAGAGTTTACAGGTGAGAAGAAACGGGAGATAGTTTTAGGTTTACATTCACGGACGAGCTTAGCATCTGATAGAGGCACTGTTAGGTCTTTGGTAAAAGCTGATGAAGAACAGAGGACAAAAAGTGACATAATTGATAGTAGATTAGAAGAGGATAGACTGAAGATGATGAACAACAAACTTGATGGAGAAAGTAATTGTGGGCCTGTTCAAGGGTGGGCAAAGGAGCAAGAATTGGCTTTGCAGAAAGCTTATTTTACAGCCAAGCCTAGCCCTAACTTCTGGAAGAAGGTTTCGAAACTGGTATTTTTTTCTCCCACTTTTTTTCTTTTACTAATTTGTTGTTCACTATTGTTTTCCATGCATTCGGTAACCTTTGTTTTTGGGTGGTTCATCTTGATGCTTATGTAAGGATTTAGCTGAATGGCTTTCTTTTCATTCATGAACAACTTATGCAGACCAAATTACCTATGGGTTTCCGAATGTTACTGAGGTTCAAGAATCTAGCTAGTAAGTTTTGTGTTTCGTTTGTTTACGAGCATGAACGATGGTAAAAATGCATTAGGGGTTATTGTTGGTGAATGGACTTTGTATAAGACTCGTGCTATGAACATCAGCATTGTCATCTTAGTATCAAGGGTTATTTGCCTGTTTGTATGTGTTTTATCTGATGTTGCATCCAATTACTTAAATCTATTCTAAACTGGATTCTACAAATGTTTCTGTATCAGGTACCTGGAAAATCTGCGCAGGAATGTTTTGATAGAGTGCACTCGGACCTTATCACCCCTCGTCAACCTCAGCCTCGTTCAAGAGCCAAGAAAGTGAACTTGTCACCAATTCCACAATTTTCGCTTTCTGCAAGCAAACTGCTGAAACCTACCAGACCAAAGTCTAAAATGTCGGGTCAACGCAATCGACGCAGAAACCATTTCGCAAAGAAAACTATCAGACATTTGCTGGAGAAGCAATGTCATGTGGATCAAGGACATGGGTTGGATCTGTTTTCGGTCCTCGAGCGCAGCACTGAAAGCTACGTGCTTTCAACTCCTTCCGACAAAAGGGGAAGCCTTCGGAAAATCCTAGAGAGATCATCTTCTGCACAGAAGAAACCGTGTTCAAGATTCACAACTACTCTGACCAGTCCCCCAGTGCTAAAGCAGATAAAAAACAAGGCACAGCACGAGAAATACATAGATCAGTTGCATCTAAGGGAAGCTAAGAGGAAAGCCGAGTCTGCTAAGGGTTGCGGTAAAGAGAATATCAAACCTAATGATGTTCAGAAGTCGGTGAGAGCGGTCAAAGACGCCCTCATCTTAGACGTGAAAGATGCGATCGAAAAGCTTAAAGGTGTAGAAGCTGATTGTTCATCCAGTTCTTCAGAATTCGGATACGACCGTGATGAAGAAGAAGATGAAGCAACGGGACTGTAACCAAGATTATTATGATAGTATGGTGAGAATTGCAACCATCTTGTTGCATTAAGGAATTGTTCCGTGTAGATACATTCCTTGGGAATTGAGAGTAGAGACACCAAACCATGTAGAGTATTTCACTTAATTCAGACAAACGATCCTTGATTTGGATGGATTTTGGTTGCAAATTGCAATTCAATGTCTGATAATATTGAGTAAAGTAAGTCAGACATTAACAAATACTAAATAAATAAAATGTTTATACGAAGACACCATTGATTACAGAAAGTGTAGACGAAAAAATATTATTCGTGATTTGAGGGAAGACAAGTAAACAAGTTTTTGTGGAGTAGGTGTCATGTTTTAATTAATTATATATATAAACACATTTATTATTTTTAAAATGGGCGTTTTTTTAGTGACTGTCATATTACCATAATTTTGTTTGGTTATTTGGCATATATTATTTGTATTTTCAGAATGCCGGTTGGTCGAATATTGAAAATACACGTGGGACCGTATATAACCACAAAAACAAGCAGACACTGAAGCCCAACCACTCCATTTTTATTACATCATTATTTCGATTGACAGTAACTTTAGAAATCGTTGTTTTGATGATAAATAAAAAATAATCGAAAAGTTTTGTTCGCGTAAATAAATATTACATATTTTAATTCCACATAGAAAAAATTAATAGCATACTGCGATTACAATAGATACAGACGAGTACATGTCTCCATTAAAGTTTATCCCCTTGTTTCTCTTTTTCTTTTTATAGATTAGCTTTTTTTTTTTTGTGTGGAGCAGTTGGAATCGGAATAGCTATTAATTAAATAAATTAAATGAAAAAACAGAATCAGAATATGTAAGAAACGAATATATGCACTTTTTCATATTCTTACTTTTAAAAAATTTTCACGGAAAGAAGATAATAAAGTCAAAGAGTTGTAATGTTTATACAGATAAATACTCCATCCCTTTAAATAGTTATTGTTTTAGGTTATTTCACATTTTTTAAGAAAAGATAGAAAAAGTCACATATATTCTTATTTAATAATAAAAATAATATTATCATTAATAATTTATTAGAATTTAATAGGGATAAGATTGGAAACTATTGTAAAAAATGTCTTGAAAATGTAGAATGACAAATATTTTGAAACATGGAAAATAACCTAAAAC
>NW_010962845.1:0-218 GCF_000463585.1 Tarenaya hassleriana | reverse complement strand
CTAGATTCTGATCCTTGTCTTACGGCATCAGTAACGGATGAAGGAAGGTAAGGCAGCAAGCCCCACGGCTCAAAGAACATAACATTACGGAACTCCACTCTCATGCAGCTCCTGTTCACTCCTGCTTGAAAGAGAAATTCAGGAAGAAAAATGCTTCAACTGCTTACCCGTGCCTTTCCTAGCTGGAACTATCCTAACTGGAATTGCCCTAGCTTTTG
>NW_010962844.1:0-218 GCF_000463585.1 Tarenaya hassleriana | reverse complement strand
TTTGTTTCTTGGAAGCCCAAGAAATCGCCGCTCCACCTAAAAGGTAAAGTCATCCACTCACCGAGGCATAATCCTCTTCAATAGAGTTCCAACTCGCATCGGTATATCCTTCTAACACCGAAGGTTGATCCATGTAGCATAGACCATAATTAATTGACTTTTTCAAGTACCGAAGTACTCTCCGTACAGCATTCCAATGATGTACGCTTGGGTTACTC
>NW_010962843.1:0-218 GCF_000463585.1 Tarenaya hassleriana | reverse complement strand
AGTTTAGACATATTGTAGAAAGAATCAGGAGCATGGTTACCTCCAGGAAGATAATCGGTCAGCATCAAAGCAAACACGGATTCAAACGATTCAAATTCTATAACGTGCGTGATCGAGTTCTAACAAAATCATACAGAGAATCAGGCTCTGATACCCCTGTTGGTTTCCTGGGATCTCAAGAGCGAATCTAATTCCTAAGAGATCGGTTCTAGGGTTTG
>NW_010962842.1:0-218 GCF_000463585.1 Tarenaya hassleriana | reverse complement strand
TCAAACACCTTCCCGATGGCTCAATCGATCGTTACAAAGCCAGACTTGTTGCCAAAGGTTTTCACCAACGATCGGGAATCGACTATCACGAGACTTTTAGCCCGGTGGTTAAACCCGCAACTATCCGCCTGATTCTAAGTATCACAGTCTCCCGTCGCTGGTCCATCCGACAACTCGACGTCAATAACGCATTTCTCCAAGGAAGTCTCTCGGAAGAT
>NW_010962841.1:0-218 GCF_000463585.1 Tarenaya hassleriana | reverse complement strand
AACACTTTCCAGACCGTGTGACTGTCACACGTTATCTCCGGACCGACCGGTCCACGTGTCTAGATCGATCGGTCTGGGTTGGCTGGACCGATCGGTCTAGACTTTCAAGACCGGTCGGTCTGGCCTCTGCTCCACCGGGATTTTCTCGTCTCTTCTTGCACATTCGTCCTTTCCTGTGTGTGTGACCCTGTAGGCTCATCCGATATAGCAGTATAACC
>NW_010962840.1:0-218 GCF_000463585.1 Tarenaya hassleriana | reverse complement strand
CCTCGTTTTACTGGATGCCGAGGAGCCCCCAACTGTTACAAGGACCTGACTACTTTATAGTTTCTCGTTTGACCCTTCATTCTTACTTCGACTATCGGTTCAAGCTCTATTAGATAACCTATATCCAGCCTGATATTTATGGGGATTACTACTTTCATCTGAAGAATAGTTTCGAGCGCGGGTGCGCACTTTTATGCTATGGAAGATTAGAAAGAGTC
>NW_010962839.1:0-218 GCF_000463585.1 Tarenaya hassleriana | reverse complement strand
GAACGCAAGGACCGGTAGCTAAATCTAAACCCTAATCGAAACTAAATCAAAGTAAGTAGAAGTGGAAGTGAAGATGAAAATATGTGGAATCAATGAAAAATAAAATAAGAAAGCAAATAAAAACGAGTAAACTATCAAACAAGGATGACTACGGGTGTCGGGATCGTATTCACGTGTATGGGTATATGCTAAGCATGCGAGAATAACGATTATGACTT
>NW_010962838.1:0-218 GCF_000463585.1 Tarenaya hassleriana | reverse complement strand
ACCAATATGTAGAGATTCCCACAAGAAGGAGGGAATGGGCCCATAAAATCGATCCCCCAGAATCAAAAGGTTCTGTTAGTGCAATTATTTGCACATGTGTTTTTTGGTTGTTAAGTGATTATTGCAGGTTCAACAGACTTGAGAGATTTCATGAGAAATTTCAGGAGAAGAATCCGGCGAGATAGAACTCACGCAAATCTGAGGTACAACTGACGAGT
>NW_010962837.1:0-218 GCF_000463585.1 Tarenaya hassleriana | reverse complement strand
GAATGTCCTTGAGGTACTTCGTGTACGAGGGAATCTGCAAAATAGCGTCAGTGAATGGCATAGTTACCTCGACTTTCTTCAGCATCTCAACGAACTTCGCGAATTGGCTGTCTTCGTTGTGCTTCTCAGGCGAGATGGAAACGGTACTGGTGGTGGGCTAGGAGGAGGAGGCACGTAAGCTGGCTCAGGTGTATCATCAGCAGTGTCTAAAACTGTGG
>NW_010962836.1:0-218 GCF_000463585.1 Tarenaya hassleriana | reverse complement strand
TAGCCATCGACATATGGTCAACAATTCGAACCGAATAACGAGTCATGTCCGATGAGTTGTTTAATTGTTGACTGATCAAATTATTAACTTTATAACATCCACAAAACGTGTCCAAATTATACTTTCTTTGTGTCATTAGAAACGTTTTTTTAAAGATTACGCATAGACACCATTATAGCGCAGATCTAATATATTCGCTGAAAGTTATGAGCATATTT
>NW_010962835.1:0-530 GCF_000463585.1 Tarenaya hassleriana | reverse complement strand
TGTGCTTGCTGTTGAGAAAAACTCCAGCAAGAAGCGGCGGGGTTTTACTATGGTAATGGTTATCTAGTTAATGGTTTATATGTCTTGAATGATCAGCCTTCAAACTCAACATCATCCATCTATAGCGTGAGTACTAAACGGTTTAAGCCGAACAACTTAAACCCGACCTTCCTCTGGCATTGTCGTCTAGGCCATATAAACGAGAAACGCATTCAGAAGCTTCATTATGAAGGTCTTTTGGATTCATTTGACTTTGAGTCTCTTGAATCTTGCGAGTCTTGTTTGATGGGCAAGATGACAAAGCATCCTTTCAAGGGGAAAGGACAGAGAGCGACGAAATTATTGGCTCTCATACATAGTGATGTATGCGGACCAATGAGCTGTCTAGCTAGAGGAGGTTATCTATATTTCGTTACGTTCACTGATGATTTCAGTCGATACGGTTATGTCTATTTGATGAGACATAAGTCTGAAACACTTGAAATGTTCAAGGCTTTCAGAAACGAAGTACAGAACCAGCTTGGCACGCA
>NW_010962834.1:303082-305343 GCF_000463585.1 Tarenaya hassleriana | reverse complement strand
ATACTGGATTGACCCGCATGAGATTGTCACATGGACTAGCGTCATGACTTGAATCTCATGTGACGGTTCCATGATTGGATCCTAAGACCTGAGATATCTACAGAATCCAACATGAGGAGTTGCGTGCTTTGATTACGTCAAACGTCCTGCGTAACAGGAGGACTCTAAAGGCGTGTATCAGGTACCAAATGAATCATGTGCTGGATTGTAGATAGTCAAGACGGGATTTGTACCTCTCGTAAAAGAGAGAGATATCGCTGGGCCCCTCGTGTGAGCGAGATTGTAGAAATGTGTGGCCGCACTATAGACGAACGTCGTCTATTTCAGACAGTCGAACTCAGTAAACGAGAAAACAGTCGAATCAGATAAGGTGACTTGTCCATGCCTTATATTCGACATATGATATCGTGATACAAAAGGATCATCAACCGGAATCATCACTAGCGTTCGTAAGATCACGAACAAACTCTATTCGAGATAGGTAGTCATAGTGTCTTGCTAGAGACCGCCTATGACTTGTATATCCGGAATAGAGATTTCGGGTTATACTGCTATATCGAATGACAAATGCACGAGAAAACGTCGAAAAATCTTGACAAGAGGTCCGAACCGTTTGGTCTAGGAGTGGACCGACCGGACCGGAGCATCTAGTCTGAACGGACCAAGTTGTTGGACCGAACGAACTAGAGAGTCCAGTCCGAACGGACCAAGTGTTGGACTGAACGAACTGACCCGTCAGACCGAACGGACCTAGTTATATGACTGGTTCGAACGGACCAAGTGTCCAGACCGAATGGACTACTAAGCAGTCTGTTCGGTCTAGGTTTCGGATTTAATTTTTAAATCCGGAATTAGGGTTAATCACTTGAATAAGAGGAGATTAATAAACCTAACACTAGTGAGCCGAAATAGAGAACTTCTTCAGACCTTTTTGGAGAGTCTAGAGGGTTGAGGAAGTGATCTAAGTTTCGTTTTCTCAAAGCACATCATCGAATAGAAGATTCGAGTCCTAGCAGACAAGTTCCAAAGGTCGGAATCCATCTCGAGGTGTGGATACGTGTAGAGGGCAAGGTTTTCTTCCTGTCTACAGTGATCGGATGAAAACATCAATTGATACAGGTCCCGGATCGATTGAGGTAAGCGTTTCATCGTTTCTACAAGATCATGCATGATAGGTTTTAGGGTTTTATAAAAATTTTTGTTTTACATCCGCTGCGCAAACCCTAGAACTGATCTCTTAGGAATAGGATTAGCTTATGAGATCCCAGAAAACCTAACAGTTTGTGGGCTCAAGCCCAAGCCCATAGGCGAGCCTGCAACGTCTTCGAGGCGTGGGAGGCGGCTGGACGGCGAGTGGGGCCCAAACTCAAGCGAAGTTCGCGTCTCAAGACCGCAAGTTGGCAACTTGCGTTTTCTGTCGATTCCCGGTCCGCCGGACCATCCTCCTCGTCCGCCGGACCGGGGTCAGTTTTATTTTTTTTTCGAAACTTCTCCTAGTCCGCGCTGTCCAGTCCGAGTCCGCCTGAGCAGGTTGGTCCGCCCCAGACCAAATCTTGGTCCGGCGGACCAACCCTGTTTTTTTTTTCTTTTTCCTTTTTCTTCATTCTTTCTCGGTCCTTTCCGCCCGTGACGATCCTCGTGCCTCTCTCCGGCATTGTACCATCATTTTTTGGTGATTTCGTGATATCTCTATTTAATTATTTATTTTTAAATAATTAAATAGTCGAATCGGATTTCGGGGTATTACAAATCCTCCCTCCTTAAAAAAAGAATTCGCCCTCGAATTCGGAACCACATAATATCATCGATACTTCCTCGCACTCGATAATGTCACCAAAACACAATCCATATTGCCACATCATCCGAAGCATAAGTCTGATACAACCGAACGTCATATAAAGGAGTTCGTACAACGCTCAAGTAAAAAGGTGCGGATAACTACTACGCATCTCCGCCTCGGGTTCCCAGGTCATGTTAGAGACCCCTTGGCTTCGCCACAAGACCTTCACGAGTGGCACCTCCTTCGTCCGCAGCTTCTTGATCTTCCCGTCCACGATCTGGAGCGGCTCGTCGCGGAAACGCGTAGCCTCCGTAAACTCCAACTCCTGTGGCTGTAGTACGTGAGAAGGGTCCGCTACGTACCTCTACAGCATCGACACGTGGAACACGTCATGGACGTTGCCCAACTTCGGCGGCAATCCAAGACGATATGCAACAGCTCCCACTCTCGCGATCACGGGGTAAGGTTCGATGTATCGCGA
>NW_010962834.1:297627-301250 GCF_000463585.1 Tarenaya hassleriana | reverse complement strand
CATCACTTTTGGTGATTTCGTGATATCTCTATTTAATTATTCATTTTTAATAATTAAATATTCGAATCGGGTTTCGGGGTATTACAAATCCTCCCCCCTTAAAATGAATTCGTCCTCGAATTCCAGAACCGCAGAATCTCATCACCAAAAACACATTCCATAACATCACGACATCTAGAGCTTAAGTCTGATACAACCGAACGTCATATAAAAGGAGTTCGTACAACGCTCAAGTAAAAAGGTGCGGATAACTACTACGCATCTCTGCCTCGGGTTCCCAGGTCATGTTAGAGACCCCTTGGCTTCGCCACAAGACCTTCACGAGTGGCACCTCCTTCGTCCGCAGCTTCTTGATCTTCCCGTCCACGATCTGGAGCGGCTCGTCGCTGAAACGCGTAGCCTCCGTAAACTCCAACTCCTGTGGCTGTAGTACGTGAGAAGGGTCCGCTACGTACCTCCGCAGCATCGATACGTGGAACACGTCATGGACGTTGCCCAACTTCGGCGGCAATCCAAGACGATATGCAACAGCTCCCACTCTCGCGATCACGGGGTAAGGTCCGATGTATCGCGGCTTCAGCTTCCCGCTCTGCCCGAACCTCGCATGACCCCGCATCGCCTGTACTCGGAGAAAGGCATAATCTCCAACCTCAAGCGCAAAGTCTCGTCTCCGCTGATCGGCATACGACTTCTGCCGATCCTGCGCCGTCTTCAGATGGGCACGAATCCTCCGTATCACCTCGGTTGTCTCCTCCACGATCTCCGGCCCGAACTCTCGGTGCTCGCCGATCTCCGTCCAACATAACGGTGTCTTGCACGGTCGCCCGTACAAGGCCTCGTATGGAGATACTCCGATACTCGTGTGATGACTGTTGTTGTACGCAAACTCGCACAACGTCATGTACTGGTCCCACGGAGCTCCCCCACTCCAGGATACAAGCTCTGAGCATGTCCTCCAAAGTCTGTATAGTCCGCTCCGACTGACCGTCTGTCTGAGGATGATATGACGTACTCATCTTGAGCTTCGTCCCCAGTGCCTCCTGAAAAGCCTTCCACAAGCGGGATGTAAATCGGGCGTCTCTATCCGATATGATCTCGTTCAGAACTCCATGAAGACGTACGATCTCATCAATGTAAATATGCGCCAACCGCCCGATCGGATACTCCTGACGGATAGGAATGAAATGAGCGGATTTGGTTAGTCGATCCACGACTACCCAAATAGCGTTCTTCTTGCTCGGCGTGAGGGGTAATCCGACCACGAAATCCATGGCAATAGAATCCCACTTCCACTCTGGAATCTCCAACGGCTGTAGCTTGCCCCCCGGCATCTGTGCTCTGCCTTTACTTGCTGACAAGTGAGGCACCTCGCTACATAATCTGCCACATCCCTCTTGACTCTCGGCCAAGTATACCACTGTCGTATCCCCTGATGCATCTTGCTCGCCCCCCGGATGTATCGCCAACCTCGACTGATGTGCCTCTGACAAAATCTCTTGTCTCAGCTCCGGATCGTCGGGCACACATAGTCGGTTCCCAAGTCGCAACGCTCCTTGCTCGTCAATGCGGTAGCCTTTGAGGCTATATTCCTCGATGTGATCCATGCATCGAGCGAGTAAAGGATCACCGCGCTATCCCCTGACCACGCGCTCTATCAGAGTCGGTGTCGACTCCTCGGGCGTCAACGAGAGAGTCCCAACATCGCAGTCAACTCAGCGGCGTTGTTGCGAGATGAGGTGACAACATGTATTGTCGCTAGGATCTTCTTTCTGCTAAGAGTATCGGCCACTATGTTAGCCTTTCCTAGATGGTAGGTTATCTCCAGATCGTAATCTGCGATCAACTCCAACCATCTCTGCTGTCTCAGATTCAGAACCTTCTGAGATATCACATAAGTCAAGCTTTTTGATCCGTGTTGAGCTTAACCTTCTCCCCGTACAAATAGGATCTCCAGATCTTCAGCGCGTGAACTACCACTGCTAACTCCATATCGTGTGTCGGATAGTTCTCCTCGTGTTTCTTCAGCTGCCTCGACACGTAAGCGATCACATGTCCCTCCTGCATCAACACGCAACCGAGTCCGTGCTTAGACGCGTCGGTGTATATCTCGTACAACATTCCTGGTCGTGGTAATGCCATGATCGGCGTTGATGTCAATCTCCACTTCAACTCCCCAAAGCTCTCCTAGCACTCTGCCGTCCACTCGAACCTGACGTTCTTCCCTGTCAGCTTCGTCAACGGTCGAGCTATCTTAGCGAATCCTTCTACGAATCGTCGGTAATAGTCGACTAATCCCAAGAAGCTCCTGACTTCTGCCGCAGAAGTCGGGGACTGCCATTCCATGACGGCCTCGATCTTGGCCGGATCAACCTAAATGCCCTGAGCCGATACCACGTGTCCCAGGAATCCAATCTCCTATAACCAGAAGCTGCACTTACTGAACTTCGCGTACAGCCGGTTCTCCCTTAGCCTCCATAATATCTTCCGCAGATGATCCTCATGTGCCTGCAGATCCGACGAATAGATGAGGAGGTCATCGATGAAAATGATGACAAACCCATCCAGGTAGTCCATGAACACGCGGTTCATCAGTTGCATAAACACCGCAGGCACGTTCGTGAGCCTGAAAGGCATGACCACGAACTCGAAGTGTCCATATCTCGTCCGGAATGCCGTCTTCTGTATGTCATCCTCCTTGACCCGAATCTGATGATATCCGCATTGTAGATCGATCTTCGAAAACCATTGGACTCCCTGTAGCTGGTCCAGCAACTCGTCAATCCTCGGTAACGGGTACCGATTCTTTATAGTCACTTGGTTGAGCTCTCGGTAATCGATGTACAAGCGCATACTCCCGTCCTTTTTCTTCACAAAACTGGCGTGCCCCACGGTGAAACGTTGGGCTGCACAAACCTTTTTCATTTATTCGTTCAACTACTCCTTCAATTCGATCATCTCAACCGGTGTTATCCGGTATGGAGCCTTGGTGATTGACTCTGTACCCGGTAGTATGTCAGTAGTGAAATCCATTTCTCCCCTTGACAGAAATTCTGACAAGTCATCAGGGAAAAGCATTTGAAAGTCCCGGGTAACCGGTGTGTCCTCCAATCTATGCTTCGGGTAACAAGGAATGCCCCGTTGCTCTTCTTAATTATCTTCTTCTCGGTCCTTCGTATTGAACTTAAGGGGGTCCTCTACTAATGTCAATATAGATGGCGAGCGAGAGAAGTCCTCCCCCTTTGTCTTAAACGCCCACTCGGGGTATGTTGGTGTATGTTCCTTTAGAAACTGTTATAAGGCCTCTTAGGGATTTCGGAATCAGTTCCCTAATTCCAATCCCTTAGTTTAGGCATTGGGCTTAATTGTAGAAATCGTTGATCTCCATTTAAGCATATAATGGCGACATTCTAAATGTGCCACGTTACATTCACTAAGCCTTCGACGACCCCAGCTCGCATCATCAATGTACGGACCTCGACAGGTGAGGATTTTCTTCGGACATGGTTTGAAAACATTTTTCGTAGAAAATCATTGGGTAACGAGCACGATTCCTTCCAAAAGTTGTGACACCCGTAACCCGTGTACAGTATACGGGCTGTGCCACATGGACAATAGTAATAAAA
>NW_010962834.1:296976-297231 GCF_000463585.1 Tarenaya hassleriana | reverse complement strand
CAGTAAGCACGTAAATAGCAATCACAATCACGCCCGTATGGAGTCCACCATAGGGCTTAGCCGTATACCCTGGTCAAGTCCATGACCAGGGGTGAATCCACGCCCGTCACTCGCGTGACGTTAGCCATCGCATCGCATGCGATCGTGCGCGTCTCCTGCGCTTGTCACTCTTGTGACTACCGATGTCAAATCCATGACACAACGGAAATACAATCATACCCGTATGGAGTCCACCATAGGGTCCAGCCATATACC
>NW_010962834.1:286927-289728 GCF_000463585.1 Tarenaya hassleriana | reverse complement strand
ATCCTCAGACCTGAGATGTCTAGAGTATCTGATATGAGGAGTGGCGTGTCTTGACTGCGTCAAACGTCGTCTTTAACCGGATGATTATAATGGCATTGATCAGATACGTTCACGAATCATATGGAGATAATAGACATGCAATATGGGACTTATCACCTCCTCAATACACCATTAGGGATGGATTTATATGTGAAGTTTCGGAAAGGAAGACTTGGATTTGGTCGAAAAAAAAAATGGTTTTCGGATCAAATCAGAGTGTCGGGACGTTTTCAGCCTTCTATCTCGGATCGAGTCAGTTCCATGCGGGTCGAAGCCCAGAAAGTGTTTTGGGCTTGGCTGATGTTTTGACTCGGACCGAGTCAATACTAAATGGGTCGGGTCAAGAGTTGACAATGGGCTTGGGTTGATTCGTTCTGACTCGACCGAGTCAGAGTTCTGACTCGGACCGAGTCAATACTCGAAAAAAGTTTCTTTTCACAAGGATTAGGGTTTCTAACTTATAAGGTGGTGTTGGACGCCGTCCTAAGAAGAGAACTCAATTTACAGAACCCTAAGACAGATCTAGAACATAAGAAAATCGTTCCTTTTGAGGTTCTAGTTCCCGGGATTCGATCCCAAGTCTTGAAAACCCTATTCACTTCACAGATCCTAGCAGATCAGTTCCAAAAGTGTTTGGAATCCGTCCCGTCGGTGTGGATACGTGTAGAGGAGCTGTACTTTCAGCTCTTGGTGATTAAAACAGGCCCTGGATCGATTGCTACTTTCAGATCTTCAGGAAAGAGGTAAGTATTCGATTCCTACGGTGATATACACGATTAAACGGGGTTTTACGGATGATTTTGGTTGCGTGTGACGTTTGACTAGGTTTAGATTATTCTTCCGCTGCATGAAACCTAGTAAACCAAACCCTAGATCGATATGATCGCATGCTAGGAATCCGTAGCGTAACCCAACACGTGCAATATCCCCATAGTACAACCATACGTATCACGGTATCTGGTCCCTACCGAGCTACCGTTTAACGCCATGCAAATTCTACCCGCATACAATCATACAACGATCACTCGTATTTCGATATCGCACATCTCACTACGCTACACAACGTTCTGGCGAAAACTCGGTTCGATTGATCCCAATCGCAAAGTCTTGTCCTTTGGTGTGGGGGTTTGGTTCGCCCACGGTCAAGTCTGGTCAGGCTCGGGCCAACCCCGTTGGTCGTTTTCTCTTTCCCGGGTGAAGTTGAATTTTTCTCCAAATTTTTCTATGAGCCTGGTCCGGCAGACCAAGTTCTGGTCAGCCGGACCAGTTCTCTTTCTCCCCTCGTCTGCCTCGTCTTTTGGTCCGTCGGTCCGAGAGAGAAAACAAGTCTAGTCCGGCAGACCAAGATTGGTCGGCGCCGGACCTGCCTGCTTCTCCTCTCTCGGTCCGTCTCTTCAGGTCAGACGGAGTGCCCCTCACTCCGACACGTCTGGTCCGGCGGACCAGGACTGGTCAGCCCCGGACCAGGCGTGTATTTTCTCGGTTCGGTCTGTCTTTCTTCTGGTCAGGCGGCGTACATTTCCTCGGAACACGTCTGGTCCGGCGGACCAGTCCGCGTTCTTCTTTCGGTCCGCCTTCTTCTCCCCTGGTTCGGCTGAGTGACGTTGGTCTGTCCCAGTCTCGGTCCGGAGCTGACCAACAGCTGGTCCGGCGGACCGAGACTGGGACCTGCTTTCTCCTTCGCGATTTCCGGTTCTGTTTCGATCTAGCTCATCCGTTTCGATCTAGGGTTGCTTCCAAATGCTATTAAAACATAGTTTTACATCCCTAGACATGTTCTAAACCTCAAACACGCAAGGAAATCTCGATTTGCACCATCACACATTGAAAATGAGATCTCACAAATCCAACTCAAGCCACTCACCTTGTTCTTGAGTTTGTCCGAGCTTGTGTGCGTTCCTCGTGGCTCCACACGACGTGAGAAGCTTCGGGACACGTCTGGGCACGTCCCTCTTGGTCTCCCCGAGCTCCCCTTGCACTGGTTCGTCCCCTTTCTATCCCTTTCTCCCCTTTTTCTTCTTCCTCTGTTTCTGTCCGAAAATGCCTAAGTCCCAGTTTGGGAGAGGTTTATGGCGTGAGCTAGGGAGTTTGTGGGCTCAAGCCCAAGCCCATAGGCGAGCGTGCAACGTCCTCGAGGCATGAGAGGCGGCTGGACGGCGAGTGGGGCCCAAACTCAGGCGAAGTTCGCGTCTCAAGACCGCAAGTTGGCAACTTGCATTTTCTGTCGATTCTCGGTCCGCCGGACCAGGGTCAGTTTTATTTTTTTTTCGAAACTTCTCCCAGTCCGCGCTGTCTAGTCCAAGTCCGCCTGAGCAGGTTGGTCCGCGGACCAACCCTGTTTTTTTTTCTTTTTCCTTTTTCTTCATTCTTTCTCGGTCCTTTCCGCCCGTGACGATCCTCGTGCCTCTCCCCGGCATTGTACCATCACGTTTTGGTGATTTCGTGATATCTCTATTTAATTATTCATTTTTAAATAATTAAATAGTCGAATCGGGTTTCGGGGTATTACAAAAAGTCTGCACCAGACGGCTCTTTTCGTCTTATTCACGATTAGGATTTTAATCTCCTTCTTATAAGGTGATTTAACCCTAATTCGATCTAATTTCCGAAAAACCCGAAACCGAGAACGGACAGTCTAGAAATACACGTGGACCGTCCGTTCCACCAAGCCAGAACGGACGGTCTGCTCACGTGGACCGGCCGTTCCAGACTTTCTAGAATGGACAGTCCGTTCTGGACCGTCGAAGTTCGGACGGAGGGAC
>NW_010962834.1:286311-286567 GCF_000463585.1 Tarenaya hassleriana | reverse complement strand
CTTTTGTATCGCGATATCATACGTCGAACATAAGGCATGGACAAGCCACCTTATCTGATTTGACTGCTTTCTCGTTCACTGAGTTCGGCTGTCTGAAATAGACGACGTTCGTCTATAGTGCGGCCACACATTTCTACAGTCTCGCTCACACGAGGGGCCCAACAATATCTCTTTCTTTTACGAGAGGTACAAATCCCATCTTGACTATCTACAATCCAATACATGATTCGTTTCGTATCTGATACACGCCTTTATG
>NW_010962834.1:284665-285879 GCF_000463585.1 Tarenaya hassleriana | reverse complement strand
ATAGAGCACTAAACCAACAATCTCCCACTTGCTCTAATCATGAACTGCTAAACATCTAATGCCCATATCCCTAACATGACCCTCATGCTTCGACGAATGGAGAGGCTTCGTCAACGGATCGGCAATGTCGTCATCTGTCGACACTCTGCAAATGTGCACGTCTCCTCTGTCTACGATCTCCTTGATAAGGTGAAATCGTCTGAGTATGTGTTTGGATCATTGATGAGATCTGGGTTCTTTCGCTTGTGCGATCGCTCCATTGTTGTCACAATACAAAGCAATGGGGCTATCAGCACTAGGAATGACACCCAAGTCTCCAACAAACTTCCTGATCCAAACAGCTTCCTTTGTTGCGTCCGACGCTGCAATATACTCAGCTTCTGTAGTAAAATCTGCAACCGTCGCTTGCTTGGAACTCTTCCAACTAACAGCGCCTCCGTTCAAGCAGAAAACATAGCCAGACTGCGATCTGTAGTCATCCGGGTCTGACTGGAAATTAGCATCGGTGTAACCCTTTACAGCGATCTCGTCTTCCGACCCACCGTATACCATGAATACATCCTTAGTCCTTCTCAAGTACTTCAGGATGTTCTTGACGGTGATCCAGTGCGACTCACCTGGATCTGACTTGTATCTACTCATAATGCTCAACGCGTAGGATACATCCGGTCGAGTACAAAGCATGGCATACATGATCGATCCAATCGCCGAAGCATATGGAATCCGATCCATGCGTTCTCGCTCATCAGGTGTCGTAGGACACTGACTCTTGCATAGAACTATGCCACTGCTCATCGGTAAGGTTCCTTTCTTGGAATCTTGCATCTTGAACCGTTTCAAGACCTTATCGATGTAAGTACTCTGACACAATCCTAGAAGACGCCTCGATCTATCTCTATAGATCTTGATGCCTAATATATAGGCCGCTTCTCCTAGGTCCTTCATAGAAAACTGCGTTCCTAGCCAAGACTTAACGTCTTGCAGGGTAGAAACGTCATTCCCTATAAGGAGAATGTCATCCACGTACAACACTAGAAATACAACTGTGCTCCCACTAGCCTTCTTGTAAACACATGGCTCATCTTCGTTCTGTGAGAAACCAAACCTTTTGATTGTCTCATCAAAGCGAAGGTTCCAGCTCCTCGAAGCCTGCTTTAGTCCATAAATGGACCTCTGAAGCTTACACATCCTCGGTCAAGTTTCCGTTAAGGAAC
>NW_010962834.1:280018-283930 GCF_000463585.1 Tarenaya hassleriana | reverse complement strand
TAGTCAAACGTCACATGCAACCAAACTCATCCGTAAAACCCCGTATAATCGTGTATATCACCGTGGGAATCGAACACTTACCTCTTTCCTGAAGAAACGGAAGTAGGAGTCGATCCGGGGCCTTTTTAATAACCTAGGACTGAAGTTATAGTCCCTATACACGTATCCACACCGACGGGAAGGATTCCAAACGCTTTTGGAACCGATCTGCTAGGATCTGTGAAGTATATGAAGTGGGATCTAATCCCGAGAGCTAGAACTATTAAAGAAACGATTTCTTCTGAGTTTTTGCTCTGTCTTAGGGTTCTGAAAGTCAATTCTTCACTTAGGACGGCGTCCAACACCCCCTTATAAGTTAGAAACCCTAATCATTGTGAAAAGAGACTTTTTCCGAGTATTGACTCGGTCCGAGTCAGAACTCTGACTCGGTCGAGTCAGAACGAATCAGTCCAATCCCATAATCAACTTTTGACTCGATCTGTTTAGAGTTGACTCGGTCCGAGTCAAGATTTGACTCGACCGACTCAAAACATCAGTCAAGCCCAAAAACATTTTCTAGGCTTCGACTCGTACGAAACTGACTCGGTTCGAGTCAAATACTGACTTGGTCCGAGTTAGGCTGAGACCGTTTCTCGACACTCTGATTTGATCCGAAAACCGTTTTTCCGACCAAATCCAAGTCATCCTTTCTGAAACTTCACATATAAGTCCATCCCTAATGGTATGTGACCCTGTAGGCCCATTCGTAGTGCCAGAAGCCTCGAGAACCTTTCCCGATCTACAAGTCATGGTTAGCCTCTAGCAAGACGCCATGACCACCCACGTTGAATTGAGTTAGAGGTGATCTAACCAAGGCAATAACAGCTCGAGTTCTGATCCTTTATCTCACGATATCATGTGTTGAACAAGGGCATGGTTTGAGCCACCCTTCAAGTTCAACCGCTTTCTCGTCTTGGTAAATCGACTAGTAAAATAGATGCAACTTCATCTATAGCGTGGCCACGCGTTTTTCATAGTCCGATTTCCACGAGAGGGCCCAGCGATATCTCTCCTGTTAAGGAGGTGACAAGTCCCATATTGCATGTCTACTATCTCCATATGATTCGTGAACGTATCTGATCAACGCCGTTATAATCATCCGGTTAAAGACGACGTTTGACGCAGTCAAGACACGCCACTCCTCATATCAGATACTCTAGACATCTCAGGTCTGAGGATCCAAGAACGAACCGCTTTATGAGATTCAAGTCATGACTCTGTCCATGTGACAATCTCATGCGGGTCATCCAGTCACTCGTTCACAACGAGTACCCATGATTGTGATATGCATCCAATGCATCAATCACACCTCATGCTAATCTTAATTCATCATTGTTCCCACAATGATAACTGACCAGGGTGTTTAGAATCATTCTCTAATGATTCAAGGATACCGAAATATAACAAACATGCCAATCATATAACGAGAAGAGTAATGCATTCATGAACCAATGAATCAATACAAAGTCAAAGTGTCATATCACGGATCATCCTAGAGCATCACAAACAACAGTTTTATCCCTTCAGATGCATCAACTAGAGTCCATACTTGGTTGTCTGACATGGATTGCGTCTCGGACTTCATAGCCTCGCGCCATTTCTCGGAATCCAGACTCGCCATAACCGTTGGGTATGTGGTAGGCTCATCATGTTCCAATAACATGAGCTCCTCATTCCTAGTTACGAGAAATCCGTATCTCACAGGCTCTTGGCGAATCCTGCCTGATCTCCGAGGTTCACTCGTCGAAGGTTGAGTCACAACCGGCAGTGAAACAGGTTGAACGTCTTCAACTTGTTCACTCGGCTCAGCGTCTACTTGCTGCTCTAGAACTTCCTCAAGTTCGATCCTACTTCAACTGACTCTTTTGGAGACGAATTCTCGCTCCATAAAAGCCGTATTCCTAGCAATGAACACCTTGTTCTCTGCAAGAATGTAGAAGTAGTAACCCTTAGTTTCCTTAGGGTAGCCTACAAATAAACACTTATCAGATTTGGAGGATAACTTATCAGTCATCTGACGCTTCACATAAGCGTCACAACCCCAAATTCTAACAAACGACAACGCGGGATGCTTCCCCGTCCATATCTCATATGGCGTCGTTTCAACCGACTTCGTTGTACTCCTGTTCAGCAAGTACGCAGCGGTCTCCAAAGCAAAGCCCCAAAAGGATTTCAGAAGATCTGTCTGACTCATCATTGACCGAACCATATCTAACAGTGTTCGGTTCCTCCGTTCAGACACGCCGTTCCACTGTGGCGTTCCAGAAGGATTAATTGTGATACAATACCACAATCAACCAGATAGTCAGTGAACTCTTGGCTCATATACTCGCCACCACGATCGGATCGAAGTGTCTTGATCGTCTTGCCAAGCTGGTTCTGTACTTCGTTTCTGAAAGCCTTGAACATTTCAAGTGTTTCAGGCTTATGTCTCATCAAATAGACATAACCGTATCGACTGAAATCATCAGTGAACGTAATGAAATATAGATAACCTCCTCTAGCTGGACAGCTCATTGGTTCGCATACATCACTATGTATCAGATCCAATAACTCTGTCGCTCTCTGTCCTTTCCCCTTGAAAGGATGCTTTGTCATCTTGCCCATCAAACAAGACTCGCAAGATTCAAGAGACTCAAAGTCAAATGAACCCAGAAGACCTTCAGAATGAAGTTTCTGTATGCGTTTCTCGTTTATATGGCCTAGACGACAATGCCAAAGGAAGGTCGGGTTTAAGTCGTTCGACTTAAACCGTTTAGTACTCACGTTATGGATGGATGACATTGAGTTCGAAGGCTGATCATTCAAGACGTATAAACCATTCACTAGATAACCATTACCATAGTAAACATCGTCTCGATAAATCATCAAACTCGAGTTCTCAGTAACAAATCGAAAACCATCCAAATCAAGACATGAAATAGAAATAATGTTTCTGCTAATCGCAGGCACATAGTAACAATTACTAAGTTCTAAAACAAGTCCAGAAGGCAGACGCAAATCATAAACGCCAACACACAATGCAGCAACTCTTACTCCATTTCCGATGCGTAGATCTGCTTCTCCCTTAGCCAACATCCTACTTCTTTTTAGTCCCTGCACATTTTCACAAATGTGTGAGGCACTTCCAGTATCTAATACCCACGAAGATATAGTACAGATGTTACCCTCTATAACGTGGATACCTGAGGCAGAAGCTTCACCAAGCTTCTTTGTTGGGTTTTCCTGGGATCTCATGAGCGAATCCTATTCCTAAGAGATTGGTTCTAGGGTTTGCGCAGTGGATGTAAAACAAAATTTGATAAAACCCTAAAACCTATCATGCATGATCTTGTAGAAACGTTAGAACGCTTACCTCAATCGATTCGGGGCCTGTTTCAATTGATGTGTTCGTCCGATCACTATAGGCAAGAAGAATGCCTCGCCCTCTACAGATGTTACCCTCTATGATCTATCCTACAAGCATCTAATCCCCATACCCCTAACATGACCATCATGTTTTGACGAAGGGAGAGGCTTCGTCAATGGGTCGGCAATATTATAATCTGTCGACACTCTGCTTATTTTCACGTCTCCTCTGTCAATGATTTCTCTGATTTAAGTGAAATCGCCTGAGTACGTGTTTGGATCTCTGGTGTGACCGGGGTTCCTTAGCTTGCGCAATCGCACCATTGTTGTCACAATACAACTCAATGGGATCTGCAATGCTAGGAACGACGCCCAGGTCTCCCACGAATTTCCTGATCCAAACAGTTTCCTTAGCTGCATCTGATGCTGCTATGTACTCGGCTTCTGTAGTCGAATCTGCCACGGTTGGCTGTTTGGAACTCTTCCAACTGATAACCCCACCGTTTAGGCGGAAAACATAACCTA
>NW_010962834.1:277143-278469 GCF_000463585.1 Tarenaya hassleriana | reverse complement strand
GCTAACCTGGGACGCTTCCCACTCCATATCTCATTGGTGTCTTCTGAACCGACTTTGTTGGACAGTTGTTCAGTATAAGCGCTGCCGTTTCTAAAGCATATCCCCAGAAGGATTTAGGAAGATCGACCTGACTTATCATAGACCGTACCATATCCAATAAGGTTCGGTTCCTCCTGTCGGAAACGCCATTCCATTGTGGCGTTCCAGGTGGAGTCAGCTGTGAGACAATCCCACAATCTGCCAGATAGTCAGTGAACTCTTGGCTCATATACTCGCCACCTCGATCTGATCGAAGCAACTTGATCGTCTTGCCAAGTTGGTTCTGTACCTCGTTTCTGAAAATCTTGAACAATTCAAGTGTTTCAGATTTATGTCTCATCAAGTAGACATAACCGTATCTACTGAAATCATCAGTAAACGTAACAAAGTACAGATAACCTCCTCTAGCGGGTGAGCTCATAGGACCGCATACATCACTATGTATGAGTTCTAGCAACTCCGTAGCCCGTTCTCCTTTTCTAGTAAAAGGAGATTTTGTCATCTTGCCCATCAAACAGGAATCGCATGATTCGATTGATTCATAATCAAAAGAATCAAGAAGTCCATCAGAATGAAGCTTCGCTATGCGTTTCTCGTTGATGTGGCCAAGTCAAAATGCCAGAGATAGGTCGGGTTTAAGTCGTTTGGCTTAAACCGCTTGGTACTAACGTTATAGATCGATCTGTATCTAGATGGTTCATCTTCCAAAACATAAAGACCATTAAACCGGTAACCCTTACCATAGAATAAATCGCCTCTATAAATGGACAGACATTTGTTCTCAATAACAAATCTGAAACCATCCGAGTCTAAACATGAAATCGATATAATGTTCCAGCTGATGGCAGGTACAAAATAACAATCATGAAACTCCAATACAAGGCCAGAAGGTAAAGCCAGATCATAAGTCCCGACGGTCAATGCAACAACTTTTGCTCCATTCCCGACGCGGAGATCTACTTCTCCCTTCACCAATTGTCTACTTCCTCGAAGTCCTTGCACATTTCCACAAATGTGTGAGGCACATCCGGTATCTAATACCCAAGATGTAGAAGTAAACAAGTGAGCTTCTATAACGAAGATACCTGAAGATGAAGCTTCTATAAGCTTCTTCTTCTTTTGATCTTCCAGGTAGAGTTTGCAGTTTCTGCGCCAATGCCCAACGGCATGGCAGAAATGACACTCTCCCTTCTCAGCCTTAGACTTAGGCTCGGCGGCAACAATTACCGTCTTGCCCTTGCCTTTCTTGCTCTTGGAACGCTTCCTTTTGTTGGAACTCTTTCCAAC
>NW_010962834.1:274026-276180 GCF_000463585.1 Tarenaya hassleriana | reverse complement strand
CGCTTAGTACACATACTAACACAGACAATAGATGCAATATGACAGGCTTCCACTAAGAAAAACACCCTCAATGAGTTTCTAAGTGAGGTAGGATCCATATTTCACATGCTTTTGAGTCAGTTAGGGCATGACGCTCAAAAACATTCTATTTAGGTAGACAACACATTGTCAATCACATCCTATGTGATTCCTAGATGAGTATGGGATAGTGATACGCTATCACTGCATGTTCCTCATCCCATCCTTACCATCAGGTTCAAGTGAGATCAAGTCTGTTCGATTTTGATTCGTTCTGACTCTGTCGAGTCAACACTTGACTCTGACCGAGTCAAAACTCTGATTTGTCATTCTGACTCTGTCGTTCTGACTCGGTCGAGTCAAAACTCTGATTTGTCGTTCTGACTCTGTCCGAGTCAAAACTCTGAGTTTCTCTCGTTCTGACTCTGTCGAGTCAAAACTCTGACTCTGTCCGAGTCAAAACTCCGGGAGACACTTTCAGGCCACGAAATCTAGGTTTTCACCCTAATTTGATGCGCCATCAAGCCGTCTTCGACCCCAAACTCATCCATGCATCAAATAACAATCATAACATCATTAAATATGCATAGATCAAGCCTATCATGCAATTTTAACCATTAAAATTCATATAGGCATGCGACAAGCACGGCGATATACAGAGAACCAGGCTCTGATACCACTGTTGGGTTTCGCTACGGATTCCTAGCATGCGATCATATCGATCTAGGGTTTGGTTTACTAGGTTTCATGCAGCGGAAGGATATTCTGAACCTAGTCAAACGTCACACGCAACCAAAATCATCCGTAAAACCCCGACTTACCTCTTTCCTGAAGAAACGGAAGTAGGAGTCGATCCGGGGCCTGTTTAATCACCTAGGACTGAAGTTACAGTCCCTCTACATGTATCCACACCGACGGAAAGGATTCCAAATGTTTTTGGAACCGATCTGCTAGGATCTGTGAAGTATATGAAGTGGGATCTAATCCCGAGAGCTAGAACTATTAAAGAAACGATTTCTTCTGAGTTTTTGCTCTGTCTTAGGGTTTTGAAAGTCAATTCTTCACTTAGGACGGCGTCCAACACCCCCTTATAAGTTAGAAACCCTAATCCTTGTGAAAAGAGACTTTTTCCGAGTATTGACTCGGTCCGAGTCAGAACTCTGACTCGGTCGAGTCAGAACGAATCAGCCCAAACCCATTGTCAACTCTTGACTCGGGCCATTTAGTATTGACTCGGTCCGAGTCAAAACTTTGACTCAACCGAGTCAAAACATCAGCCAAGCCCAAAACATTTTCTGGGCTTCGACTCGCATGGAACTGACTCGGTCCGAGTCAAATATTGACTCGGTCCGAGTCAGAAGGCTGAAAACGTCCTGACACTCTGATTTGATTCAAAAACGGTTTTTCCGACCAAATCCAAGTCTTCCTTTCCGATACTTCACATATAAGTCCATCCCTAATGTTGTGTGACCGTGTAGGCCCATTCGCAGTGGCAGTAGCCTCGAGAACCATTCCCGATCTACAAGTCATGGTTAGCCTCTAGCAAGACGCCATGACTACCCACGTAGAATTGAGTTAGAGGTGATCTAACCAAGGCAGTATCAGCTCGAGTTCTGATCCTTTGTCTCACGATATCATATGTTGAACAAGGGCATGGTTTGAGCCACCCTGTTCAACTGCTTTCTCGTCTTGGCAAATCGACTAATAAAATAGATGCAACTTGTTTTCATAGTCCGATTTTCACGAGAGGGCCCAGCGATATCTCTCTTGTTAAGGAGGTGACAAGTCCCATATTGCATGTCTACTATCTCCATATGATTCGTGAACGTATCTGATCAACGCCGTTATAATCATCCGGTTAAAGACGACGTTTGACGCAGTCAAGACACGCCACTCCTCATATCAGATACTCTAGACATCTCAGGTCTGAGGATCCAAGAACGAACCGCTGTATGAGATTCAAGTCATGACTCTGTCCATGTGACAATCTGATGCCGGTCATCCAGTCACTCGTTCACAACGAGAACCCATGATTGTGATCTACATCCAATATGTTGATCACACCTCATGCTAGTCTTGATTCAACATTGTTCCCACAATATTGACTGACTAGGGAGTTTAGAATCATTCTCTAAT
>NW_010962834.1:271707-273632 GCF_000463585.1 Tarenaya hassleriana | reverse complement strand
CTCAACGTCTACTTGTTGCTCTCGAACTTCCTCAAGTTCGATCGTACTCCCACTGACTCTTTTGGAGACGAATTCTCGCTCCATAAAAGTCGCATTCCTAGCAATGAACACCTTGTTCTTTGCCGGAATGTAGAAGTAGTAACCCTTAGTTTTCTTAGGGTAGCCTACAAATAAACACTTATCAGATTTGGAGGATAACTTATCAGTCATCTGACGCTTCACGTAAGCGTCACAACCCCAAATTCTGACAAACGACAACGCGGGACGCTTCCCCGTCCATATCTCATATGGCGTCGTTTCAAGCGACTTCGTTGGACTCCTGTTCAGCAAGTACGCAGCGGTCTCCAAAGCATAGCTCCAAAAGGATTTCGGAAGATCTGTCTGACTCATCATTGACCGAACCATATCTAACAGTGTTTGGTTCCTCCGTTCAGATACGTCGTTCCACTGTGGCGTTCCAGAAGGAGTTAATTGTGATACAATACCACAATCAACCAGATAGTCAGTGAACTCTTGACTCATATACTCGCCACCGCGATCCGATCGAAGTGTCTTGATCGTCTTGCCAAGCTGGTGAACGTAACGAAATACAGATAACCTCCTCAAATAGACATAACCGTATCGACTGAAATCATCAGTGAACGTAACGAAATACAGATAACCTCCTCTAGCTGGACAGCTCATTGGTCCGCATACATCACTATGTATCAGATCCAATAACTATGTCGCTCTCTGTCCTTTCCCCTTGAAAGGATGCTTTGTCATCTTGCCCATCAAACAAGACTCGCAAGATTCAAGAGACTCAAAGTCAAATGAACCCAGAAGACCTTCAGAATGAAGTTTCTGTATGCGTTTCTCGTTTATATGGCCTAGACGACAATGCCAAAGGAAGGTCGGCTTTAAGTCGTTCGGCTTAAACCGTTTAGTACTCACGTTATGGATGGATGACATTGAGTTCGAAGGCTGATCATTCAAGACGTATAAACCATTCACTAGATAACCATTACCATAGTAAACATCGTCTCGATAAATCATCAAACTCGAGTTCTCAATAACAAATCGAAAACCATCCAAATCCAGACATGAAATAGAAATAATGTTTCTGCTAATCGCAGGCACATAGTAACAATTACTAAGTTCTAAAACAAGACCAGAAGGCAGACGCAAATCATAAACGCCAACACACAATGCAGCAACTCTTGCTCCATTTCCGACGCGTAGATCTGCTTCTCCCTTAGCCAACATCCTACTTCTTTTTAGTCCCTGCACATTTTCACAAATGTGTGAGGCACTTCCAGTATCTAATACCCACGAAGATATAGTACAGATGTTACCCTCTATAACGTGGATACCTGAGGCAGAAGCTTCACCAAGCTTCTTCGTTGGGTTTTCCTGAGATCTCATGAGCGAATCCTATTCCTAAGAGATTGGTTCTAGGGTTTGCGCAGCGGATGTAAAACAAAATTTGATAAAACCCTAAAACCTATCATGCATGATCTTGTAGAAACGTTAGAACGCTTACCTCAATCGATCCGGGGCCTGTTTCAATTGATGTGTTCGTCCGATCACTATAGGCAGGAAGAATGTCTCGCCCTCTACACCTATCCCCCCCTCGGGATGGATTCCAACCTTTGGAACTTGTCTGCTAGGACACGAATCTTCTATTCGATGATGTGCTTTGAGAAAGAGAGATTAAGATCACTACTTCAACCCCTTAAACTCTCTAAAAGGGTCTCTAAAGTTCTCTTGGTCGGCTCCCAAGTGTTAGGGTTCTATATCTCCTCTTATGCAAGTGATTAACCCTAGATTCGGACTTTAAAATTAAATCCGAACCCCAGACCGAACGGACTGCTTAGTAGTCCGTTCGGTCTGGACACTTGGTCCGTTCGGACCAGTTTCATAACTGGGTTCGTTCAGCCCGTTCG
>NW_010962834.1:270662-271160 GCF_000463585.1 Tarenaya hassleriana | reverse complement strand
ACAATCCAGCACATGATTCGTTTCGTACCTGATACACGCCTTTATAGTCCTCCTGTTACGCAGGACGTTTGACGTAATCAAAGTACGCAACTCGTCATGTTGGATTCCGTAGATATCTAGGTCTTAGGATCCAATCATGGAACCGTCATATGAGATTCAAGTCATGACGCTAGTCCATGTGACAATCTCATGCGGGTCAAATCCAGTATTCCGTTCTCCAACGAATACTTATGACTGTGATCGTATCTAATACCTATGATCATCTATATGATCATCAATCACATATCATACTAGTCTTATTATGTCATCATTCCCATAATGACACAAGACTAGGGAGTTTAATATCATTCATAATGATATATGGATTTCATAACACATCTAGCATACAAGAACATGTAATGAATCAAATACTCTCATAAAACGTAGAAAGTATTAATACATCAAATGTATCTAAATAAAGCTCATAAACAGTACATCATAGAGCACTAAACCAACATG
>NW_010962834.1:262145-265897 GCF_000463585.1 Tarenaya hassleriana | reverse complement strand
ATTTTAAGCAACGATTGCTCAAACCAGATCCCGAAACGCAAAATCAAATTTTGGTGAAGTACCGGGACCTAGACCGATCGGTCTGGGCGGTTCAGTCTTCGGATCATAGTCGGTTCGTTCGGTCTGGAATGGTTAGTCCGTTCGGACTGACTCTTCAGTCCGTTCGGTCCGACTTTCCAGACCGTTCGGACTTGCCCCTTCAGACCTTCTCTCTCGGACTAGTGACTTAGACTGGACGAACTGGCTAAGCAGTCCGTTCGGTCTACACACCTTAGTCCGTTCGGTCCAACATCTTGGTCCGGACGGACCGAGGTCATTTAGTCCAGGGAGACGACAAACCCTAGACCGTCCGGTCCAGAGGACCAGACCGTTCGGTCTAGGCAGAAAAACGCGATCAGATCACGTTCTTCGTCGTTTCGGTCCCGATTCGGATCCGATTTCGACCCCGTTTTCGACTGTGAACTCAGAACAGAAGCCTCTTGCACACTATGCAACAAAGAACATGAAATCTACCCTAGATCCATAATCAAATCATGCATAGCATCAAAGCAAACATAGATTCAAACAATTCAAATCCTATAACGTGCGTGATCGGGTTCTAACAAAATCATGCAGAGCAACCAGGCTCTGATACCACTGTTGGGTTTTCCTGGGATCTCATGAGCGAATTCTATTCCTAAGAGATCGGTTCTAGGGTTTGCGCAGCGGATGTAAAACAAAATTTGATAAAACCCTAAAACCTATCATGCATGATCTTGTAGAAACGTTAGAACGCTTACCTCAATCGATCCGGGGCCTGTTTCAATTGATGTGTTCGTCCGATCACTATAGGCAGGAAGAATGCCTCGCCCTCTACACGTATCCACACCTCGGGATGGATTCCAACCTTTGGAACTTGTCTGCTAGGACACGAATCTTCTATTCAATGATGTGCTTTGAGAAAGAGAGATTAAGATCACTACTTCAACCCCTTAGACTCTCTTAAAGGGTCTCTAAAGTTCTCTTGGTCGGCTCCCAAGTGTTAGGGTTCTATATCTCCTCTTATGCAAGTGATTAACCCTAGATTCGGACTTTAAAATTAAATCCGAACCCCAGACCGAACGGACTGCTTAGTAGTCCGTTCGGTCTGGACACTTGGTCCGTTCGGACCAGTTTCATAACTGGGTCCGTTCGAACTGACGGGTCAGTCCGTTCGGTCCAACACTTGGTCCGTTCGGACTGAACTCTCTAGTCCGTTCGGTCCAACAATTGGTCCGTTCGGACTGGATCGTTTGGTCTGTTCGGTCTACTCCTAGACCGGACGGTCCAGACCTCTTGTCCAGTTTTCTCGACGTTTTCTCGTGCATTTGTCCTTCCCTGCGTGTGTGACCCTGTAGGCTCACTCGATATAGCAGTATAACCCGAAATCTCTATTCCGGATATACAAGTCATAGGCGGTCTCTAGCAAGACACTATGACTACCTATCTCGAATACATCTAGCATACAAGAACATGTAATGAATCAAATACTCTCATAAAACATAAAAAGTATTAATACATCAAATGTATCTAAATATAGCTCATAAACAGTACATCATAGAGCACTAAACCAACATTCTTGTCCTTCAGATCCTCCAAGTAAAGGTGACAATTACGCTTCCAATGTCCAGACACTACGCAGTAATGACAGTCACCCTTATCGGGCTTAGGCTTAGGCGTAGAGGCAACTTTTGCCTTTTTCGCCGCCTTCTTTTTGGCTTTGCCCCGCCGCTTCTTACCGGAGTTGTTCTCAACAGCATGCACAGTCTTGGACACCGCGATATCCTGCTCAGTTCGGTTAAGCTCTTAGTCATCCCGTGCATGTGGTACTGCATAACGAATTGGTTATAGTCCCCGGGCAATGACATCAGGATCACCATCGAGCTTCACTCCCATACGCTCAAGTTCTTCAACATGAGCTCTCGTGTTGAGGACGTGGGTGTTGACAGAGCTACCTCTCGGCATCTCCGTCTTCACCAGAGCTTTCAGCGTCTTGTACTTTTCAGTACGCGCTAGCTCTTCAAACATGGTCTTGAGCTGATTGATCATATCAAACATCGCTCTTCCCCTCAAACTGCCTCTGCAGATTCGGGGCCATGCTTCCAAAATGAGACATGAGATCTCATTTTCGTCAGTCTGATACTTCAACCAAGCATCCTTGACGGCTCTCGTGGCATTGGCCGCAGGCTCTGGTGGTAGAGCCCCTTCCAGGATGTACGACTTCTTATCGTGCTTGAGAACAATTCTCAAGTTACGATACCAGTCCAAGAAGTTCGTCCCAGTCAATTTATCCTTCTCAAGGATAGATCGCATCGTCAAACTCGGTACGCTACCGGTTGACGCCATGTCCTACAAAAGAGACAAAACACAGAACGAACAAAAACAAATGCAGATTCTATCAATGATCTACTACCAGCTAGTCCATCATCAATCATCGACAATACATTAATGATCTACTACCAGCTAGTCCATCACCAATCAATGACAACATGATGCATATACAACCTATATTCCCATAAATAAAAATAACCCTACAATAATTTTCTATATGGGACTAAGATCCGTATTTCACACAAGAATAAATTGTTACACTTATCCTTATGCCATTTAGGTAGACTTCTAATGTCGATCACATCCAATGTGACTCTTAGATTCTCTTATGAGACTGATATCAAATATCATTGCATATTCGTCTCATCTGTACCATTAAGTCTCAAGTCAAACTTAACAACTTAACCTAAGGTGAACCATGTTCAAGCTGTGGGAACCACGATTTCCCACCCTGCCTCACAAAGATAATCTGGCACGCTCAGCTTTGGCATGACCCGTGTTACGGACGATCGATGCCTTGACAGGTGCTCTAGTAATGGGAGGTACACACTTAGCATTACATGAATAAGGGATTTTCGAAACCACGCTTAGTTCAAGCATCTATTTTCAAGCTATGAGAACCACCATTTCTCCATCTTGCCTCACCAAGATAATACGGCACACCCAGCTTTGGCATGACCCATGACACGTACGATCGAGGCCTCGACAAGTGCTTTACTTATAGAGCTTCTAGATCTAACCGGTTTCTGTGCAACGATTGTACATAATCCGAATAGACCATCCATTCGATTATGTAAACCCAATCTCGAAGCTCCCACTCAATCAAGCATATCCTATATCTTGATTAAGTGACATGCATTCATTCGCTATGGACCATTGAGTTACAGTTGATCAGAATAAGCAACGATTGCGTAATCGGACCAAGAAAATTTTCGGAATCTGGGCTTCGCACCGTCTGTTCCAAGTGTGGAACGGACGGACCAGCCTATGAGAACTACTGGAACGGACGGTCCATAAGGTGAGAACGGACGGTCCACAAAACATCACGGAACGGACGTTCCATGATGCTGGAACGGACGGTCTGACACTCAGACTGTCCGGTCCAGGTTCGCAGTCCGATTTCTCCCGTTCGACCCAAGGATTGTCCTTACCCCTGGACCGTCTGTTCCGGAAACCCAGAACGGACGGTCTACGGTTAGGTCACGTGATCAGATCACGTTTTCCCGCGTTCTTGGCCCCGATCAGATCCGAAACTATCCGAATTCATCTGTTAACTCAAAATTCGAACTCCTACACTCTATGCAACATGAAACATGCAATCTACACTAGATTCAATCATCAAACATGCATAGATATCAAAGCAAACATGGATTCAAACAATTCAAATCCTAAAACATGCGTGA
>NW_010962834.1:260957-261175 GCF_000463585.1 Tarenaya hassleriana | reverse complement strand
GTGATCAGATCACGTTTTCCCGCGTTCTTGGCCCCGATCAGATCCGAAACTATCCGAATTCATCTGTTAACTTTCTCTACAGAAGTCCAAATCATGCGAGACTTGTACCATTGGAAAGAGCACTTCAAGAGCTTCGCGTAGACACTAAAATCGCATAAATCCAACACCGAAGCAGAAAGATATGAGCGAAATCGTGAAGACCAAAAAACTGCCAGTGT
>NW_010962834.1:254966-260772 GCF_000463585.1 Tarenaya hassleriana | reverse complement strand
CCTTAGAGAACACTTAGATACAGATTTTTGGAGAGCTTTTGGTGAGAGAAGAATATAAGTTCACGGGATTTCGGGAAGAAGAAGGAAGATTCGATCGTGGAGACTACACATCTGCATGAGACTTTCTTTCCTCTCTTTTACCTCTTTCTTCATGAGCTTTTTATTGTTTTCCATGAACCGTGAGTAGATCAACGACTATGGATTAGGGATTCGTATGTGTTTTGGGTATGTTTGAACCCTAACTTGGATTTCGACGTTATGCTTGTTTCACATGTTTGGATGCACTCTAAAAGTGCTTGGACGCACTCTATACGTGATACGAACCCGGATCGACGAATCTTAGAATTAGGTAAGCAGGATAGTAGATGGATGTTCAAAAACCCACTAACGACACGTGAACCGAATCTAGGACTTGTTCCAGTCACAAGAATGCCCTAAACCCAATCCAGACCCGGTTAGAGAACCTTTGAAACGAGCGAAGACGCCACAAACACCTGGTGGTAAAAGTGTTTGATAAGTCAAAAGAACACTACCTCAAACCTTACGAAGTTTAGAGTTAGTACTCAAGAACATAAGAAGAAACCTCTCAATTCAATAATCTGAGTTTTACATGATAGATGCTCCCTTTTTATAAGGAAAGGAAACATTGAAAAACTAAGAAAAATAAAAGAGTTTGCTGAAAACAAAGAAGACTAAAAACCATGCAATTGTAATTTCCAAGGTAGTCAAATACGACTACATTTATTGCAAAGAGACCAGAATTTTCGTAACTCCTCTTCTTCATGACTTTTCAAGCATTCTTTTGGACTTATTTTGCTTCATTTGGGCTGATTTGGGCCTCAAGTATGTTAACCAAGGGATGGGCTTGAGTTTGGGCTGATTCCACTTGATTTTGAAGCTCAAACTCTTCTTGAAGTAGCATTGTAAATGTTTCCTTCAACCTCTTTGCCTTGGCGCGAGTTATGGGACCGTCACTCTTCAATTTCTGTTCCAAGAGCTCCTTTCGATCCGCTTGAGAATCTCCAGCTCCCGTTCTCTTGTCGTCTCTCCCGTGCTTCCCGATGTCCTCATCATTCCCTTCCTCTTGAAAGGGATTTGCCCTCAAATCCGAATTATCATCTGCATCAAAACGAGCTAAGTCAGCAACATTAAACGTAGAGCTAATGTTGTACTCACCTGGAAGTTCAATCTTATAGGCATTGTTGTTGATTCGTTCGAGAACTTTGAATGGTCCATCTCCCCTCGGCATAAGCTTGCTCTTCCTCTGATTTGGAAACCTTTCCTTGCGCATATGAATCCACACCATGTCTCCTGGCTCGAACGTAACTTCCTTGCGCCCTTTGTTTGCTTGCTTAGCGTATTGCTCCGTGCGTCGCTCAATATTCTTCTGGGCCGCTTCATGAATCTGTTTTACAAACTCAGCCTTGTTCTTTCCGTCAAGGTTAGTCATTTCGTTCATCGGCAATGGCGAAAGATCCAATGGTGTTAGTGGATTAAAACCGTAAACGATTTCAAAAGGCGAGTAACGCGTAGCACTATGCACAGATCGATTATATGCAAACTCAACATGCGGTAGACAGTCTTCCCACGTTTTAAGGTTCTTTTTAATTAAAGCACGCAACAACGTAGAAAGAGTCATATTCACCACTTCCGTTTGTCCATCGGTTTGTGGATGACAAGTCGTCGAAAAGAGTAGCTTAGTCCCTAATCTTCCCCATAGAGTCTTCCAAAAGTAACTTAGGAACTTAGTGTCTCTATCTGAAACAATCGTCCTAGGCATGCCATGCAACCGAACAATTTCTCGAAAGAACAAAACCGCAATATGGGATGCATCATCGGTTTTATGACAAGGGATAAAATGTGCCATTTTTGAAAATCTATCAACCACAACAAACACAGAATCCTTCCCTGTCCTAGTTCTAGGCAACCCAATAATGAAATCCATTGAAATATCAATCCATGGTGCACTCGGACAGCATCACATTCGATCTCAAATGTTTTCTGGAAATTAGGTAGAGTCAAGAGTGGAGAGTCGATCAACTTCCCTTTAAATGTTTGGAATGCCTTCTCTTGCGCTTCTCCCCAACGAAACTTGTTATCCTTTTTAATCACTTCCGTCAATGGGGCAGCTATGGTGCTGAAGTCTTTGACAAAACGCCGATAAAATCCTGCCAAGCCATGAAAACTTCGAACCTCACTAGTGGACTTAGGAGTCGGCCAACTCTTGATGGCTTCTATCTTTTCCTCATCGACGTGTATGCCCTGTGAACTGACAACAAATCCTAGGAAAACAACCTTATCAGTGTAAAAGGTGCATTTCTTAAGGTTAGCGTATAATTTCTCGCCTCGCAGTATGTCAAGAACACAACGTAGATGTTCAACATGCTCTACTAAACTCTTGCTGTAAACTAAGATATCGTCAAAGTAAACAACAACGAATTTTCCAATGAGATTTCGGAGAACATGATTCATAAGCCGCATGAAAGTGCTAGGTGCGTTAGTTAAACCAAAAGGCATTACCAACCACTCGTAGAGTCCTAGCTTCGTTTTGAACGCTGTCTTCCATTCATCACCCTCTTGCATACGAATTTGATGTCGAAAGAACAAATCAGCAATATGGGATGCATCATCGGTTTTATGACAAGGTATGAAATGTGCCATTTTCGAAAACCTATCAACCACAACAAACACAGAATCCTTCCCTGTCCTGGTTCTAGGCAACCCAACAATGAAATCCATTGAAATATCAATCCATGGTGCACTGGGAATCGGTAAAGGCGTATACATACCATTGGGTTGTACCTTGGATTTCGCCTTCTTGCACTTCATGCATCTTCCACACACCCGTTCAACATCTCTCTTCATATTTGGCCAATAGAAGTGTTCCTGCAAAGTTGACAAGGTCTTGGCCACTCCAAAATGTCCCATGAGACCGCCTCCATGAGCCTCTTGAACAAGCAAATCTCGCATAGAACAGTTAGGCACACAAAGTTTGTTCTCACGGAATAAATATCCTTCGAACCGATAATATTTTCCACTTGCAACCTTTTCACATGCCTTGAACACATCTTGGAATTCCTGATCAGATTCGTACAACTCCTTAATATGTTCAAACCCTAGCATTCTCGCATCCAAAGAAGTTAACAACGTGTATCGTCTAGACAATGCATCAGCCACAATGTTTTCCTTACCTTGCTTATGTCGGATAACATAAGGAAACATTTCAATGAATTCTACCCACTTGGCATGTCTTCGACTCAACTTGTGTTGTCCCTTTAGGTACTTGAGCGATTCATGATCGGTGTGAATCACGAACTCCTTCGACCACAAGTAGTGTTGCCACGTTTGCAGAGCCCTCACCACTGCATACATCTCTTTGTCATACGTCGAATAATTCAATTGAGCTCCGCTCAACTTTTCGCTGAAGTATGCGACTGGCCTCCCTTCTTGCATCAGCACCGCACCAATTCCTACACCAGAAGCATACATTTGATCTCAAATGTTTTCTCGAAATTAGGTAAAGTCAAGAGTGGAGAGTCGATCAACTTCCCTTTTAATGTTTGGAATGCCTTCTCTTGCGCTTCTCCCCAACGAAACTTGTTATCCTTTTTAATCACTTCCGTTAATGGGGCAGCTATGGTGCTGAAGTCTTTGACAAAACGCCGATAAAATCCTGCCAAGCCATGAAAACTTCGAACCTCACTGGCGGACTTAGGAGTCGGCCAACTCTTGATGGCTTCTATCTTTTCCTCATCTACATGTATGCCCTGTGAACTGACAACAAATCCTAGGAAAACAACCTTATCAGTGCAAAAGGTGCATTTCTTAAGGTTAGCGTATAATTTCTCGCCTCGCAGTATGTCAAGAACACAACGTAGATGTTCAACATGTTCTCCTAAACTCTTGCTGTAAACTAAGATATCGTCAAAGTAAACAACAACGAATTTTCCAATGAGATTTCTGAGAACATGATTCATAAGCCGCATGAAAGTGCTAGGTGCGTTAGTTAAACCAAAAGGCATTACCAACCACTCGTAGAGTCCTAGCTTCGTTTTGAACGCTGTCTTCCATTCATCACCCTCTTGCATACGAATTTGATGGTATCCACTCTTCAAATCTATCTTTGAAAACACAGTAGAACCATACAATTCATCTAGCATATCATCAAGACGAGGTATAGGGTGTCGATACTTCACCGTTATGTTATTGATTGCTCGACAATCAACACACATGCGCCACGTTCCATCTTTCTTTGGAACTAGAATTACCGGTACGGCACATGGCGACATGCTCTCCCGAACATAACCTTTCTCCAGGAGTTCAGTCACTTGTCGTTGAAGCTCCTTTGTTTCATCTGGGTTAGTACGGTACGCTGGTTTGTTTAGAAGGCTAGCACCGGGTACGAAGTCAATCTGGTGCTCAATTCCTCGCAAGGGTGGTAGACCATTCGGGATCTCTTCCGGAAAGACATCCTCGTAATCCTGTAACAACTTACAAACACCACTAGGCAAAGAAGAGATTAGTTCGTTAGCAAATAAGGCCTCCTTATACATGAGTAAAATCATCGGCCGGTTCGAAAGCATAGCTTTCTTAATCTCTCTAGCTCTCGTGAAAAGAAGAGTGTTTGTCCTCTCGGGATTTCTCTCACAGGCTTTTTTCTGGGGTTTTCTCAAGACCTCACCAAGTTTTAAGTGATCTACCTCATGGTCACTCGTATTCAACGCTTTTTCTCTTTTGAGTAGTGTAACTTGATCTTCGTATACCTCTTTCGGTGTGAGAGGTAACAATCGAAACCGCTTGCCCTTGTTTTCAAATGAATATCGCGTGTATGCCCTGTGAACTGACAACAAATCCTAGGAAAACAACCTTATCAGTGTAAAAGGTGCATTTCTTAAGGTTAGCGTATAATTTCTCGCCTCGCAGTATGTCAAGAACACAACGTAAATGTTCAACATGCTCTACTAAACTCTTGTTGTAAACTAAGATATCGTCAAAGTAAACAACAACGAATTTTCCAATGAGATTTCGGAGAACATGATTCATAAGCCGCATGAACATGCTAGGTGCATTAGTTAAACCAAAAGGCATTACCAACCACTCGTAGAGTCCTAGCTTCGTTTTGAACGCTGTCTTCCATTCATCACCCTCTTGCATACGAATTTGATGGTATCCACTCTTCAAATCTATCTTTGAAAACACAGTAGTATGTCAAGAACACAACGTAGATGTTCAACATGCTCTACTAAACTCTTGCTGTAAACTAAGATATCGTCAAAGTAAACAACAACGAATTTTCCAATGAGATTTCGGAGAACATGATTCATAAGCCGCATGAACGTGCTAGGTGCATTAGTTAAACCAAAAGGCATTACCAACGACTCGTAGAGTCCTAGCTTCGTTTTGAAGCTGTCTTCCATTCATCACCCTCTTGCATACGAATTTGATGGTATCCACTCTTCAAATCTATCTTTGAAAACACAGTAGAACCATACAATTCATCTAGCATATCATCAAGACGAGGTATAGGGTGTCGATACTTCACCGTTATGTTATTGATTGCTCGACAATCAACACACATGCGCCACGTTCCATCTTTCTTTGGAACTAGAATTACCGGTACGGCACATGGCGACATGCTCTCCCGAACATAACCTTTCTCCAGGAGTTCAGTCACTTGTCGTTGAAGCTCCTTTGTTTCATCTGGGTTAGTACGGTACGCTGGTTTGTTTGGAAGGCTAGCACCGGGTACGAAGTCAATCTGGTGCTCAATTCCTCGCAAGGGTGGTAGACCACTCGGGATCTCATC
>NW_010962834.1:250225-254382 GCF_000463585.1 Tarenaya hassleriana | reverse complement strand
GTGTAACCGTCATGTTTGGCTCGTCTATCAAACTGCCATGGACGCCCAAGTAGCAAATGCCCTGCTTGCATGGGTACTACGTCGCATAAAACTTCATCATCATAGTCACCAATAGAGAAAGGTACCTTCACTTGCCGATGTACCTTTGTTTCTCCGCTATCGTTCAACCATTGTAGCTTGTATGGCTTAGGATGCCGAGTGGTAAGCAATCCCAATTTTGTAACCATAGACTCACTTGCTTCATTGGTACAGCTTCCTCCATCAATTATCACACTACAAAGCTTCTCCTGAATAAACCCGCGAGTGTAAAAGATATTCTCTCTTTGCTCGATAGCCTCCACTTTGGTTTGCAAATTCAAGGCACGCCTTGCAACCAACAGATCACCCCTAGGAGCGGGCTGCTCCTCATAGTCATCTGAGTCCGAAGAAAACTCATGACTATTCTCTTGTCCATCTCCACTTTCGGATTCAGTTTCATACTCTCCATTTCGCATAACCATCACGCGCTTGTTTGCGCAATCTCTAGCATAATGACCCCTGCCTAAACATCGAAAGCATGTGATATCACGGTTACCTGTTTGAGAGGTATTGCCAGTACCTTGTGCCTTGGGTTTTAGCGATTCCGATTTGGGCTCGGATTTGGAAGTAGTATTCGGCTTCTTTTGCTTCCAATGATTTGACTGAGAGTATGATGTCGAACCGGATCATTGCGGTATTTTACTCTTCCCCTTGAGTTGCCGCTCGACTTTGATGGAAAGATGCAAGAGATCTTCCAACCCCTCGTAGTGATGTGTTTCAACACGGTTTTGAATTTCTTGGTTCAATCCCCCAAGAAACCGTTCTGTGGCAGCTTCTTGACCCTCGTCAATATGAGCACGAATCTTTAGTATCTCCATCTCCTTATAGTATTCTTCGACGCTACGACTCCCTTGTGTCAATTGTCGCAGTTTCCGACAAACTTCTCGATGGTAGTATGAAGGCACAAAACGTCGCCTCATCACTTGCTTCATAGCTTCCCATGTGTTGATTGGAAGTTCCTCCATGCGCCTCCTAGTCTCAACCATCTGATCCCACCATATTAGTGCATAATTTTCGAATTTAGCCGATGCAAGCTTTACCTTCTTTCTTTCGGAGTATTGATGGCATTCAAACACCATCTCCACCTTTCGTTCCCATTCAAGATAAGCTTCAGCATCATTCCTTCCATTGAAAGAAGGAATATCCATGCGGATGTTACCAAGGTCATCATCCAAACGATCCCTTGCTTGTCTTGCATGTCGTCGTTGTCTTGGCGCGGGAATGGGATCCTCATCAGAATTGATTTCTACTTCTTCCACGTATTGCTCATCTCTTTGTCTATGACGTTGAGCTTGTGGTGGGGCGGCTCTACCAATCTCTAGCTGTGCAAACCTATCCTCAAATCGTTCGGCAAGTCGTTCGATTTGTTGTGCCAAGGTCTGCTGTATAGCTTCGAGTTGCAATCGATTCAAGCCGGCATGATCACCCGATTCACGAACAGTACTAGTGTTTGTTTCGTCACTCATTGTTGTACCTTGCAAAACAATCAAACGTTAGATAAAACAGAAAGAGACAAAGGAAAAGAGGATGAGAGAACCTCACAACCACTAGAATAGTGTTTCGCTCAATTTTGTGCCACTCAAGCTCTCCTGTTTCTTCTTGTATGTCTGGTTTGCACTAACAACAAACTCAATAGGTCAAAGAAAAAGTATTCAATTAACAAATCGCACACTATTTCCACAACCCAACCCCATTAGATAATCCGTGCAAGTGTAAACGAAGACAAAATATTCAATGTAAGAAAACACGTTTTTTTTTTCTCTTCTTTTTTTGCAAGACGAAATCAACTTTTTTTTTTCTTCTCTCTTTTTTTTAAACTCTTTTTTTTTTCTTTTTTTTTCTTCGATTCTTTTTTTTTCTTTTTCACTTATATATCTCTTTTTCTTTTTTTTTTTGCTGATTTTTTTTTCGTTTTTCTTTTAAACCTTCAAAAACAAAGAGAAATGATTAGAAACAAAGATGATGAAAATGTAAAATGAAATGGAAAAGATAAATATATATAGATAAAACCTAATATAGAGAAACGAGGCTCTGATACCAAATGATACGAACCCGGATCGACGAATCTCAGAATTATGTAAGAAGGATAGTAGATGGATGTTCAAAAATCCACTAACGACACGTGAACCGAACCTAGGACTTGTTCCAGTCACAAGAACGCCCTAAACCCAATCCAGACTCGGTTAGAGAACCTTTGAAACGAGCGAAGACGCCACAAACACCTGGTGGTAAAAGTGTTTGATAAGTCAAAAGAACACTACCTCAAACCTTACGAAGTTTAGAGTTAGTACTCAAGAACATAACAAGAAACCTCTCAATTCAATAATCTGAGTTTTACATGATAGATGCTCCCTTTTTATAAGGAAAGGAAACATTGAAAAACTAAGAAAAATAAAAGAGTTTGCTGAAAACATAGGAAACTAAAAACAAGGCAATTATAGTTCCAATGTAGTCAAAAAATGACCACATTTATTGCACAATGACCAGAATTCGTAGCTCCTTTTCTTCCATGTTTTCCAAGCACTCTTTTGGGCTTATTTTACTTCATTTGGGCGGATTTGGGCCCCAAGTAAGTTAACCAAAGCATAGGCTTGAGTTTGGGCTGATCCCATTTGATTTTGAAGCCCAAACTCTTCTTGAAGTAGCATTGTAAATGTTTCCTTCAATCTCTTTGCCTTAGCGCGAGTCATGGGACCGTCACTCTTCAATTTCTGTTCTAAGAGCTCCTTTCGATCCGCTTGAGAATCTCCTGCTCCCGTTCTCTTGTCGTCTCTCCCGTGCTTCCCGATGTCCTCATCACTTTTCTATTGGTGTTTGCTAATCACTTGGCCAATATTCTGAGATTCTGAATCACATATGTGTTTAGTTTCGGATCGAGATTGATGAATGAATCGTATTATTCACATAGAGATATGGTTTAATCGATTTAGGGTTGATGATAGCGTTCTTCATGCATCTAGGGTTAACTTGAATAGATCGAGAGATTGACGAGTTATTCTAGGTAGTGAGTTAGTAGACCGAGAGGTGAATTCTCTATTCTCGCATGCTTAGCATATACCCATACACGCGAATACGATCCGATACCCGTAGTCATCCTTGTTTGATAGGTCACTCGTTTTCATTGCTTTCTTATTTCGTTTTCCATAGATTTTACATATTTCTACCATCACTTGCTTGCTTGCTTTGATCTCTTTTCGATTTAGATTTGGATTTAGCAACCGGTCCTTGTGTTCGACCCCGTGTTACGACGATCCGTATCCTTGCGGTGAGTTGTGAATCGGGTTATCTGATTCGACTGCTTTCTCGTTCACTGAGTTCGACTGTCTGAAATAGACGACGTTCGTCTATAGTGCGACCACACATTTCTACAGTCTCGCTCACACGAGGGGCCCAACAATATCTCTCTCTTTTACGAGAGGTACAAATCCCATCTTGACTATCTACAATCCAACACATGATTCGTTTCGTACCTGATACACGCCTTTATGGTCCTCCTGTTACGCAGGACGTTTGACGTATTCATGTTGGGTTTCGCTACGGGTTCCTAGCATGCGATCATATCGATCTAGGGTTTGGTTTACTAGGTTTCATGCAGCGGAAAAAGATCTAAACCTAGTCAAACGTCACACGCAACCATACTCGCAAAACCCGAAAGATCGTGTATATCACCGAGGGAATCGTTACTTAGGACAAGTAATTCGATCCGGGGCCTGTTCTAAATCACCTAGGACAAGTTACAGTCCCTCTACACGTATCCACACCGACGGGAAGGATTCCAAACGATTTGGAACGAATCTGCTAGGATTAGTGAAGAAAAGGGTAACTCAAGAGACGAGATCCAATTCCGGGACAATAGAAATCGAAGAGAACAGGTTCTCTAGGGTTCTAGGATGTTTCTCTGAGTTTTAGGTCGGCCTTAATTAAGTTTGGACGAAATCTCAAACTTAAATAAGATTAGAAAACCCTAAAATCGAATTTTGGAAAATTTCCCAGATCCTGGTCCGGCGGACCAGGCTTAGTCCGACGCTCACGGACCGGCTGACTTGAAGGCTTGGTCCGGCGGACCACGTGTGGTCAGG
>NW_010962834.1:243173-248126 GCF_000463585.1 Tarenaya hassleriana | reverse complement strand
AAGCCTGCTTCAGTCCATAAATGGATCTCTGAAGTTTGCATACTTTCCTCGGACTCTTAGGATCGACAAAGTCCTCGGGTTGTGTCATGTACACATCCTCGAGTAGATTCCCGTTAAGGAATGCGGTCTTGACGTCCATCTGCCATATCTCGTAGTCATAATACGCAGCTATGGCCAGCAGAATCCGTATGGATTTAAGCATCACGACTGGTGAAAAGGTTTCATCATAGTCTATACCATGAATCTGCCGAAACCCTTTTGCTACGAGTCGTGCCTTATAGGTATGCACGATGCCATCCATGTCGTTTTTCTTCTTGAAAACCTACTTGCATCCAATGGTTTTAATACCATTGAATGAATCGACCAAAGTCCACACTTTGTTGTCGTACATGGATTGCATCTCAGACTCCATGGCCTGGTGCCATTTCTCGGAATCGGAACTCGCCACAGCCTCTGAATACGACGTAGGCTCGTCATGTTCTAACAACATGAGTTCGTCGTTTCCAGTCACAAGAAATCCGTATCTTGTAGGCTCTTGGCGGATTCTACCAGATCTCCGAGGTTCACTAGGAGGTGCTGTCTCAACAACTCGTGATACAGGTTGGACTGTTTCGACCTGTTCGTTCGGTTCTTCGACTATTTGTGGTTCTCGAACTTCTTCGAGATCTATTCTACTTCCACTGACTCTCTTGGAGACGAACTCTCTCTCCAAGAAAGATCCATTCCGAGCAACAAACACTTTGTTCTCAGATGGGTTGTAGAACCAGTACCCTTTAGTTTCCTTAGGGTAACCCACAAATATGCATTTATCAGACTTGGCGGATAGCTTATCAGAAGCCAGACGTTTCACGTAAACGTCGCATCCCCAAATCTTCATAAATGCTAACCTGGGACGCTTCCCAGTCCTTATCTCATATGGAGTCTTCTGAACCGACTTTGTTGGACAGTTGTTCAGTATAAGCTCTGCTGTTTCCAAAGCATATCCCCAGAAGGATTTAGGAAGATCGACCTGACTCATCATAGACCGTACCATATCCAATAAGGTTCGGTTCCTCCTCTCGGAAACGCCATTCCATTGTGGCGTTCCAGGTGGAGTCAGCTGTGAGACAATCCCACAATCTGCCAGATAGTCAGTGAACTCTTGGCTCATATACTCGCCACCTCGATCAGATCGAAGCAACTTGATCGTCTTGCCAAGTTGGTTCTGTACCTCGTTTTTGAAAATCTTGAACAATTCAAGTGTTTCAGATTTGTCTCATCAAGTAGACATAACCGTACCTACTGAAATCATCAGTAAACGTAACGAAGTACATATAACCTCCTCTAGCGGGTGAGCTCATAGGACCGCACACATCACTATGTATGAGTTCTAGCAACTCTGTAGCCCTTTCTCCTTTTCTAGTAAAAGGAGATTTTGTCATCTTGCCCATCAAACAGGAATCGCATGATTCGATTGATTCATAATCAAAAGAATCAAGAAGTCCATCAGAATGAAGCTTCGCTATGCGTTTCTCGTTGATGTGGCCAAGTCGACAATGCCAGAGATAGGTCGGGTTTAAGTCGTTCGGCTTAAACCGCTTGGTACTAACGTTATAGATTGAACTGTGTCTAGACGGTTTATCATCCAAAATATAAAGGCCATTAAATAGGTAACCATTACCATAAAATAAAGCACCTCTATAAATAGATAAAGTTTTGTTCTCAATGACAAAACGAAAACCATCAGAATCCAAACATGAAATCGAAATAATATTTCTGCTAATTGCAGGTACAAAATAACAATCATGTAGTTCTAACACAAGTCCAGAATGTAAAGTAATATCATAAGTCCCGACGGTCAACACAGCAACTCTTGCTCCATTCTCGACGCGGAGATCCACTTCTCCCTTTGCCAGCTGCCTACTTCTTCTCCGGCCCTGCACATTTCCACAAATGTGTGAGGCACATCCGGTATCTAATACCCAAGATGTAGAAGTAAACAAGTTAGCTTCTATAACGAAGATACCTGAAGATGAAGCTTCTGCAAGCTTCTTCTTCTTTTGATCTTCCAGGTAGAGTTTGCAGTTTCTGCGCCAATGCCCAATGGCATGGCAGAAATGTCACTCTCCCTTCTCAGCCTTAGACTTAGGCTCGGCGGCAACAATTACCGTCTTGCCCTTGCCTTTCTTTCTCTTGGAACGCTTCCTTTTCCAACCACTAGGACACTTTTCTCGACTTTGATGTTCTGCTCGGTCGATCGCAACATCCCATGTAGCTCGGTCAAGTCCTTCTCTATCCCATGCATGTTATAGTTCATGACAAACTGGTCAAAACTATCCGGCAGAGATTGAAGAACTAGATCTACAGCCAATTCACGACTAACATCCAACCCTAGTCTGTCAAGATCCTCTAGATAACCCTTCATCTTGAGGATATGAGTACTCACGGGTGAACCATTGGTCATCTTACAGTTGACCAGGTTCTTAAGGACGTTAAATCGTTCGACCCTCGCCTGTTCCTCGAACATAGTCCTGAGATGCTCGATCATCTCGAAGGCATCAGTTCCTTCGAGTTGTTTCTGCAACCCAGCCGACATTGATCCGAGCATCAGGCAGGTCACTTCCAGGTTGTCATTGATGTGCTTATGGTAAGCATCTCTAACAGCCCCGGGCGCCCCGCTGGTTCATCCTCAGGAACAGCTTCTTCCAGCACGTAGAGCTTCCGCTCATGCCTGAGAACAATTCTCAGGTTGCGGTACCAGTCGAGAAAGTTTCCACCATTGAGTCTCTCCCGATCCAGAATGGATCGCATGGAGAGATTAGCCAGATTACCTGCAGCAGTCATATTCTACAGAAAAAGACAAACAAACAGACAGAAAAACATGCAAGTCGCTTAATACACATGCTAACACAGATAATAGATGCAATATTACAAGCTCCCACTAAGAAAAACACCCTCAATGAGTTTCTAAGTGAGTTAGGATCCATATTTCACATGCTTTTGAGTCAGCTAGGGCATGACGCTCAAAAACATGCTATTTAGGTAGACAACACATTGTCAATCACATCCTACGTGATTCCTAGATGAGTATGGGATAGTGATACGCTATCACTGCATGTTCCTCATCCCATCCTTACCATCAGGTCAAAGTCCGACTTGATAACCCAATTCAAGCTCAACCATATTCGAGCTATGAGAATCACGATTTCTCCATACTGTCTCACCAAGATAGTCAAGCACGCTCAGCTAGGGCATGACTCGTAACCATGACGATCGAGGCCTTGACAGTTGCTCTACTAATGAGCGGTAATAGCTTGAGATTAATCATGAGGAAGAGGACAAAATTTCGGACTTGAGAAGTGTCTGAGGTCCAGTCCAGAGCTGACCAGAATCTGGTCCGCCAGACTGACCTTGGTCAGCTTCTCTGGTCCGCCGTTCTGTCATTTTTTCGGAGAAATTCTGAGCTTGGTCCGGGGCTGACCAAATTTGGTCAGCCCCTGACCAACTCAGTCCGATTTCTCCTTCTCGGCTGAATAGAGGAAGCGGAGCGCAGACCAACTGGGCTTGGTCCGGGGCTGACCAAACTTGGTCAGCTCCGGACCAACTCAGTCCGTTTCCTTGGTCAGTCCGCCAGTCTTCGTCTAGGACCTGTGTTGTTCTCGCCTGGTCCGTCGGACCAACTTTTGGTCCGGGGCTGACCAGCGAGAACTTTGGTCCCCCTGACCAAACACGCGGTCCGGAATCTGATCTGTCTGCTGTCCGGCTGACCAACTCTTGGTCCGGCTGACCGCGGACAGATCAGATTCGGAACAGATTTTTCGGGCTTCGAAAATCAGGGTTTTGTCCCGATTTCGACGCACTGTTAACCCGTCCCAGACTCCATACCATCCATGCATCATTCAACAATCACAAATATCATTAAACATGCATAGATTCAATGATTACATGCAATTTAACGATTAAATCATGCAATCATACAACAAGCACGGCGATATATAGAGAACCAGGCTCTGATACCACTGTTGGGTTTCGCTACGGGTTCCTAGCATGCGATCATATCGATCTAGGATTTGGTTTATTAGGTTTCATGCAGCGGAAGAAAGATCTAAATCTAGTCAAACGTCACACGCAACCATACTCGCAAAACCCGAAAGATCGTGTATATCACCGAGGGAATCGTTACTTACCTCGTTCTCGATGAGACTTGAAGTTTATTTCGATCCGGGGCCTGTTCTAAATCACCAAGAGCTGAAAGTACAGCTCCTCTACACGTATCCACACCGACGGGAAGGATTCGAAACGATTTGGAAGGATAGTCTGACAACTTGTTTTTCCCATTTTGACGGTCCTTAATGCATTTTAGCACATCATCTAGTAAATCTGCATAGAAAAACCGCAAAAACTCGATTTCAGGTGATTTCCGGATCCCGGTCCGCCGGACCAGGAGCTTGGTCCGGCGGACCAGGCTTAGTCCGACGCTCGCGGACCGGCTGACCTGAAGGCTTGGTCCGGCGGACCACGTGTGGTCAGCTCTGGACCAAGATCCTTCTCGGTCTTTCCGGTCCGCCTGGCTTCAATCTCGGTCCGTCTGACCTGCTGTCTGGTCCGCGGCTGACCAACTTTTGGTCAGCCGGACCAGACTTGGACAGATGACCTCCTGGCTGACTTCCGGACCTCCTAGGCTGACCGACTTGGTCCGAGGCTGACCAAACTTGGTCAGCCTCGGACCAACACATTGAAAACTCCTTTTCACGCTTGTTTCGGTCAACACTCGTTTCCATTCTTCGGATTCTTCACGTATAAGTCCATCCCTATTGGTGTGTGACCCTGTAGGCCCATTCTAAGTGGTAGTGACTTTAGAAACCTTTCCCGAACCACAAGTCATGGTTACCCTCTAGCAAGACGCCATGGCCACCCACTCAGAATTGAGTTAGAGGTGATCTAACCAAGGCATTAACAGTTCGAATTCTGATC
>NW_010962834.1:230467-242531 GCF_000463585.1 Tarenaya hassleriana | reverse complement strand
GATGTTTGACGTATTCAAAGCACGCAACTTCTCATGTTGGATTCCGTAGATATCTCAGGTCTTAGGATCCAATCATGGAACCGTCATATGAGATTCAAGTCATGACGCTAGTCCATGTGACAATCTCATGCAGGTCATTCCAGTATTCCGTTCTCCAACGAATACCTACGATTGTGATCGTATCCAATACCTATGATCATCTATATGATCATCAATCACACATCATACTAGTCTTAGTATATCATTATTCCCATAATGATACATGACTAGGGAGTTTAGTATTGTTCATAACAATACATGGATTTCATAACATATTAAAGCATGCACTATACGTAATGAATCAAACGCTCATCCATAAACTATAGAAAGTGTCAATATATCAAATGCATCTAAGTAAAGCTCGCAAACAGTACATCATAGAGCACTAAACCAACATTCAAAGCACGCAACTCCTCATGTTGGATTCCATAGATACCGCAGGTCTTAGGATCCAATCATGGAACCGCCATATGAGATTCAAGTCATGACGCTAGTCCATGTGACAATCTCATGCGGGTCAATCCAGTATTCCGTTCTCCAACGAATACCTATGATTGTGATCGTATCTAATACCTATGATACATGACTAGGGAGTTTAGTATTGTTCATAACAATACATGGATTTCATAACATATCAAGTATGCACAATATGTAATGAATCAAACACTCATCCATAAACTCATAGAAAGTGTCAATACATCAAATGTATCTAAAAATAAAGCTCGCAAAACAGTACATCATAGAACACTAAACCAACAAGAAGTTCGAACCTCCAACCGACCTCGCAGGCGATAACGAGAGTGATTTTGAGCCTAGACCTAGACCAAGGAACCGCACCTATGACGATAGAGAAGGAGACAAGCCACCTAGGCATCGAGCCCCTCCTAGGCTGAGGATGAGAGATAAACCAAACCACAGACGTTACAATCCACCTCACCTTCTCCGAGAATTGCAAAGGAAATATAGGCACATAACGCAAGGAACTAGGTCGGTAAAGGAATATTATGTTGAGTTTACGAGACTTAGGATCCTGCTAGAGCTAGAATATGATGAGGAACTCGCAAAAGGGGTTTTGCAATTGAAATGTTTTTACAAACATCTCAGGAAGTACACATGTTGCACTAATATATTTGCTGCCCATTATGTCTTTGATTTGCAGGTGTTCCAAACTCGGGAGGAGAACATTTGCATGGAGAAAAAGACAGAAAACACGAGTATTCTCCTAGCGCAAAGGCCGCATGGAATGCCTAGTCCTAACCACAGACTCATGGATATAAATAGGGATAAACATTTTGAATGGAAGATGGTCCGACACAACAACCACAGCCTGACAAATGATAAACCCTTCGAATGGGGAAAGACTAAAAAAAAAGTGCTTGGAATTTTCGAAGCACACCAAGACCACGGTAAGTATGACATAACTTATATTTTCACTAATGTTAATTTTGCCCCATTTGATGTAGGAAAAACAACCTCCAAAATAGGGAGGGAATGATGAGGACCTCGGAATCCCGAGCAATGCATCAAACTATATCATGGAGGTAAAGGAACGCATGGAGCTAATGATAGCTTGGGTCGGGAGCACGGAGTTAGGAGCTCAATGGGATACCTTGGAGCTTAAGCAATACTTGGAATGCAAGAAACACATGGTTTGCTTTGAACGCAAGGAACATACAGAGATATCCAATTCCGATGGGATCAACGATATTTACAAGTGCCTGCCGAACTTTCGATCACCCGAGCCGAGCCACGAGCACTCCAAAGACAATTCAATGCATTCTTCCATCATGCATTGACGATCGCGAATGAAGAGGACGCGATGTTCACTGGCACCGAAGACACCCGAGCTGCTCAAAACTTGTTCGTAGTGCAAACCAAAGCTTCTTCACACAGAAGTCACTAAAGGGGAAGCTTCTTGGGCAACAAGGCATCGACTACAACAACCATAATCTGCCACCTACTGTAACGACCCGAGGTCGCTACGGAATGATAGAACTGTCCCCACACACCAACACAGGACCTTTCAGTATGTTTTATCCTCACTCGCACACATCTCAGAAAGTACTTCCCAGGAGGTCACCCATCCGAGGACTACTCCAAGGCCAGCATGCTTAACTTTGGAGTTCTCTCGAGATGAGCAACCGAAAAGGTAGATGCATCTTGTTGTTATGAGGTAGCTCAATCAATTCCTTTAAGTTATCTATGACTATGTAGTCCCATACGTACATAGCCCTCGGATCCCTCTCATTCCGGTGCGTTCGATTCATCCCTATACTCCCTACCTAGAAGCTCGTTAGGAGCCGCTCTTTGTCCATACCTCTCGCACCGACGATCACTCCTCGCCCTCCTACGGTATCTTGGGTTGCAACAGGCCCACCAGCTTCTGCCTGGTTCGTCATCGAACCACACCGTACTGAGAGAGTACCAGCTTTGATACCATTTGTAATGATCTGAGACCGCTACGGAATGAAACTGTCTCCACACACCAACACGAGACCTTTTAGCGTGTTTTGTCCTCACTGCATACATCCCGAAAAGTACTTCCTAGGAGGTCACCCATCCTAAGACTACTCCAAGGCCAGCACGCTTAACATTGGAGTTCTCTCGAGATGGACAACCGAAAAGGTAGATGCATCTTGTTACTATGAGTAGCTCAATCAATTCTTTTAAGTTATCTTTGACTATGTAGTCCCATACCTACATAGTGTTGGTTTAATGTTCTATGATGTACTGTTATGCGAGCTTTATTTAGATACATATGATGTATTGACACTTTCTATGTTTTTATGGATGAGTGTTTGATTCATTACGTATTGTGCATGCTTTAATATGTTATGAAATCCATGTATTGTTATGAACAATACTAAACTCCCTAGTCGTATGTCATTGTGGGAATAATGATGTAATAAGACTAAAATGATGTGTGATTGATGACCATATAGATGATCATACGTATTGGATACGATCACAATCATAGGTATTCGTTGGAAAACAGAATACCGGATTGACCCACATGAGATTGTCACATGGACTAGAGTCATGACTTGAATATCATATGACGGTTCCATGATTGGATCCTAAGACCTGAGATATCTACGTAATCCGACGTAGGAGTTGTGTGCTTTGAATACGTCAAACGTTCTGCGTAACAGGAGAACTATAAAGGTGTGTATCAGGTACGACACGAATCATGTACTAGATTGTAGATAGTCAAGACGGGATTTGCACCTCTTGTAAAAGAGAGAGATATCGCTGGGCCCCTCGTGTGAGTGAGACTGTAGAAATGTGTGGCCGCACTATAGACGAGCGTCGTCTATTTCATACAGTCGAACTCAGTGAACGAGAAAGCAGTCGAATCAGATAAGGTGGCTCATCCATGGCTTATGTTCGACATATGATATCGCGATGCAAAAGGATCATCAGCCGAAATCATCACTGGCATTCGTAAGATCACGAACAAACTCTATTCGAGATAGATAGTCATAGTATCTTGCTAGAGACCGCCTATGACTTGTATATCCGAAATAGAGATTTCGGGTTATACTGCTATATCGAATGAGCCTACAGGATCACACATGCAGGGAAGGACAAAACGCATGAGAAAACGACGGAAAAAATCGAGACGGAAGGGGCTGGAACGGACGGACCGAAAAGGGCCAGACCCGACGCTCCACTAGGTCCAGACCCCCACAGAAGGCAACCCGTCCGTTCTGGCTTGTCTGGAACGGACGGTCCACTTTGGGTTTCGGGTTTTCGAAAAATAGACCAAAATTAGGGTTAAATCACCTTATAAGAAGGATATTAAAACCCTAATTAAGCGTGAGACTTTTGAGCCGACTTTAGAACTATTCTACAGACTTTTTGGTGCGATCCAAGAGTTTTGAAAGGTGATCGAAGTCTCATTTTCTCGAAGCACAAAACCGAATAGTGATAACACCTATTTTTCTCTATATTTTTATAAGAGTTTGTCTAGATTTTACAGGATAATCACATGCATTTATAGGCATTCTAGGCGTGTTGGGACACAAAACCCGGTTGTCCTTTAGTTTTGCAGAGTTACAGGTTTCGAAGATGATTGGATGCGAAAAGGAACATTTTTGGAGCGTTAGAGATGAAGTTTGGATGAGGTACTCATATTGCGAGATCAGTAACTTTCTCTACAAAAGTCCAAATCATGCGAGACTTGTACCATTGGAAAAAACATTTGAAGAGCATCGCGTAGACGCCAAAATCACGCAAACCCGACGTCGGAGCTAAAAGTTATGAGCACAATCGTGAAGCCTAAGAAATCTATTAGAAAGTAAAACCGGTCCGGTTCCACATGGAACCGGCCGGTTCAAGAGGTCTGAGTTCACTCATTTCAGTCCGGTTCAAGTGAAGGCCTAGAAACAGAAGGTGGAACCGGACCCGACGGAGAAAAATCCTAATTTGCGATTTTTAGAGTCCTAAAGGGAAGAGGACTCTTGGGAGCCACCCAAGGTTATAAAAAAGGCCTAGCCACGTCCTAGAAGAGAGGAGAGCCTTAGAGAACCCAGATACAGACCTTTGGAGAGGTTTTGGTGAAGAGAAGAATAAGAGTTCACGGGATTTCGGGAAGAAGAAGGAAGATTCGATCGTGGAGACTACACATCTACATGAACTTTTCTCTCCCCCCTTTTATCTCTTTTTTTCTGAGCTTTTTATTGTTTTCCATGAACCGTGAGTAGATCCACGACTATGGGTTAGGGATTCGTTTGTGTTTTGGGTATGTTTGAACCCTAACTTGGATTTCAGTTTTTATTTGTTTCGGTTCTATTGATTTGTACTTTTATTCGATTGATGTTTGCTAATCCCTTGGTCAATTATCTTAGATTCTAAACTACATAGAGATATGGATTTAGTTTCGGATCAAAATCAATAGGATAGATCGTATTATTCACATAGAGATATGGTTTAATCGATCTAGGGTTGACGATAGCGTTCTTCATGCATTTAGGGTTAACTTGAATAGATCGAGAGATTGACGAGTTACTCTGTAGGTAGTGAGTTAGTAGACCGAGAGGTGAATTCTCTATCTTTGTTGCTTGACGATTCTCGAATACAAATCATAATCGTGATTCTCTCATGCTTAGCATATACCCATGCACACGAATACGATCCCGACGCCCGTAGTCATCGTTGCTTGATAGTTTACTCGTTTTTTATTGCTTTCTCATCTTAGTTATTATTGATTCCATATATTTCCACCATCACTTCCACTTGCTTGCTTTGATTTAGTCTGGATTAGGGTTTAGATTTAGCTACCGGTCCTAGATCTTTGCTTGTATTTAGATAGAGTCTTGTCTTTTTCGAGTCTTTTGTGTGTATATTTGAGTCGAGTCCTATGTATAGTTTTTGTTTTCTAACCATCTACACTAGTTTGCTCTCCCCCTTACTATGATTACAGGTGACGAGAACATCTACAACAATTGGGAGGCGATTTGGGAGATTACTCGATTGTTAAATGAAGGAGAAACGGAACATGAGTATATCTCTCATACACTTGAGATTGATCGGGCCATAACATGCATGAGTGACTTCTTTCAGAAACTTGACTCAGACTGTATCACATGCAACTCGGACCATGTCAGTTTCTCAGACTATAGAAAGCGGCTAGAAGATGTCATCCTCAGGCCAGTAGAAACAAGTAAGCGTCGTTTTAATAATCCCATACTTGTTTTTTACGCTTGCATTGCAGATGATCAAGCATGGATGACACATGTGGAGAAATCAGAGTATGTGAGACACCCGCATAGACCACCACCCCGACCTCCAGATTCATCACTCTCAGACCCTCCCATCATTTGAGCAAGATAGGTCGAGCTAATGACTTTAAACAAGCGTTTCTAGGGAGGCAACCCGAGCACTAGTTAACTTTTCTTTTTCTTTTCTTTTTTTTGTAACATAGGTAGTAGAGACCATGATTATATTTTGGATCTTTCGGATTGCATTGCTATTATTATGCTTTTGTTCGGATAACGTTTGTTGTTCTACGATCGTTTACACCGGCACACGAGAGATGAGCATCGACTTCCGAGAGAAAACGTTGGATAGGTTCCAGTTCACAGAGTGTGTGAGAGCTCTCGCGTTTGACGTGAGTTAACTTCATTGTGAGCGAACGAATTTCGCTGAGTTAAGCCTTCTCTATCCCTCTTATTGGTACTTTTCATACGTTGTTTTCGATTCTACTATTCCGGGTGAGAGTCTACACCGTGGACGATGTATGGTTCAAGTCTGGGGGGTGGATAGATCCTTCACACATTCAGGCCTATCTACTTAGGATTGCATTTAGTTTAGGTGCACTTTATCATGGCATATAGACTTAGGAAAAAAATTTTCACCTTTGCATATCACTTTGCATTAGTTGCATCCACATGTTGTTTTATATTTTCATATAGATGGGTTTTTTTTGTTAGGTTTGCATGATTGCATTTTTCATATAGATTTAGGTTCATATAGGTTCACGTGCATACCTCGAAAACCCGTTTTGAACATCATTTAGAAGATTTGTGCGATGATAGAATAGGAATATCTTGATGATCTAGTGACTTTGTAGAACGTGGTTGAACCGTGTCGAATTGATAGTTCTCCAGGCTTTCTATATACAGTTTGTGGGATGGGGTTGTTATTTGGAACCTACGGAGTTGAAACGACTATATCCAGGCCATAAGTTTCATTTAGAACTTTTTCCGAGTCTTGCAGGTCGATGAAACCTAGTTTAACAAATGCCTTGGAAAAATAAAGCATCTCGACACTCCGCTGTCAAAATCTCGTTAACGAAAATCATTCGAGGACATGAGTGCGTCGATCGACGGTTCGGGTCTAAGTTGTGGGTCGGATATCGCATTGAAAAAAAAGGGAAGAAAAAAAGAGAAAAAAAAAACGATGTCCTTCAACTTCAACGTCCTAGAAACCCGAGATGCTAGCGTTTGATAGAAAAAATCTACAAAAACGTAAAAATCCTGGTATGAAGTAGAACTAAGATCGAAGAGGCAAAGCTGGGACAAGGATAGGTTCGGAAATATGCTTGGTAAGTGTTAAAGATTCTAAGAGGTTCTAGGTGGTAATAAAAGTCTCATGACTAGGTAGATTAGTCTTTGGTAGAAAGATCATTGTAGACCGGTTTGGGTACGATTCACAGGAAGCTAGCATTAGATGGATGTTTTGCTTTTGAGTTTCATGATGATGCTATTTGATGTTCGTCATTCCCTGTTTTGCAGATTTTATTCCTTCGTTCTTTACTCGAGGAAGAGCAAAGGTTTAAGTATGGGGGATTTATAACTCCTATTTTTCTCTATATTTTTATAAGAGTTTGTCTAGGTTTTACAGGATAATCACATGCATTTATAGGCATTCTAGACGTGTTGGGACACAAAACCCGGTTGTCCTTTAGTTTTGCAGAGTTACAGGTTTCGAAGATGATTGGATGCGAAAAGGAACGTTTTTGGAGCATTAGAGATGAAGTTCGGATGAGGTACTCATATTGCGAGATCAGTAACTTTCTCTACAAAAGTCCAAATCATGCGAGACTTGTACCATTGGAAAGAACATTTGAAGAGCATCGCCAAAATCACGCAAACCCGACGTCAGAGCTGAAAGTTATGAGCACAATCGTGAAGCCTAAGAAATCTGCCAGAAAGTAAAACCGGTCCGGTTCCACATAGAACCGGCCGTTTCAAGAGGTCCGAGTTCACTCATTTCGATCCGGTTCAAGTGAAGGCCTAGAAACAGAAGGTAGAACCGGACCCGACGGAGAAAAACCCTAATTTGCGATTTTTAGAGTCCTAAAGGGAAGAGGACTATTGGGAGCCACCCTAGAGTTATAAAAAAGGCCTAGCCACGTCCTAGAAGAGAGAAGAGCCTTAGAGAACAATTAGATACAGACCTTTGGTGAGCTTTTGGTGAAGAGAAGAATAGGAGTTCATGGGATTTCAGGAAGAAGAAGGAAGATTCGATCGTGGAGACTACACATCTACATGAGCTTTTCTCTCCTCCCTTTTATCTCTTTTTTTCTGAGCTTTTTATTGTTTTCCATGAACCGTGAGTAGATCCACGACTATGGGTTAGGGATTCGTTTGTGTTTTGGGTATTTTTGAACCCTAACTTGGATTTCGGTTTTTATTTGTTTCGGTTCTATTGATTTGTACTTTTATTTGATTGATGTTTGCTAATCCCTTGGTCAATTATCTTAGATTCTAAACTACATAGAGATATGGATTTAGTTTCGGATCAAAATCAATAGGATAGATCGTATTATTCACATAGAGATATGGTTTAATCGATCTAGGGTTGACGATAGCGTTCTTCATGCATTTAGGGTTAACTTGAATAGATCGAGAGATTGACGAGTTACTCTGTAGGTAGTGAGTTAGTAGACCGAGAGGTGAATTCTCTATCTTTGTTGCTTGACGATTCTCGAATACAAATCATAATCGTGATTCTCTCATGCTTAACATATACCCATACACACGAATACGATCCCGACGCCCGTAGTCATCGTTGCTTGATAGTTTACTCGTTTTTTATTGCTTTCTCATCTTAGTTATTATTGATTCCATATATTTCCACCATCACTTCCACTTGCTTGCTTTGATTTAGTCTCGATTAGGGTTTAGATTTAGCTACCGGTCTTTGCGTTCGACCCCATGTTACGACGATCCGTATCCTTGCGGTGAGTTGTGAATCGGGTTATAAATTCTAGACTCCGTACACACGTATCAAACTCCAATCGTTGGAATCCATCCCGAGGTGTACGTGTAGAGGGCGAGGTAATCTTTCTGCGTTGAGTGATCGGATGAACGGATCAATTGAAACAGACCCCGAATCGATTGAGGTAAGCGTTCTAACGTTTCTACGTAAGTATGCATGCATGGTTCTAGGGTTTCTTCAAAATTTTTGTTTTATATCCGCTACGCAAACCCTAGAATCGATCTCGTAGGAATAGGATTCGCTCATGAGATCCCAGGAAAACCCAACAATGGTATCAGAGCCTGGTTGCTCTATATGCTTTTCGTAGAACCCAATCACGCACGTTTTAGGATTTGAATTGTTTGAATCCATGTTTGCTTTGATGTCATGCATGTTTAATGATTGAATCTTTGGTAGATTGCATGTTTCATGTTGCATAGAATGCAGGAGTTCGAATTTTGGATCCACAGGTGAATTCAGATCAGTTTCGGATCTGATCAGGGCCAAGAACATGGGAAAACGTGATCTGATCACGTAGACCTACCCTAGACCGTCTGTGCTGGGTATGCCAGACCGGACGGTCCAGGGGTGACGGACTGAGTGGATCGGAACGGAAGGTCTGAACTTGACCGTCCGTTCCGCTCACTGCAGGCCGTCCGTTCTGCTTAACCGGTTAGATCTAGGAGCTCTATGAGTAAAACACTTGTCAAGGCCTCGATCGTACGTGTCATGGGCCATGCCAAAGCTGGGTGTGTCGTGCTATCTTGGTGAGGCAAGATGGAGAAATGGTGGTTCTCATAGCTTGAAAATAGATGCTTGATGTAGGTGTGGTTTCGAAAATCCCTTATTTATGTAATGCTAAGCGTGTACCTCCCATTACTAGAGCGTCTGTCAAGGCATCGATCGTCTGTAACACGGGTCATGCCAAAGCTGAACGTGCCAGATTATCTTTGTGAGGCAGGGTGGGAAATCGTAGTTCCCACAGCTTGAACATGGTTTATCTTAGGTTAAGTTGTCAAGTTTGACTTGAGACTTAATGGTACAGATGAGACGAGTATGCAATGATATTTGATATCATAGTCTCATAAAAGAATCTAAGAGTCACATTGGATGTGATTGACATTAGATGTCTACCTAAATAGCGTAAGGATGAGTGTAACAACTCATTCTTATGTGAAATACGGATCTTAGTCCCATATAGAAAATTATTATAGGGTTATTTTTCTGTATGGGAATATTGTTTGTATGTGCATCTATGTTGTCGTTGATTGATGATGGACTAGCTGGTAGTAGATCATTGATAGAATATGCATTTTGTTTTGTTCGTTCTGTTTGTCTTTTTATGTAGGACATGCCGTCAACCGGTAGCGTACCGAGTTTGACGATGCGATCTATCCTTGAGAAGGATAAGTTGACCGGGATGAATTTCTTAGACTGGTATCGGAACTTGAGAATTGTTCTCAAGCACGATAAGAAGTCGTACGTCCTGGAAGGGGCTCTACCACCAGAGCCTACGGCCAATGCCACGAGAGCCGTCAGAGATGCTTGGTTGAAGCATCAGACTGACGACAATGAGATCTCCTGTCTCAGGTTGGGAAGCATGGCCCTGAATCTGCAAAGGCAGTTTGAGGGAAAGAGCATGTTTGATATGATCAACCAGCTCAAGACCATGTGTCAGGAGCTAGCGCGTACTGAAAAGTACAAGACGCTGAAAGCTCTGGTGAAGACGGAGATACCGAGAGGCAGCTCTGTCAACACCCACATTCTCAACATGAGAGCTCATATTGAGGAACTTGAGCGTATGGGAGTGAAGCTCGATGGAGAATTGGCCGTGGACTTGATCCTGATGTCATTGTTTGATGGGCAAGATGACAAAACATCCTTTCAAGGGGAAAGGACAGAGAGTGACATAGTTATTGGATCTGATACATAGTGATGTATGTAGACCAATGAGCTGTCCAGCTAGAAGAGGTTATCTGTATTTCGTTACGTTCACTGATGATTTCAATCGATACGGTTATGTCTATTTGATGAGACATAAGTCTGAAACACTTTAAATGTTCAAGGCTTTCAGAAACGAAGTACATAACCAGCTGGGAAAGACGATCAAGACACTTCGATCGGATCGTGGTGGCGAGTATATGAGCCAAGAGTTCACTGACTATCTGGTTGATTGTGGTATTGTATCACAATTAACTCTTCCTGGAACGCCACAGTGGAACGACGTGTCTGAACGGAGGAATCGAACACTGTTAGACATGGTTCGGTCAATGATGAGTCAGACGGATCTTCTGAAGTCCTTTTGGGGTTATGCTTTAGAGACCGCTGCATATCTGGTGAACAGGAGTCCAACGAAGTCGGCTGAAACGACGCCATATGAGATATGGACGGGGAAGCGTCCCGCGTTGTCGTTTGTCAGAATTTGGGGTTGCAACGCTTACGTGAAGCGTCAGATGACTGATAAGTTATCCTCCAAGTCTGATAAGTGTTTATCTGATAAGTGTTTATTTGTAGTGCTCTATGATGTACTGTTATGCGAGCTTTATTTAGATACATATGATGTATTGACACTTTCTATGTTTTTATGGATGAGTGTTTGATTCATTAAGTATTGTGCATGCTTTAATATGTTATGAAAACCATGTATTGTTATGAACAATACTAAACTCCCTAGTCGTATGTCATTGTGGGAATAATGATGTAATAAGACTAATATGATGTGTGATTGATGATCATATATATGATCATAGGTATTGGATATGATCACAATCATAGGTATTCGTTGGAAAACGAATACTGGATTGACCCACATGAGATTGTCACATGGACTAGAGTCATTACTTGAATCTCATATGACGGTTCCATGATTGGATCCTAAGACCTGAGATATCTACGGAATCCGACATGAGGAGTTGCGTGATTTGAATACGTCAAACGTTCTGCGTAACAGGAGAACTATAAAGGCGTGTATCAGGTACAACACGAATCATGTACATGGATGGTAGATAGTCAAGACGAGATTTGCACCTCTTGTAAAAGAGAGAGATATCGCTGGGCCCCTCGTGTGAGTGAGACTGTAGAAATGTGTGGCCGCACTATAGACGAACGTCGTCTATTTCAGACAGTCGAACTCAGTGAACGAGAAAGTAGTCGAATCAGATAAGGTGGCTCGTCCATGCCTTATGTTCGACATATGATATCGCGATGCAAAAGGATAATCAGCCGGAATCATCACTGGCATTCGTAAGATCACGAACAAACTCTATTCGAGATAGGTAGTCATAGTGTCTTGCTAGAGACCGCCTATGACTTGTATATC
>NW_010962834.1:225115-230243 GCF_000463585.1 Tarenaya hassleriana | reverse complement strand
GCCTGTCCGTTCGGGCTTGTCGGGAACGGACGGTCCACTTAGGCAGACCGTCCGTTCTGGCTTGCTGAAACAGACGGTCCACGTGCATTTGTGGACCGTCGATCTGGCTTTTGGGTTTTCGAAAATTAGACCGAAATTAGGGTTAAATCACCTTATAAGAAAGAGATTAAAACCCTAATTAAGCGTGAGACTTTTGAGCCGACTTTAGAACTGTTCTACAGACCTTTTGGTGAGATCCAAAGTTTTGAAAGGTGATCGAAGTCTCGTTTTCTCGAAGCACACCAAATAGCAGATTCGGGTCCTAGCAGACAAGTTCCAATCGTTGGAATCCATCTTGAGGTGTGGATACGTGTAGAGGGCGAGGTAATCTTCCTGTCTTGAGTGATCGAACGAACGGATCAATTGAAACAAGCCCCGGATCGATTGAGGTAAGCGTTCTAACGTTTCTACGTAAGTATGCATGCATGGTTCTAGGGTTTCTTCAAAATTTTTGTTTTATATCCGCTGCGCAAACCCTAGAATCGATCTCTTAGGAATAGGATTCGCTCATGAGATCCCAGAAAAACCCAACACATAGACCTCGGATCACTCTCATTCCGGTGCATTCGATTCATCCCTTTACCCCCTACCTAGAAGCTCGTCAGGAGCCGCTCTTTGTCCGTACCTCTCGCACTGGCGATCACTCCTCGCCCTTCTACGATATCTTGGGTTGTCACACCTACCCTCTTTAATGCACGAGAGTTGCATGTGTCTTAGACTTTATGATGTTGTTGACTATTGTTTTTACTTAAACTCCTTTCCTTTCATTTTGTGATCAGCTTTCATCAATCAAAAATTGCAAAACATTTATTCTCTTTCTCCACTCAAAGTGTCGAGATTATCTTTGTGTCTTGGTGTGTTCGCGACCTCTTCTCTTCAGTGTGTCCGAGGAGATTGCGTTCGGTGTGTCTGACGCGTCCATATCGTTCGACTTCTACCACCTTCATTCTCTCTCTCGTGTTTACATCGAGTGCCCAGGCCTGTGACTTAATCGAGGGCCGCCTATTCATCAATTTCTATTCGATTAACGACTTGACTTCGAGTGCGGCTTCGGTTGTGTGTAAATCGAGTCTGAACATCCACTTCCCTTCTACCGAAGCTTACATCATTTTGGTATCAGAGCTTTAACGCTCCAACGACGGTTTAAACCCGCTGAGATCCTTCCATTTATACGTTTTTATTTTACCATTTCGCTCGTATAAAATCAGAAAACATATTCCACAAAAAAAATAGATTCGGCCACAAGCCAGTTATCCCTGTGGTAACTTTTCTGACACCTCTAGCTTCAAATTCCGAAGGTCTAAAGGATCGATAGGCCACGCTTTCACGGTTCGTATTCGTACTGAAAATCAGAATCAAACGAGCTTTTACCCTTTTGTTCCACACGCCCGGATCGGCCCGCAAAAGCGGACCTTGGGTCATTCGGTTATGTAATGGTTAGTTGACTGAGTTAGTCATGATTGTTTTGCTCTATGACTTAATTGTGTAGAGGGTCTACATGAATTAAGTGCGTAGAACTTAATCAAGTACAAGAGTTACTTGATTGAGTGAAAGATTCGAGACTTAGCTTACTAAGCTGAATAGATGGTCTATTCGAGCTAAGGACAAAGTCGGATAAAAAAAATATAATTGTTATATATTGATCAATCGAGAACAGAGGTATTACAAGTAGAATTCTTATCAAGACCTTGGTAATTCGTTTATGGGATATGTCAAAGCTGTGCATACTGGATTATTTAAGTGAGACAAGAATTGAGAAATGGTGCTCTCATTTCTCGAAAGTAATAAGCTGCTTCTTGATAACAATAGAATCCCTCCTTATAATTTCAAGCTAATACTGCTCATGTTTCGAGCACTTGTCAAGGCTTCGATCGTCTATGTATGGGTCATGCCAAAGCTGAGCATACCAGACAATCTTGGTGAGACAAAGTGGAGAAATGGTGATTCTCATATGTTCGAAAATGGTTTGGCTTGAGTTGGGTTATCAAGTTGGACTTGGACCTAACGGTATAGATGGGACTAGAAATATGCGGTAGTATAATGATACTATCTTCCCATAAACGATCTAAGAGTCACATTGGATGTGATTGACATTGGATGTCTACCTAAATATCATAGGCTTGAGCGTCATGCCAAAGCTGACTCAAGTCTATGTGAAATATAGATCTTAACCTACTAAGAAAATTACTATAGGGTTATTTTTCTTAGTAGGAGTTTATCTCATATTTGCATCGAGTCATCTGTGATAGTAATTGTACTATAATTAGTATTGATGGGTTTCCTGTGATCTCAAGAGCGAATCTAATTCCTAAGAGATCGGTTATAGGGTTTGCGCAGTGGATGTAAAACAAAAATTTTGATGAAACCCTAAAACCTATCATGTATGATCTTGTAGAAATGCTAGAACGCTTACCTCAATCGATCTGGGCCCTGTATCAATTGATGTGTTCGTCCGATCACTGTAGGCAGGAAGAATACCTTGCCCTCCACACGTATCCACACGGCGGAAAAGATTCCAACGGTTGGAACTCGTCTGCTAGGACTGAAGAACACGTTCCTCTTTGCGCAAGGGTTTCAGGGATTTTTCTCTAGTTCTTTTCACTCTCAAAAACTCCCCTAATGGTCTGAAAGTCGTGCCAAGAGGCTTAGGAGGCGTTCTCCAAAGTTAATCCCATTTAAAACCCTAATTAGAGCGAGTTTAGGAAATCCTGACGTCTGGACCGATCGGTCCAGGCCTGGATCGATCGGTCTGGAGCTTTTAACGTGTGGACCGATCGGTCCATGGTTCCGGACCGATCGGTCTGGAACATTTTCCGGACCTAGTAACATTTGCACGTTACCTCTGGACCGACCGGTCCTCGTGTCTGGACGGTCGGTCTGGCCTCCGCTCCACCAGGATTTTCTCGTCTCTTTGTTGGTTTAGTGCTCTTTGATGTACTGTTTATGAGCTTTATTTAGATACATTTGATGTATTGATACTTTCTATGGTTTTATGAGAGTATTTCATTCATTACATGTTCTTGCATACTAGATGTGTTATGAAATCCATGTATTGTTATGAACAATACTAAACTCCCTAGTCTTGTGTCGTTATGGGAATAACGACATAATAAGACTAGTATGATGTGTGATTGATGATCATATAGATGATCATAGGTATTGGATACGATAACAATCATAGGTATTCGTTGGAGAACGGAATACTGGATTGACCAGCATGAGATTGTCACATGGACTAGCGTCATGACTTGAATCTCATATGACGGTTCCATGATTGGATCCTAAGACCTGAGATATCTACGGAATCCAACATGAGGAGTTGCGTACTTTGATTACGTCAAAGGTCCTGCGTAACAGGAGGACTATAAAGGCGTGTATTAGGTACGAAATGAATCATGTGCTGGATTGTAGATAGTCAAGACGGGATTTGTACCTCTCGTAAAAGAGAGAGATATCGTTGGGCCCCTCGTGTGAGCGAGACTGTAGAAATGTGTGGACGCACTATAGACGAACGTCGTCTATTTCAGACAGTCGAACTCAGTGAACGATAAAGCAGTCGAATCAGATAAGGTGGCTTGTCCATGCCTTATATTCGACATATATAAGATATCGTGATACAAAAGGATCATCAAACAGAATCATCACTTGCGTTCGTAGGATCACGAACAAACTCTATTCGAGATAGGTAGTCATAGTGTCTTGCTAGAGACCGCATATGACTTGTGTAACCGAAATAAGAGATTTCGTGTTATACTGCTATATCGGATGAGCCTACAGGGTCACACACACAGGAAAGGACGAATGCGCGAAAATAGACGAGAAAATCCCGGTGGAGCAGAGGCCAGACCGACCGGTCCAGAAGGTCTGGACCGATCGGTCCAGCTAACCCAGACCGATCGGTCTAGACGTAGACCAGTTGGTCCAGAGGTAACGTATGAGGTTCGGAAATATTTCAAGACCGGTCACCGATCGGTCCAGACGTTAAAAAGCTCCAAACCGATCGGTCCAGACGTCGAGATTTACTAAACTCGCTCTAATTAGGGTTTTAAAGGGTAGAAATTTTGGAAAACACCACCCAACTCTTTTGGCACGATTTTCAGACCCTAGGGAGAGGTTTGGAGAGTGAGAAAGCTAAGAGAAAGATCCCTGAAACCCTTGCGTAAAGAAGAAAGCGTTCTTCAGTCCTAGTAGACAAGTTCCAACCGTTGGAATCATTTCCGCCGTGTGGATACGTGTAGAGGGCAAGGTATTCTTCCTGCCTACAGTGATCAGACGCGTTCTTCGATTGATACAGGCCTCGGATCGATTGAGGTAAGTGTTCTAACGTTTCTACAAGATCATGCATGATAGGTTTTAGGGTTTCATCAAAATTTTTGTTTTAAATCCGCTGCGCAAACCCGAGAACTGATCTCTTAGGAATTATATTCGCTCTTGAGATCCTAGGAAAACCCAACAGTGGTATCAGATCCTAGTTGCTCTGCATGATTTTTGTTAGAACCCGATCACGCACGTTATAGGATTTGAATTGTTTGAATCCGTGTTTGCTTTGATGCTATGCATGATTTGATTATGGATGTAGAGTAGATTTTCTGTTCATTGTTGCATAGTGTGCAAGAGCTTCGAATTCTGAGTTCGCAGGCGAAAACGGGGTCGAATTCGGGTCTGAAACGGGGCAGAAACGACGAAAACGAGATCTGATCACGTTTTTCGTCTGGACCGATCGGTCTGGTCCTCTGGACCGATCGGTCTAGGGTTTCGCAAGTCGGTTGGACCGAAGGTCCGGACTGAACGGTCTGCATGCGTAGACCGATCGGTCTGGACCATTCTGGACCGAAAGGTCTGGACCGACGCAGACCCGAAGACCGAACCGCCCGAACACGAAGGTCTAGGACCCGACGCTTCACCAAAATTAGATTTTTTGTTTCGGATCTGGTTTGAGCAATCGTTGCTTAAAACCGATCAACTATGATTCAGAATAACATGATTCTTTCTTATGGATGGTCCATAGTGAATGAATGCATGTAACTTAATCAAGATATTAGATATGTTTGATTGAGTGGGAGCTTCGGGATTGGGATTGCATAATCGA
>NW_010962834.1:223153-224880 GCF_000463585.1 Tarenaya hassleriana | reverse complement strand
CTTAAAATCGTTTAACTGTGATTCAGAATAACATGATTCTCTCTTATGGATGGTCCATAGTGAATGAATGCATGTAACTTAATCAAGATATTAGATATGTTTGATTGAGTGGGAGCTTGGGGATTGGGATTGCATAATCAACTGGATGGTCTATTCGGATTATGAACAATTGTTGCACAGAAACCGATTAGATCTAGAAGCTCTACGAGTAAAGCACTTGTCAAGGCCTCGATCGTACGTGTCATGGGCCATGCCAAAGCTGGGTGTGCCGTGCTATCTTGGTGAGGTAAGATGGAGAAATGGTGGTTCTCATAGCTTGAAAGTAGATGCTTGATCTGAATGTGGTTTCAAAATCCCTTGTTTATGTAATGCTAAGCGTGTACCTCCCATTACTAGAGCGCCTGTCAAGGCATCGATCGTCCGTAACACGGGTCATGCCAAAGCTGAGCGTGTCGGATTATCTTTGTGAGGCAGGGTGGGAAATCGTGGTTCCCACAGCTTGAATATGGTTTACCTTAGGTTAAGTTGTCAAGTTTGACTTGAGATTTAATGGTACATATGAGACGAGTATGCAATGATATTCGATATCATAGTCTCATAAAAGATCTAAGAGTCACATTGGATGTGATTGACATTAGATGTCTACCTAAATAGCGTAAGGCTGAGTGTAACAACTCATTCTTATGTGAAATACGGATCTTAGTCCCATATAGAGAATTATTGTAGGGTTATTTTTCTTTATGTGAATATAGCTTGTATATGCATCATGTTGTCATTGATTGGTGATGGACTAGCTGGTAGTCGATCATTGATAGAGTCTGCATGTAGATGTGTTTTCGTTCTATTTTGTCTTTTTCTGTAGAACATAGCGTCGGCCGGTAGTATACCGAAGTTGACGATGCGATCTGTCCTTATGAAGGATAAATCTCTTACCACGGCTTCTAGATCAATCATTGATGCTTATTGGAAGCATATGGATGATGATCCGGACAAGTCTAGCTTGATGTTTGGAAACGTGACTTCGAAATTACGTAAGCAATTAGAGGACATGGACGATTCTTTGATAGTTGATCAGTAGAATGCGTCATTCCAAAAGAAAATTGAGAGCCACGGAAAGAGTAATATGGTAGTTGTTGGAAAGAGTTTCAGCAAAAGGAAGCGTTCCAAGAGTAAGGGCAAGAGGAAAGTGACAAGCGTTGTCATTGAACCTAAGCCTAAGTCCAAAAAGGAAGAGTATTATTTTTGTCATGCCGTTGGGCATTGGTACAGAAATTGTAGACTCTACTTGGAAGATCAAGAGAAGAAGAAGCTTATAGAAACATCGAATTCTGGTGTCTTCGTTATAGAGGCTAACTTGTTTACTTCCACATCGTGGGTATTGGATACCGGAAGTGCCTCGCACATTTGTGGAAATGTGCAAGGGCAGCGAGGAAGTAGACAACTGGCAAAAGGAGAAGTAGATCTCCGCGTTGGGAATAGAGCAAAGGTTGCTGCATTAACCAACGGGACTTACGATCTGACTTTACCTTCTGGACATGTATTGGAGTTGCATGATTGCTATTATGTTCCTGCCGTCAGCAAGAACATTATGTTGATTTCATGCTTAGACTCGGATGGTTTCAGATTTTTTATTGAGAACAAAAGTCTGTTCATTTATAGAGGTAATTTGGTAAATGTTACCAGTTGAATGGCCTTTATGCTTTGGATGACAAACCGTCAAGATACAG
>NW_010962834.1:216265-220333 GCF_000463585.1 Tarenaya hassleriana | reverse complement strand
CTTTGATTACGTCAAACGTCCTGCGTAACAGGAGGACTATAAAGGCGTGTATTAGGTACGAAATGAATCATGTGCTGGATTGTAGATAGTCAAGACGGGATTTGTACCTCTCGTAAAAGAGAGAGATATCGCTGGACCCCTCGTGTGAGCGAGACTGTAGAAATGTGTGGCCGCACTAGAGACGAACGTCGTCTATTTCAGACAGTCGAACTCAGTGAACGAGAAAGCAGTCGAATCAGATAAGGTGGCTTGTCCATGCCTTATATTCGACATAAGATATCGTGATACAAAAGGATCATCAAACGGAATCATCACTGGCCTTCGTGTTGTGTCATGTACACATCCTCGGTCAAGTTCCCGTTAAGGAACGCAGTCTTGACATCCATTTGCCATATCTCATAGTCGTATTATGCGGCTATGGCAAGTAAGATCCTGATGGACTTCAGCATAACTACGGGCGAAAACGTCTCATCATAGTCAATACCATGAATCTGATGGAATCCTTTCACCACAAGTCGTGCCTTATACGTGTGCACGTTGTCATCCATGTCGGTCTTCTTCTTGAAGATCCACTTACATCCGATGGGTTATACTTGGTTGTCTGACATGGATTGCATCTCGGACTTCATAGCCTCGCGCCATTTCTCGGAATCCGGACTCGCCATAGCTTCTAGGTATGTGGTAGGCTCATCATGTTCCAATAACATGAGCTCCTAATTCCTAGTCACGAGAAATCCGTATCTCACAAGCTCTTGGCGAATCCTGCCTGATCTCTGAGGTTCACTCGTCGAAGGTTGAGTCACAACCGGCAGTGAATCAGGCTGAACGTCTTCAACTTATTCACTCGGCTCAGCGTCTCTTTGTTTCTCTCGAACTTCCTCAAGTTCGATCCTACTCCCACTGACTCTTTTAAAGACGAATTCTCGCTCCATAAAAGTCGTATTCCTAGCAATGAACACCTTGTTCTCTGCCGGAATATAGAAGTACTAACCCTTACTTTCCTTAAGGTAGCCTACAAATAAACATTTATCAGACTTGGAGGATAACTTATCAGTCATCTAACGCTTCACGTAAGCGTCGCAACCCCAAATTCTGACAAACAACAACGCGGGACGCTTCCCCGTCCATATCTCATATGGCGTCGTTTCAGCCGACTTCGTTGGACTCCTGTTCAGCAGGTACGCAGCGGTCTCTAAAGCGTAGCCCCAAAAGGACTTCGGAAGATCTTTCTGACTCATCATCGACCGAACCATGTCTAACAGTGTTCGGTTCCTCCGTTCAGACACGCCGTTCCACTGTGGCGCTCTAGAGGAGTTAATTGTGATACAATATCACAATCAACTAGATAGTCAGTGAACTCTTGGCTCATATACTCGCCACCACGATCGGATCGAAGTGTCTTGATCGTCTTGCCAAGCTGGTTCTGCACTTCGTTTCTGAAAGCCTTGAACATTTCAAGTGTTTCAGACTTATGTCTCATCAAATAGACATAACCGTATCGACTGAAATCATTAGTGAACGTTACGAAATACAGATAACCTCCTCTAGTTGGACAGCTCATTGGTCCGCATACATCACTATGTATGAGAGCCAATAACTCCGTCGCTCTCTGTCTTTTCCCCTTGAAAGGATGCTTTGTCATCTTGCCCATCAAACAAGACTCGCAAGATTCAAGACACTCAAAGTCAAATTAATCCAGAAGACTTTCATGATGAAGCTTCTGAATGCGTTTCTCGTTTATATGGCCTAGACGATAATGCCAGAGGAAGGTCGGGTTTAAGTCATTCGGCTTAAACCATTTAGTACTCACGTTATAGATGGACGATGTCAAGTTCGAAGGCTGATCATTCAAGACGTATAAACCATTAACTAGATAACCATTACCATATTAAATATCGTCTCGATAAATCATCAAACTCGAGTTCTCAATAACAAATCGAAAACCATCCAAATCCAGACATGAAATAGAAATAATGTTTCTGCTAATCGCAGGCACATAGTAACAATTACTAAGTTCTAAAACAAGTCCAGAAGGAAGATGCAAATCATAAATGCCAACACACAATGCAACAACTCTTAATCCATTTCCGACGCGTAGATCCGCTTCTCCCTTGGCCAACATCCTACTTTTGCTTAGTCCCTGCACATTTCCACAAATGTGTGAGGCACTTCCGGTATCCAATACCCAAGAAGATGTAGTACAAATGTTAGCTTCTATAACATGAATACCTGAGGCAGAAGCTTCACCAAGCTTCTTGTCCTTCAGATCCTCCAAGTAAATGTGACAATTACGCTTCCAGTGTCTAGACACTCTGCAGTAATGACAGTCACCCTTATCGGGCTTAGGGTTAGGCGTAGAGGCAACTTTTGCCTTTTTCACCGACTTCTTTTTGGCTTTACCCCGCCACTTCTTGCTGGAGTTGTTCTCAACAGCAAGCACAGTCTTGGGGACACGATATCATGCTCGGCCGATTTCAGCATCCCATGCAGTTCGGCTAAGCTCTTAGTCATCCCGTGCATATGGTACTGCATCACGAACTGATTATAGTTCTCGGGCAATGACATCAGGATCAAGTCTACGACCATGTCTTCATCGAGCTTCACTCCCATACGCTCAAGTTTCTCAATATGAGCTCTCATGTTGAGAACGTGGGTGTTGAAAGAGCTACCTCTCGGCATCTCCGTCTTCACCAGAGCTTTCAGCGTCTTGTACTTTTCAGTACGCGCTAGCTCCTCAAACATGGTTTTGAGCTGATTGATCATATCAAACATGTTCTTCCCCTCAAACTGCCTCTGCATATTCGGGGCCATGCTATCCAACATGAGACATGAGATCTCAATATCGTCAGTCTGATGCTTCAACCAAGCATCCCTGACGGCTCTCGTGGCATTGGTCGCAGGATTTGGTGGTAGAGCCCCTTCTAGGACGTACGACTTCTTATCGTGATTGAGAACAATTCTCAAGTTACGATACCAATCCAAGAAGTTCGTCCCGGTCAGCTTATCCTTCTCAAGGATAGATCGCATTGTCAAACTCGGTACGCTACCGATTGACGCCATGTCTTACAGAAAAAGACAAAATAGAACGAACAAAAACAAATGCAGATTCTATCAATGATCTACTACCATATAGTCCATCATCAATCAATGACAACATAGATGCAAACACAAGCTATATTCCCATACAGAAAACTAACCCTACAATAATTTTCTATATGGGACTAAGATCCATATTTCACATAAGAATGAATTGTTACACCCAGCCTTATGCTATTTAGGTAGACATCTAATGTCAATCATATCCAATATGACTCTTAGATCCTTTTATGAGACTATTGTTGGGGTTATCTACGGGTTCCTAGCATGCGATCATATCGATCTAGGGTTTGGTTTACTAGGTTTCATGCAGCGGAAGAAAGATCTAAACCTAGTCAAACGTCACACGCAACCAAACTCGCAAAACCCGAAAAAGATCGTGTATATCACCGAGGGAATCGTTACTTACCTCGTTCTCGATGAGACTTGAAGTTTATTTCGATCCGGGGCCTGTTCTAAATCACCTAGGACTGAAGTTACAGTCCCTCTATACGTATCCACACCGACGGGAAGGATTCCAAACGATTTGGAACGAATCTGCTAGGATTAGTGAAGAAAATGGTAACTCAAGAGACGAGATCCAATCCCGGGACAATAGAAATTGAAGAGAACAGGTTCTCTAGGGTTCTAGGATGTTTCTCTGAGTTTTAGGTCGGCCTTAATTAAGTTTGGACGAAATCCCAAACTTAAATAAGCTTAGAAAACCCTAAAATCGAATTATGGAAACTTTCCGGATCCCGGTCCGCCAGACCAGGAGCTTGGACCGGCGGACCAAGCTTAGTCTGAGGCTCACAGACCGGCTGACCTGAAGGCTTGGTCTGGCGGACCACAGCTCCGGACCAAGACCCTTCTTGGTCAGCTCAGTCCGACTCGTCATTTCTCGGTCCGCCTGTCCCAGAATCTGGTCCGGGGATGACCGCAGACCGAGCTTCCGGACCTGCTGGACTGACCAAACTTGGTCTGGGGCTGACC
>NW_010962834.1:211533-213893 GCF_000463585.1 Tarenaya hassleriana | reverse complement strand
GTGTCATTTCTCGGAATCGGAACTCGCCACAGCCTCTGAATACGACGTAGGCTCGTCATGTTCTAACAACATGAGTTCGTCGTTTCCAGTCACAAGAAAACCGTATCTTGTAGGCTCTTGGCGAATTCTACCAGATCTTCGAGGTTCACTAGTAGGTGTTGTCTCAACAACTTGTGATACAGGTCGAACTGTTTCGACCTGTTCACTCGATTCTTCGACTATTCGTGGTTCTCGAACTTCTTCGAGATCTATTCTACACCCACTGACTCTCTTGGAGACGAACTCGCTCTCCAAGAAAGATCCATTCCGAGCAACAAACACTTTGTTCTCAGATGGGTTGTAGAACCAGTACCCTTTAGTTTCCTTAGGGTAACCCACAAATATGCATTTATCAGATTTGGCAGATAGCTTATCAGAAGCCAGACGTTTCACATAAACGTCGCATCCCCAAATCTTCATAAACGCTAACCTGGGACGCTTCCCAGTCCATATCTCATATGGAGTCTTCCGAACCGACTTTGTTGGACAGTTGTTCAGTATAAACGTTGTTGTTTCCAGAGCGTAGCCCCAGAAGGATTTAGGAAGATCGACATGACTCATCATAGACCGTACCATATCCAATAAGGTTCGGTTCCTCCTCTCGGAAACGCCATTCCATTGTGGCGTTCCAGGTGGAGTCAGCTGTGAGACAATCCCACAATCTGCCAGATAGTCAGTGAACTCTTGGCTCATATACTCGCCACCTCGATCAGATCGAAGCAACTTGATCGTCTTGCCAAGTTGGTTCTGTACCTCGTTTCTGAAAATCTTGAACAATTCAAGCGTTTCAGACTTATGTCTCATCAAGTAGACATAACCGTACCTACTGAAATCATCAGTAAACGTAACAAAGTACAGATAACCTCCTCTAGCGGGTGAGCTCATAGGACCGCACACATCACTATGTATGAGTTCTAGCAACTCCATAGCCCGTTCTCCTTTTCTAGTAAAAGGAGATTTTGTCATCTTGCCCATCAAACATGAATCGCATGATTCGATCGATTCATAATCAAAAGAATCAAGAAGTCCATCAGAATGAAGCTTCGCAATGCGTTTCTCATTGATGTGACCAAGTCGACAATGCCAGAGATAGGTCGGGTTTAAGTCGTTCGGCTTAAACCGCTTGGTACTTACGTTATAGATCGTACTGTATCTAGATGGTTCATATCTTCCAAAACATAAAGGCCATTAAACTGGTAACCCTTACCATAGAATAAATTGCCTCTATAAATGGACAGACATTTGTTCTCAATAACAAATCTGAAACCATCTGAGTCTAAGCATGAAATCGATATGATGTTCCTACTGATGGCAGGTACAAAATAACAATCATGAAACTCTAATACAAGGCCAGAAGGTAAAGTCAGATCATAAGTCCCGACGATCAATGCAGCAACTTTTGCTCCATTCCCGACACGGAGATCTACTTCTCCCTTTGCCAATTGTCTACTTCCTCGCAGTCCCTGCACATTTGCACAAATGTGCGAGGCACATCCGGTATCTAATACCCAAGATGTAGAAGTAAACAAGTTAGCTTCTATAACGAAGATACCTGAAGATGAAGCTTCTGCAAGCTTCTTCTTCCTCTGATCTTCCAGGTAGAGCCTGCAATTTCTATACCAATGCCCGATGGCATGACAGAAATAACACTCTTCCTTCTTGGGTTTGGACTTAGGCTTAGTGACAACACTTGTCAATTTCCTTTTGCCCTTACCTTTGGAACGCTTCCTCTTGCTGGAACTCTTTCCAACAATCACCATATCATTCTTCCCTTGGCTCCCACCTTTCTCTTGGAATGACACATTCAACTAATCAACCATCAATGAATTGTCCATGTCATCTAATTGCTCACGCAATTCCGAAGACATCTTTCCAAGCATCAAGCTAGACAAGTCCAGATCATCATCCTCATGCTTCATACCGGAAGTCGAAGCTTCTGCAAGCTTCTTCTTCCTCTGATCTTCCAGGTAGAGTCTGCAATTTCTATACCAATGCCCAACAGCATGAAAAAAATAACACTCTTCCTTCTTGGGTTTAGGCTTAGGTTTAGTGACAATACTTGTCACTTTCCTCTTGCCCTTACCTTTGGAACGCTTCCTTTTGCTGGAACTCTTTCCAATAACTACCATATCATTCTTCCCTTGGCTCCCAGCTTTCTCTTGGAATGACACATTCAACTGATCAACCATCAATGAATTGTCCATGTCATCTAATTGCTCACGCAATTCCGAAGACATCTTTCCAAGCATCAAGCTGGACACGTCTAGACCATCATCCATATGCTTCCCATAAACATCAATGATCGATCTAGAAGCCTTGGT
>NW_010962834.1:210549-210827 GCF_000463585.1 Tarenaya hassleriana | reverse complement strand
CTGACCAGATTTGGTCAGCCCCGGACCAACTCAGTCTGTTTCTCCTGCTCCGAGCTGACCTGGAATCGGAGCACAGACCAACTGGGCTTGGTCCGGGGCTGACCAAACTTGGTCAGCTCCGGACCAACTCAGTTTGTTTCCTTGGTCAGTCCGCCGGTCTTCGTCTCGGACCTTTGTTGTTCTCGCCTTGTCCGCCGGACCATCTTTTGGTCCGGGGCTGACCAGCGAGAACTTTGGTCCTCCTGACCAAACACGCGGTCCGGAATCTGATCTGTCTG
>NW_010962834.1:207771-210002 GCF_000463585.1 Tarenaya hassleriana | reverse complement strand
TTATTAAGTTTAGACGAAACCCTAAACTTAAATAAGATTAGAAAACCCTAAAATTCGAATTTTGGAAATATTCCGGATCCCGGTCCGCCGGACCAGGAGCTTGGTCCGGCGGACCAAGCTTAGTCCGAGGCTCACGGACCGGCTGACCTGAAGGCTTGGTCCGGCGGACCACGTGTGGTCAGCTCCGGACCAAGACCCTTCTTGGTCAGCTCAGTCCGACTCGTCATTTCTCGGTCCGCCTGTCCCAAAATCTGGTCCGGGGCTGTCCAACTCTTGGTCAGTCGGACCAGACCTGGACAGATGACCGCGGACCGAGCTTCCGGATCTGCTGGACTGACCAAACTTGGTCCGGGGCTGACCAAACTTAGTCAGCTCCGCACCAACGCACTGAAAACTCCTTTTCATGCTCGTTTCGGTCAAATCTCGTTTCCATTTTTCGTATTCTTCACGTGTACGTCCATCCCTATTGGTGTGTGACCCTGTAGGCCCATTCTATGTGGTAGTGACTTTAGCAAGACTGGTTAGCCTCTAACAAGACGCCATGACCACCCATTTTGAATTGAGTTAGAGGTGATCTAACCAAGGCATTAACTGCTCGAATTCTGATCCTTTGTCTCACGATATCATAAGTTGAACAAGGGCATGGTTTGAGCCACCCTTCAAGTTCAATTGCTTTCTCGTCTTCGCAAATCGACTAGTAAAATAGATGCAACTTCATCTATAGCGTGACCACGCGTTTTCATAGTCCGACTTCCACGAGAGGGCCCAGCGATATCTCTCCTGTTAAGGAGGTGACAAGTCCCATATTGCATGTCTACTATCTCCATATGATTCGTGAACGTATCTGATCAACGCCGTTATAATCATCCGGTTAAAGACGACGTTTGACGCAGTCAAGACACGTCACTCCTCATATCAGATACTCTAGACATCTCAGGTATGAGGTTCCATAAACGAACCGCTGTATGAGATTCAAGTCATGACTCTGTCCATGTGACAATCTCATGCGGGTCATCCAGTCACTCGTTCACAACGAGTACCCATGATTGTGATCTACATCCAATGCGTTGATTACAACTCATGCTATCTTGATTCAACATTGTTCCCACAATGATGACTGACTAGGGAGTTTAGAATCATTCTCTAATGATTCAAGGATGCCGAAATACAACAAACATGCTAATCGTATAACGGATAAATAATGAATTCATAAATCAATGAATCAATACAAAGTAAAATGTCATATCATGGATCATCCTAGAGCATTACAACCAACAACTATGATATCAAATATCATTGCATACTTGTCTCATGTGTACTATTAAGTCTCAAGTCAAACTTGACAGCATAATGATAACATGTATTTTGGTGATATTTTGGTATAAGATGTCTAGTGCATTTTACTCGGTTTTGTATATTTATAGGCACTCATTTGGTCTCGATATTGGTTGGTTGCTTTCTTTGGTGTCAAAACAGGTATTCATGCATAAAAGAGAGCAAAAGAAGTGGAAAACATGGACTACGGAACATCACAGACGAAACGGAAACATTTGGAGTTGTTCCGGAGAAAAACATGAAGCCTAAAAAGTCAGATATTGCAAGTCCAATAACTTCCACTCTACAAGTCCAAATTATGTGTTCTCTACCTCATTGGAAAGCTCTCTTCAATATCTACGCATAGACATCAAGATTGCACAAATCTGACATTGGAGCAGAAAGTTATGAGCAAATCTGTCAAGCATGTTCGAGTTGAAGAATCGACACGGACCGTGTTGCATTCGTCACGGCCGTGTTGTGTCCGTGCTGAAAAAAATGAAGTTTTACTCAGAGAATTGACACGGACCGTGTTGTCATTCGACACGGCCGTGTTGATTCAAACTCGCCCGTGTTCAGTCCATGTCTAAAGTGCAGATTTTTAACAGAGAATTGACACGGACCGTGTTGCATTCGACACGGTCGTGTTGCATTACGGGAAAACTTCCTATTTTGCATCCGGACTTCCGTTTTCAGCAAAAGAAGAAATGAAGCCGCCAAGCCAATAAAGAGAGGACGTCGTAGGCTTCAGAATTCATCGAGAGATCATAGGAAAAGCCAGAGAACTCGAGAGAGAATCAAGACGGAGTTTCCCGGGAGCCGAGATTGAAGAATCGTTGTCGAGAGATCGCTGGGAGTCTTCTTTATCTGTTTCTATGTTTCTCTTTATTGATTTGAACTCGTTCGTTGTTATGGGT
>NW_010962834.1:195035-206675 GCF_000463585.1 Tarenaya hassleriana | reverse complement strand
CAAGCTAACGACCTTAAACAAGCGCTTCCGGGAGGCAACCCGAGTTCTTAGGTTAGTTTTGTTTCCTTCTTTTTTCTTTTTGCATCGGATATTGGTTTGTGTCTCTTATCACCAGGTTTTGAGTTCTTCTAATGAGGAATTGAGGAGGCGAGGAAGCTAGCTATGCGATAGACGTAGGCAGACTTAAGTGCGAGTGAACGAACATCGCGAGCTGAGTATTCTTTTTGCTTTTTGATTTTCTTCTCTTTTGACTCATTTTACTGGTTGCCTCTACTAGACGAGATTTGACACCGAGGACAGTGTCTAGTTCAAGTCTGGGGGAGGATTCGTCTAACGCCAAACCATATCTATTTAGAGTAGTGTTGCATGCATTTTTTGATTTTTTTTACTTTTTAGTTGCATGTGCATATAGGATGCATTAGGGTCATATAGTTTGTTGTTAGGACTGTGCATTCTCATATAGTGCTTAGGACATATAAGATCACATGCATAAAACCGTTTTGAGCATTGATATGATGACCTATGATATGAGAGAGTTGAAACGTCCTGAAAACATTGTGATATGTTGAACGTGGTTATGTTTTGTTGAATTGATTGCTTGACCTTTAGGATTTTCTAGAATGGCTTGTGGGATAGAAATCGTTGGTTGGAACCCATGGGACCGATGTTGTCTAGCCAAGTAGAAAAGTTTCTATAAGAACCTTTCCCATTTTTGCTGAAATCGATAAAGTCTATTATCAAATGCATCTTATTTCTTTATGTGCAGAAAAAGATAGTGAGCATCTCGACACTCCGCTGTCATTATCTCGTCAACGAAAATCGTTCGAGGACATGAGTGCATCAATTTGATGGTTCGGGTCTAAGTTGTGGGTCGGGTTATCCAATAAACAAAATATAAAAAAATTGATTAGGAACCCTTCAACTTCAACGTCCTAGGAACCCGAGATGCTAGCAAAAGAAAAAAAATCTAGCTAGATGAAAGAAAAAAAAAAGAGAAGAAGAAAAAGAATGAATACCGAAAGCGTAGACTAGATACGATTAGGTAGAATGGCGTGATAGGTTCGAGAAACATGATTGGTAGATGATTGAAGTTCTTGTATTGGTTCTTGGTAGCGGTATAGATCCCATAGCTAGGAAAGACTATCCTTTAGAGAGGGAGATCATACTAGACAGACTTGATCATTGTTCACGGGGATCTAGGTCGGATAGAGGTTTCGCTCTCGATTATCATTTTGAGTTATGTCATTGTCTCGCCCTCCTTTCAGACCGCTTTTCATGGAGTATTTGCTCGAGGACGAGCAAAGGTTTAAGTCTGGGGGAGTATGATAACATGTATTTTGGTGATATTTTGGTATAGGATGTCTAGTGCATTTACTCGGTTTTGCATATTTATAGGCATTCTAGAGCACAATTGGTCTCGATATTGCTTGGTTGCTTTCTTTGGTGTCAAAACAGGTATTCATGCATAAAAGAGAGCAAAAGGAGTGGAAAACATGGACTACGGAACATCACAGACGAAACGGGAACATTTGGAGTTGTTCCGAAGAAAAACACGAAGCCTAAAAAGTCAGATCTTGCAAGTCCAATAACTTCCACTCTACAAGTCCAAATTATGTGTTCTCTACCTCATTGAAAGCTCTCTTCAATATCTACGCATAGATACCAAGATTGCACAAATCCGACATTGGAACAGAAAGTTATGAGCAAATCTGTCAAGCATGTTCGAGTTGAAGAATCGACACGGACCGTGTTGCATTCGACACGGCCGTGTTGTGTCCGTGCTGAAAAAAAAGAAGTTTTACTCAGAGAATTGACACGGACCGTGTTGTCATTCGACACGGCCGTGTTGATTCAAACTCGCCCGTGTTCAGTCCATGTCTAAAGTGCAGATTTTTAACAGAGAATTGACACGGACCTTGTTGCATTCGACACGGCCGTGTTGCATTACGGGAAAACTTCCTATTTTACATCCGGACTTCCGTTTTCAGCAAAAGAAGAAACGAAGCCGCCAAGCCAATAAAGAGAGGACGTCGTAGACTTCAGAATTCATCGAGAGATCACAGGAAAAGCCAGAAAACTAGAGAGAGAATCAAGACGGAGTTTCCCGGGAGCCGAGATTGAAGAATCGTTGTCGAGAGATCGCTGGGAGTCTTCTTTATCTGTTTCTATGTTTCTTCATATTGATTTGAACTCGTTTGTTGTTATGGGTAGTGAGTAGTCGTTTCACTGTAGCTAGGGATTTAACCTTGTAGGGATTTGTTTGGTTTTTATTTTCCGAGACTACGTTATCGATACTCGGCGGTTTAATTGAATTGGATTTATTGCTTTTGATCTTCGTGGCCTGTTGATTGATTGATCTTAGATTCTGATTGACAACGAGAGTTGGAATTAGATTCGGAAAGAATTCATTGAATGAATTGATTAAGACTATTGAGAGATAGGTTAATCGGTTTAGGAACTGTGATAGTCATTGTTAATGCGTTTGATATTTTAATCTATTAGGTTGAGAGATCGATAGGTTAAATTATTGGATAGTGGATTTAGGACTTGAGAGAGCCAAATCTGATATTAGAACTTGAGATCCCCGATTAGAGTTCGATATTCGTAGATTCTCCATCCTTAGAAACAATCCCTGCGCGTTAAGGTTATCCCGAAGCTACGGTGGTTTAGTTATCTGATTTACTTAGTTTATTTATTGCTTTATTTTCGGTATTCATCTATTTCATCTACTATTTGCTGATCTGAATCTTTGTCGAGTCTTGTTCTTAGTGTTAACTATTCCCTGTGTTCGACCCTGGTACTACAGTTGATCCGTATCCTTGCGGTATTCGCTGTATCTAGGTTTTTATTACTTGAGCTTATTTATACACCTAGATTTGCGTTATCAAGTTTTTGGCGCCGGTGCCGGGGAATAGGTTAGCGTTAGGATAAAGATTCCTTTGAATCTAGATTTTTTTCTTTTCTTTTTCTTTTCCCTCGATTTCTTGATCTATTCTTTGTGTTTGTTCTACTTTCTGGTGTGCAGGATTACGGTGTATGACCAGGAATTCTGGGCCTGACAACCTAGTACCTCTTCACCCTGAAATCGAGAACTCCACTAAGCGCAATCGAAAGAAGAAACGACAACAAAGAAAGATGGAGGAACGTGCTATAGTCGCGATCAACGAGTACCACCAATACCATCAAAATTCCTAAAATGGAGAAACTGTTCCATAATACAACGTAATTACCAAAAGAGAAAACGGTACCAGATCCGGGAAATTCGACAAATAAATAGCCGAGGAGGAAACATAACCGAGCGCGTAAAACTCACTGGGTCGGAGATCGAGTGGTCAAAATGCCGGAGAAAAGAGACGACAATTTTAGGGGCCCGATAAATATTCAACTGATACAGGCCCCGGATCGAACCGTGTCACTTGACTGATAAATTATCCCCCAAATCTGATAAGTCACCCATTCAAATCAAATATCATAATATACAAAAAAATTAAACAAAAAAAATATAATGAAGTTTTTTGGTTCCCTTGATGAAGCTTTTGTTCGAGTTGATTATCTAAGCTTTTCCCCTAGTATCTTTAAACGAGAAGGCCAAGATGATCAAGACATAAATCTGAAACACCATGTGGCTCACTTCTCCCATTTTATATTCAGATTTACTGTAAAAAGAGAAAAGGTGAGATTTTGTCAAAATCGACATCAATTTCAAGTGCACTTTTTTATTTTATATTATCAAAATAAGTAGAGTGCAGTCCCTTTTTTCAAATTTTAGTTCCCTGTATGAATAGTGTTATAAAAACATGTTGATATATCGAAATCAAAAGAAGAGAATCCTCAAGATGACTTATCCCGTTCTTACATGGACCGAGTCTGACTCTGTTAGGCTTTTCTCTATCTCTATCCAGTGTTCTCGATCAGGTCAAGACAAATAGGTAGCATTTTGGGTTACAGTTTGGGTTTGATTGGGATATATTCGGGTTCGATTATTTCGGTTTTAGAAAAACTATGATCATTCAGTTTTTATATTGAATTCGATTTCGGTTTTTATTAATAAAAATACTCATTTTTCAAAGAAATTTTTGGTCTTTTTGAATAACTTTTATTCGGTTCAGTTCATGTTTGTTTGTTTTTTCGTTTTAAAAAAAATCATAACTATTTGGTTTTTATATATCTGATTCAGTTCGATTACTGTTATATGTTATTCTGTCCGGATCGATTCAATTATTCGGTTATTAACTAAACAGCGGTTGATCTTTGCAGCACGGGATCGCCATCAGGTCAGGACACCACTGTGCGCAGCCCGTCCACAAGTACCTGGGAGTGAACGCAAGTGCACGAGCCAGCCTCTATCTCTACAACACTGTAAACCAACTTCTTGTAAATTGTTCCCGAAAAAATCGATTCCGTAGAACTTGAGCGCATGAGAATGATCACAATGACACTCACTGACATGTATAGCCATTGGATAGCCAACAATCAAAATACTGACACATTATTATTATTATTGTTATTATCATCACATTTATTTACTGAATTATAATGTGGCGCACTTGGTCGGGGTACGAGGACATCTTGATGAGTAATAAAATACGGAGGCATGGGTATTTTCGTAATTTCACCGTACACCGAATGGAGGAATTTTGGTAAAAAGCAATAAAAGGTGGCCCGGCCTTTAAAGCTAAAGGCAGAGATCTGGACCCACAGTTAAAGATATGATGATAACACTTCTCTGGGGAGAATTAGAAATTGATGATGTGTCAATCTAATTTGATTATTATCAATTAACAAATGGTTGAATATGTTGTTACGTGCTAGTTGCTTTAGCTGTCAATTATGCGTCGGAGAAATCGATTTGATGATAATGGTAAATCTAAATAACCCTACCATCTTGATACGTGCATGTTTTCAGAAATTCAAACATAAAGTGCCTCAGTATCAAAATGGTGTCATCTCTGACCCTGTATTGGTGGAGACCATCAAAACATCTCCTCCTCCTCCTTTCGAGGTGAAAGTGTCAGAGGTGATCGTCGAACAGAACAAGGACGAGTGCTCTCCCTCAGCCGATGTTGATGCTGATATACCTGAAGTTCCATCTCTGACTGTCTCCGAGGTTGTTCATTGTGCTGCACCAGCACGGTTTGCTGGAAAGTCAAAAGGAATAATTGGAACAAAAACACAAACGACCGGAAAAATTTCAGTTTGTTACTTTCCTATCATGAAAATAGGGAATTCAGCATCCAGAATGAAGATGCAAATCATAAACGCCAATACACAATACAGCAACTCTTAATCAATTTCCGACACGTAGATCCGCTTCTCCCTTAGCCAGCATCCTACTTCTTCTTAGTCCCTGCACATTTCAACAAATGTGTGAGGCACTTCCGGTATCCAATACCCAAGAAGATATAGTACAAATGTTAGCTTCTATAACATGAATACCTGAGGCAGAAGCTTCAACAAGCTTCTTGTCCTTCAGATCTTCCAAGTAAAGGTGATAATTACGCTTCCAGTATCCAGACACTCCGCAGTAATGACAGTCACCCTTATCGGGTTTAGGCTTAGGCGTAGAGGCAACTTTTGCCTTTTTCGCCGCCTTCTTTTTGGCTTTGCCCCGCCGCTTCTTGCTGGAGTTGTTCTCAACAGCAAGCACAGTCTTGGACACCACGATATCCTGCTAGGCCGATTTCAGCATCCCATGCAGTTCGGCTAAGCTCTTAGTCATCCCATGCATATGGTACTGCATCACGAATTGATTATAGTCATCGAGCAATGACATCAGGATCAAGTCTGCAACCAAATCACCATCTAGCTTCACTCCCATACACTCAAGTTCTTCAACATGAGCTCTCATGTTGAGGACATGGGTGTTGACAGAGCTACCTCTCGGCATCTCCGTCTTCACCAGATCTTTCAACGTCTTGTACTTTTCAGTACGTGCTAGCTCCTCAAACATGGTCTTGAGCTGATTGATCATATCAAACACGCTCTTTCCCTCAAACTGGCTTTTCAGATTCGGGGCCATGCTTCCCAACATGAGACAAGAGATCTCATTGTCGTTTGTCTGATGCTTCAACCAAGCATCCCTGACGGCTCTCGTGGCATTGGCCGCAGGATTTGGTGGTAGAGCCCCGTCCAGGACGTACGACTTCTTATCGTGCTTGAGAACTATTCTCAAGTTACGATACCAGTCCAAGAAGTTCGTCCCGGTCAGCTTATCCTTCTCAAGGATAGATCGCATTGTCAAACTCGGTACGCTACCAGTTGACGTCATGTCCTACAGAAAAAGATAAAATAGAACGAACAAAAACAAATGTATATTCTATCAATGATCTACTACCAGCTAGTCCATCATTAATCAATGACAACATAGATGCAAACACAAGCTATATTCCCATAAAGAAAACTAACCCTACAATATTTTTCTATATGGGACTAAGATCCGTATTTCACATAAGAATGAATTGTTACACCCAGCCGTATGCTATTAGGTAGACATCTAATGTCAATCATATCCAATATGACTCTTAGATCCTTTTATGAGACTATGATATCAAATATCATTGCATACTTGTCTCATCTGTACTATTAAGTCTCAAGTCAAACTTGACAACTTAACCTAAGGTAAACCATGTTCAAGTTGTGGGAACCACGATTTCCCACCCTGCCTCACAAAGATAATCTGGCACGCTCAGCTTTGGCATGACCCGTGTTACGGACGATCGATGCCTTGACAGGTGCTCTAGTAATGGAAGGTACACGCTTAGCATTACATAAATAAGGGATTTTCGAAACCACACTTAAATCAAGCATCTACTTTCAAGCTACAAGAACCACCATTTCTCCATCTTGCCTCACCAAGATAGCACGGCACACCCAGCTTTGACATGCCCCATGACACGTACGATCAAGACCTTGACAAGTGCTTTACTCGTAGAGCTCCTAGATCTAACCGGTTTCTGTGCAACGATTTTATAAATTGAATCAAGGATCAACCATTGTTCCTTGATCAGATGTGTTACATAATCCGAATAGACCATCCGTTCGATTATGTAATCCCAATCCCGAAGCTCCCACTCAATCAAGCATATCTAATATCTTTATTAAGTTACACTCATTCATTCACTATGGACCATCCAAACGAACAAATCATGTTATTCTGAATCACAGTCGATCGGGTTAAGCAGCGATTGCTCAAACTAGATCCCGGAACGAAAAACCAAAATTTTGGTGAAGCCTCCGGATGTGGACCGATCGGTCCAGAGCCTAGACTGGTCGGTGTACGCAATTCGGTCTGGACAGTCCAGAACGGTCTAGATCTTTCGGTCTGTCCGTTCAGACCGGTCGGTCTTGGTCCAGACCGATCGATCCACACGGTGGATCGTTCAGTCCAGACCTATCAGTCCAACCGACCCGCAAAACCCTAGATCGATCGGTCCAGAAGACCAAACCGATATGGTCCAGGCGAAAACGTGATCAGAACTCGTTTTCGTCGTTTCTGCCCCGTTTCAGACCCAAATTCGATCCGGTTTTCGCCTGCGAACTCAGAATTCGAAGCTCTTGAACATTATGCAACAATGAACAGAAAATCTACTCTAGATCCACAATCAAATTATGCATAGCATCATAGCAAACACGGATTCAAATGATTCAAATCCTATAACGTGCATGATTGGGTTCTAACAAAATCATACAGAGAAACCAGGATCTGATACCACTGCTGGGTTTCCTGGGATCTCAAGAGCGAATCTAATTCCTAAGAGATCGGTTCTAGGGTTTGCGCAGCGGATGTAAAACAAAAATTTTGATGAAACCCTAAAACCATGCATGATCTTGTAGAAACGTTAGAACGCTTACCTCCATCGATCCGGGGCTTGTATCAATTGATGTGTTTGTCGATCACTGTAGGCAGAAAGAATACCTTGCCCTCTACATGTTTTCACACGACGAAAAGGATTCCAACGGTTGGAACTCGTCTGCTAGGACTGAAGAATACATTCCTCTTTGCGCAAGGGTTTCAGGAATTTTTCTCTAGGTCTTTTCACTCTCAAAAACTCTCCCAAGGGTCTGAAAGTCGTGCCAAGAGGCTTAGGAGGCGTTCCCCAAAATTAATCCCACTTAAAACCCTAATTAGAGCGAGTTTATGAAATTCCAACGTCTGGACTGATCGGTCCAAGCCTGGACCGATCGGTCTGGAGCTTTCAACGTGTGGACCGATCGGTCTGGAACATTTTTCGGACCTAACAATATTAGCACGTTACCTCTGGACCGATCGGTCTGGGAAGGCTGGACTGGTCGGTCTGGCCTCCGCTCCACCGGGATTTTCTCGTCTCTTCTCGCGCATTCATCTTTCTTGTGTGTTTGACCCTATATGCTCATCCGATACAGCAGTATAACCCGAAATCTCTTATTCTGGTTACACAAGTCATAGGCGGTCTCTAGCAAGACACTATGACTACCTATCTCGAATAGAGTTTGTTCGTAGTCCTAAGAACGCTAGTGATGATTCGGTTAATGATCCTTTTGCATCGCAATATCTATGTCGAACATAAGGCATGGACAAGCCACCTTATCTGATTCGACTGCTTTCTCGTTCACTGAGTTCGACTGTCTGAAATAGACGATGCTCGTCTATAGTGCAGCCACACATTTCTACAGTCTCACTCACACGAGGGGCCCATCGATATCTCTCTCTTTTACAAGAGGTGCAAATCTCGTCTTGACTATCTACAATCCAGTACATGATTCGTGTCGTACCTGATACACGCCTTTATAATTCTCCTGTTACGCAGAACGTTTGACGTAATCAAAGTACGCAACTCCTCATGTTGGATTCCGTAGATATCTCAAGTCTTAGGATCCAATCATGGAACCGTCATATGAGATTCAAGTCATGACGCTAGTCCATGTGACAATCTCATGCAGGTCAATCCGGTATTCCGTTCTCCAACGAATACTTATGATTGTGATCGTATCCAATACTTATGATCATCTCTATGATCATCAATCACACATCATACTAGTCTTATTATATCATTATTCCCACAATGATATACGACTAGGGAGTAGTATTGTTCATAACAATACATGGATTTCATAACATATTTAAGTATGCAAAACATGAAATGAATAAGACATTAATCCATAAATCATAGAAAACGTCAATACATCAAATGCATCCAGGTAAAGCTCGCAAACAATACATCATACAGCACTAAACCAACAAATATTGTACTAATTGATATTGCATGTTGTGTTGTTCTGTTTATCTCTATAGGACATGGCGGTAGGTGGTAGTGTACCAACCGTGTCATTGCGATCCATCCTTGAGAAGGATAAGCTTACCGGGACGAACTTCTTGGACTGGTATCGGACCTTGAGAATTGTTCTCAAGAAAGATAAGAAGATGTACGTCCTGGAAGGGGCTCTTCTTGCTGAGCCCCCGGCCAACGCCGCGAGAGCCATTCGTGATGCTTAGTTGAAGAATCAGAACGATGACCTGGAGGTCTCTGTTGGTTGTAATGCTCTAGGATGATCCGTGATATGACATTTTGACTTTGTATTGATTCATTGATTTATGAATGCATTACATTCCCGTTATATGATTGGCATGTTTGTTATATTTCGGTATCCTTGAATCATTATAGAATGATTCTAAACACCCTGGTCAGTTATCATTGTGGGAACAATGATGAATTAAGACTAGCATGAGGTGTGATCGATGCATTGAATGCATTTCACAATCATGGGTACTCGTTGTGAACGAGTGACTGGTTGACCCGCATGAGATTGTCACATGGACAGAGTCATGACTTAAATCTCATAAAGCGGTTCGTTCTTGGATCCTCAGACCTGAGATGCCTAGAGTATCTGATATGAGGAGTGGCGTGTCTTGACTGCGTCAAACGTCGTCTTTAACCGGATGATTATAACGGCGTTGATCAGACATGTTCACGAATCATATGGAGATAATAGACATGTAATATGGGACTTGTCACCTCCTTAATAGGAGAGATATCTAAATGCGTGGCCACGCTATAGATGAAGTTGCATCTATTTTATTAGTTGATTTGCCAAGACGAGAAAGCGGTTGAACTTGAAGGGTGGCTCAAACCATGCCTTTGTTCAACATATGATATCGGGAGATAAAGGATCAGAACTTGAGCTGTTATTGCCTTGGTTAGATCACCTCTGACTCAATTCAACGTGGGTGGTCATGGCGTCTTGTTCGAGGCTAACCATGACTTGTAGATCGGGAATGGTTCTCGAGGCTGCTGCCACTGCGAATGGGCCTACAGGGTCACACACCATTAGGGATGGACTTATATGTGAAGTATCGGAAAGGAAGACTTGGATTTGGTCGGAAAAACCGTTTTTGGATCAAATCAGAGTGTCAGGACGTTTTCAGCCTTCTGACTCGGACGGAGTCAGTATTTGACTCGGACCGAGTCAGTTCCATGCGAGTCGAAGCCCAGAAAGTGTTTTGGGCTTGGCTGATGTTTTGACTCGGTCGAGTCAAAGTTTTGACTCGGACCGAGTCAATACTAAATGGGCCGAGTCAAGAGTTGACAATGGGCTTGGGCTGATTCGTTCTGACTCGACCGAGTCAGAGTTCTGACTCGGACCGAGTCAATACTCGGAAAAAGTCTCTTTTCACAAGGATTAGGGTTTCTAACTTATAAGGAGGTGTTGGACGCCGTCCTAAGTAGAGGATTGACTTACAGAACCCTAAGACAGATCTAGAACACAAGAAAATCGTTTCTTTTGAAGTTCTAGTTCCCGGGATTCGATCCCAAGTCTTGAAAACCCTATTCACTTCACAGATCCTAGCAGATCAGTTCCAAAAGCGTTTGGAATCCTTCCCTTCGGTGTGGATACGTGTAGAGGAACTGTACTTTCAGCTCTTGGTGATTAAAACAGGCCCTGGATCGATTGCTACTTTCAGATCTTCAGGAAAGAGGTAAGTATTGGAATCCCACGACGATATACACGATTGTTCGGGTTATTGCACAACTGGTTTTGTGTGACGTTTGGCTAGGTTTAGATCTTTCCTTCCACTGTGTGAAACCTAGAATCCAAACCCTAGATCGATGAGATCGCATGCTAGGAACCCGCAGGGAACCCAACAGTGGTATCAGAGCCTGGTTCCCTGTATATCGCCGTGCCTGTTGCTTTGTTGCATGATTTTAATTGTTAAAGTTCATGTAAACAATAGATCTTTACAGGTTTGCATGATTTTAATGGTTAGAATGCATGTAAACATGAGATCTATGCTTGTTTGATGATTTTGATTGTTGAATGATGCATGGATGAGTTTGGGGGTCGAAGACGGCTTGATGGTGCGTCGAAACGGGGGGAAACCCTAGATCTCGTGGCCAAAAAGTGTCTACCAGAGTTTTGACTCGGCCAGAGTCAAGTGTTGACTCGACCGAGTCAGAACGAACCAAAATGAACAGACGTGGCCTTACAGACTTCTGACTCGGACCGAGCCAGTTTTGACTCGGACAGAGTCAGTACAGAAAGTTGTCCGGTTGTCAAGTTTTGGTTCAGATGGCTTCTGACTCGGACCGAGTCAAGTGTTGACTTGGACCGAGTCAGTACAGAAGGTTGTCTTGTTCGTCACGTTTTGGTTCGGACTGATTTGGG
>NW_010962834.1:193439-194980 GCF_000463585.1 Tarenaya hassleriana | reverse complement strand
CCCGGACCAAGCTCAGTTTTCGAACTGAGTCCGTTTTCTGGTCAGCTCGGAGCTGAAAGGGACGGACCGAGTTGGTCCGGAGCTGACCAAGTTTGGTCTGCCCCGGACCATGCTCAGTTTTCGAACTGAGTCCGATTCCTGGTCAGCTCGAAGCAGGAGAAATAGACTGAGTTGGTCCGGGACTGACCAAATCTGGTCAGCTCCGGTCCAAGCTCAGAATTTCTCCGAAAACGGACAGAACGGCGGACCAGAGAAGCTGACCAAGGTCAGTCCGGCGGACCAGATTCTGGTCAGCTCCGGACTGGACCTCAGACACTTCTCAAGTCTGAAATTTTGTCCTCTTCCTCATGATTAATCTCAAGCTATTACCGCCCATTAGTAGAGCACTGTCAAGGCCTCGATCGTCATGGTTACGGGTCATGCCCTAGCTGAGCGTGCCTGATTATCTTGGTGAGGGAGTATGGAGAAATCGTGATTCTCATAGCTCGAATATGGTTGAGTTTGAATTGGGTTATCAAGTCGGACTTGGACCTGATGGTAAGGATGGGATGAGGAACATGCAGTGATAGCGTATCAGTATCCCATACTCATCTAGGAATCACATAGGATGTGATTGACAATGTGTTGTCTACCTAAATAGCATGTTTTTTGAGCGTCATGCCCTAGCTGACTCAAAAGCATGTGAAATATGGATCCTAGCTCACTTAGAAACTCATTGAGGGTGTTTTTCTTAGTGGGAGCCTGTCATATTGCATCTATTGTCTGTGTTAGTATGTGTATTAAGCGGCTTGCATATTTTCTGTCTGTTTGTCTGTCTTTTTCTGTAGAACATATCTGTTGCAGGAATCTGTTTTATCTCACCATGCGATCTATCCTGATGAAGGATAAGCCTCTGACCACGGCTTCTAGATCGATCATTGATGCTTATTGGAAGCATGAGGATGATGATCTGGACGTGTCCAGCTTGATGCTTGGAAAGATGTCTTCGGAATTGCGTAAGCAATTAGAGGACATGGACAATTCTTTGATAGTTTATCAGTTGAATGTGTCATTCCAAGAGAAAGCTGGGAGCCGAGGGAAGAATGATATGGTAGTTGTTGGAAAGAGTTCCACCAAAAGGAAACGTTCCAAGGGCAAGGGCAAGAGGAAAGTGGCAAGCGTTGTCATTGAACCTAAGCCTGAGTCCAAGAAGGAAGAGTGTTATCTCTGTCATGCCATCGGGCATTGGTATAGAAATTGCAGACTCTACTTGGAAGATCAGATGAAGAAGAAGCTTACAGAAGCTTCGACTTCTGGTATCTTCGTTATAGAGGAGAACTTGTTTACTTCTACATCATGGGTATTAGATACCGGATGTGCCTCGCACATTTGTGAAAATGTGCAAGGACTGCGAGGAAGTAAACAATTGGCGAAGGGAGAAGTAGATCTCCGCGTCGGGAATGAAGCAAGAGTTGCTGCATTAACCGTCGGGACTTACGATCTCACTTTACCTTCTGGCCTTGTATTGGAGTTGCATGATTGTTATTTTGTCCCTGCCATCA
>NW_010962834.1:191233-192558 GCF_000463585.1 Tarenaya hassleriana | reverse complement strand
GAGTATATGAGTCAAGAGTTCACTGACTATCTGGCAGATTGTGGGATTGTCTCACAGCTGACTCCACCTGGAACGCCACAATGGAATGGCGTTTCCGAGAGGAGGAACCGAACCTTATTGGATATGGTACGGTCTATGATGAGTCAGGTCGATCTTCCTAAATCCTTCTGGGGATATGCCTTGGAAACAACAGCGCTTATACTGAACAACTGTCCAACAAAGTCGGTTCAGAAGACACCATATGAGATATGGACTGGGAAGTGTCCCAGGTTAGCATTTGTGAAGATTTGGGGATGTGACGTATATGTGAAACGTATGGCTTCTGATAAGCTATCCGCCAAATCTGATAAATGCATATTTGTGGGTTACCCTAAGGAAACTAAAGGGTACTGGTTCTACAACCCATCTGAGAACAAAGTGTTTGTTGCTCGGAATGGATCTTCCTTGGACAGAGAGTTCGTCTCCAAGAGAGTCAGTGGGAGTAGAATAGATCTCGAAGAAGTTCGAGAACCACAAATAGTCGAAGAACCGAGTGAACAGGTCGAAACAGTTCAACCTGTATCACAAGTTATTGAGACAACACCTCCTAGTGAACCTCGGAGTTCTGGTAGAATTCGCCAAGAGCCTACAAGATATGGTTTTCTTGTGACTGAAAATGATGAACTCATGTTGTTAGAACATGACGAGCCTACATCGTATTCAGAGGCTGTGGCGAGTTCCGATTCCGAGAAATGGCACCAGGCCATGAAGTCTGAGATGCAGTCCATGTACGACAACAAAGTAGGGACTTTGGTCGACTCATTCGATGGTATTAAGACCATTGGATGTAAGTGGGTTTTCAAGAAGAAAACCGACATGGATGGCATCGTGCATACCTAAAAGGCACGACTCGTCGCGAAAGGGTTTCGGCAGATTCATGGTATAGACTATGATGAAACTTTTTCACCAGTCGTGATGCTTAAATCCATACGGATTCTGCTGGCCATAGCTGCGTATTATGACTACGAGATATGACAGATGGACGTCAAGACCGCATTCCTTAACGAGAATTTGCTCGAGGATGTGTACATGACAAAACCCGAGGGTTTTGTTGATCCTAAGAGTCCGAGGAAGGTGTGCAAGCTTCAGAGATCCATTTATGGACTCAAGCAGGCTTCGAGGAGCTGGAATCTTCGATTTGACGAGACAGTCAAAACGTTTAGCTTCCTGCAAAACGAGGATGAGCCATGTGTTTACAAGAAGGTCAGTGGGAGCGCAGTAGTCTTCCTTGTGCTTTATGTAGATGATATATTGCTCATCGGAAATGACATTCCTACCTTGAAAGG
>NW_010962834.1:181828-189948 GCF_000463585.1 Tarenaya hassleriana | reverse complement strand
TGATCTAACCAAGGCAGTAACAGCTCGAGTTCTGATCCTTTGTCTCACGATATCATATGTTGAACAAGGGCATGGTTTGAGCCACCCTTCAAGTTCAACTGCTTTCTCGTCTTGGCAAATCGACTAATAAAATAGATGCAACTTCATCTATAGCGTGGCCACGCGTTTAGTTGATTTGCCAAGACGAGAAAGCGGTTGAACTTGAAGGGTGGCTCAAACCATGCCCTTGTTCAACATATGATATCGTGAGATAAAGGATCAGAACTCGAGCTGTTATTGCCTTGGTTAGATCACCTCTAACTCAATTCAACGTGGGTGGTCATGGCGTCTTGCTAGAGGCTAACCATGACTTGTAGATCGGGAATGGTTCTCGAGGCTGCTGCCACTGCGAATGGGCCTACAGGGTCACATACCATTGGGGATGGCCTTATATGTGAAGTTTCGGAAAGGAAGACTTGGATTTGGTCGGAAAAATCGTTTTCGGATCAAATCAGAGTGTCGGGACGGTTTCAGCCTTCTGACTCGGACCGAGTCAGTATTTGACTCGGACCGAGTCAGTTCCATGCTGGTCGAAGCCCAGAAAGTGTTTTGGGCTTGGCTGATGTTTTGACTCGGACCGAGTCAAAGTTTTGACTCGGACCGAGTCAATACTAAATGGGCCGAGTCAAGAGTTGACAATGGGCTTGGGCTGATTCGTTCTGACTCGGACCGAGTCAATACTCGGAAAAAGTCTCTTTTCACAAGGATTAGGGTTTCTAACTTATAAGGTGGTGTTGGACGCCGTCCTATGAGAAGAACTCAACTTTCAGAACCCTAAGACAGATCTAGAACACAAGAAAATCGTTTCTTTTGAGGTTCTAGTTCCCGGGATTCGATCCCAAGTCTTGAAAACCCTATTCACTTCACAGATCCTAGCAGATCAGTTTCAAAAGCGTTTGGAATCCTTCCCGTCGGTGTGGATACGTGTAGAGGAGCTGTACTTTCAGCTCTTGGTGATTAAAACAGGCCCTGGATCGATTGCTACTTTCAGATCTTCAGGAAAGAGGTAAGTATTGGAATCCCACGACGATATACACGATTGTTCGGGTTATTGCACAACTGGTTTTGTGTGACGTTTGGCTAGGGTTAGATCTTTCTTTCCGCTGTGTGAAACCTAGAATCCAAACCCTAGATCGATGAGATCGCATGCTAGGAACCCGCAGGGAACCAAACAGTCTCTTGCCTCATGCTCGGGACAATGTCTCCTGAACTGCAGCGACAGTTTGAGGGCGTCAACGCCTTTGAGCTGCTCGAGCAGTTGAAGACTATGTTCCAAAAGCATGCGCGTGTTGAAAAGTACAACACGTTGAAGAACCTACTTGCAAGTCGTATGACGATAGGACAATCGGTTAGCGTTCATGTTGTTAAGATGAAGGGTCATCTTGAAGAACTTGAGCGTTATGGCTTGCGGATTGACAGGGAGTTGGTTGCTGACCTTGTGCTCCAGTCTCTTCCAGATTGCTATGATCAGTTTATTATGAGCTATCATATGCATGACATGGATAAGACCTTGACCGAACTGCATGGGATGCTGAAAACGGCCGAGACGAGCCTTAAGATCGAGAAGAACGTGCTCGTGGTTTCGAAGAGTTCAAAAAAGCGGAAACGTTCCAAGGAAAAGGGCAAAGGCAAGGCAAGTGGGCAAATGTTGCCAACAAGCCTAAGCCTAAACCCGAGAAAGGAGAGTGCCATTTCTGCCATGAAATTGATCATTGGAAAAGAAATTGTTAACTCTTCCTGGAAGATCTGAAGAAGAAGAAACTTATTGAAGCTTCTACTTCAGGTATTTACGTTATCGAATCTAACGTATTCACTTCTTCATCCTGGGTATTGGATATCAGATGTGCCTCACACATTTGTGGAAATGTGTAGGGTCTGAAAAGAAGTAGGACGTTGGCTCGAGGTGAAGTGGATCTATGCGTCGGGAATGGAGCAAAGGTTGTTGCATTGGTTGTCCGCGTTTATGATTTAACTTTACCTTTTGGACTGGTTATAGAACTAAGTAATTGTTGCTTTGTGCATACTATAAACAAAAACATCGTTTCTATTTCCTGTTTGGATTTGGATAGTTTTCGGTTTGTTATTGAGAATAAGAACCTGATGATGTTCAAAGACGATATCTATTATGGTAATGGTTACCTTGTGAATAGATTGTATGTCTTGAACGATCAACCTTCCGATTCTATGTCCGTGTATAACGTAAATGCGAAGAGGTTTAAACCGAACAACTTAAACCCAACCTATCTCTGGCATTGTCATTTGGGCCACATCAACGAAAAACGCATACAGAAACTCCTCTCCGAAGGATTTCTGGATTCTTTCGATTATGAATCGATTGAAACGTGCGAGTCTTGTTTGATGGGTAAAATGGCAAAGTCTACTTTTAGTGGAAAAGGAGAACGAGCATTGGAGCTATTGGACCTAATACATAGCGATGTATGTAGGCCCATGACCTTATCTGCTAAAGGAGGCTATTTGTATTTCTTACATTTACCGATGATTTCAGTAGATTTGGTTATGTCTATTTGATGAGACATAAATCTGAAAGGCTTGAAATGTTCAAGGCTTTCAGAAACGAAGTACAAAACCAGCTTGGCAAGACTATAAGGCATTGTAATCGGATCGTGGTGGCGAATATATGAGCCAAGGGTTCACTGACTATCTGGTAGATTGTGGAATTGTTTCACAATTGACCCCTCCTGGAATGCCATCGTGGAATGATGTATATGAACGGAGGAACCACACCTTATTGGATATGGTACGGTCTATGATGAGTTAGGCTGATCTTCCAAAGTCTTTCTGGGGTTACGCCTTAGAAACTGCTGCTTTCATACTGAACAAGAGTCCAACGAAAACGGTTCAGAAGATTCCATATGAGATATGGATTGGGAAGCGTCCCAGTTGTCTTTCTTGAAGATTTGGGGATGTGACGTTTACGTGAAACGTCAAGCTTGTGATAAGCTATCCGCCAAATCGGACAAGTGTTTGTTTGTAGGATACTCTAAGGAAACTAAAGGGTACTACTTCTACAACCCGGTCGAGAATAAAGTGTTTATTGCTCGGAACAGAAAATTCTTGGAAAGAGAGTTCGTCTCTAAGGGAATTAGTGGGAGTAAAGTTGATCTCGAAGAAGTTTGAGACCTACAAACAGACACTGAACGAAGTGAGCAAGTTGAAGATGTTCAACCTGTATCACAAGAACTTGAGACTCCGCCTGATACTTATGAACCTCAAAGATCAGGGAGAATTGGCCTAGAGCCTACGAGATATGGATTTCTCGTGACTGGTAATGATGAACTCATGTTATTGGAACATCACGAGCCTACATCATATCTAGAAGCTATGGCGAGTTTCGACTCTAAGAAATGGCACGAGGCTATGAAGTCTGAGATGCAATCCATGTACGACAACAAAGTATGGAATTTGGTCGATGCATCCGAAGGGGTAAAACCCATCGGGTGCAAGTGGGTTTTCAAGAAGAAAACCGACATGGATGGCAACGTGCATACCTATAAGGCATGGTTAGTAGCGAAAGGGTTTCGACAAATTCATCGTATTGACTATGATGAAACCTTCTCGTTCGTCGTGATGCTTAAATCCATCAGGATTCCGCTTGCCATATCTGCATATTATGACTATGAGATATGGAAAATGGATGTCAAAATTGTGTTCCTTAACGGGAACTTACTCGAGGATGTGCATATGATACAACACGAGTGTTTTGTCGATCAAGAGAATCCGAGGAAGGTGTGCAAGCTTCAGAGATTCATTTATGGACTGAAGCAGACTTCAAGGAGCTAGAATCTTCGATTTGATGAGACAATCAAACAGTTTGGTTTCTCACAGAACGAGGATGAACCATGTGTTTACAAGAAGGCTAGAGGGAGCACAGTTGTTTTCCTGGTGCTATACGTGGATGATATCCTACTCATAGGAAACGATGTTTCTACCTTGCAAGACGTTAAGTCTTGGTTAGGAACACAATTCTCTATGAAGGACTTAGGGGAAGTTTTCTATGTTCTAGGCATCAAGATCTATAGAGATAGATCTCGAAAGCTTCTTGCTCTAAGTCAGAGTACATACATCGACAAAGTTCTGAACCGGTTCAGAATGCAAGAGTCAAAGAGAGGACTCTTGCCGATGTGTCATGGTGTTGTTCTCAGCAAGACTCATTGTCCTAAGACATGTGATGAGCGAGAACCTATGGATAGGATCCCATATGCTTCGGCAATGGGATCTATCATCTATGCCATGTTATGTACTAGGTCGGATGTGTCATACGCGTTAAGCATTACGAGCAGACACCAGTCGGATCTAGGAGAGTCACACTAGATCGCAATAAAGAATATCCTTAAGTACTTGAGAAGGACTAAGGATTTATTCTTGATATATGGTGGATTGGAAGACGAGCTTGCCATAAAGGGTTATACCGATGCTAGTTTCCAATCGGACCAAGATGACTTCAGATCGCAATCAGGTTATGTCTTTTGCTTGAATGGAGGCGTTGTTAGTTGGAAGAGTTCCAAACAGGCCACCATAGCAGATTCTACTACAGAGGCTGAGTATATTGCCCGCATCGGATGCAGCGAAGGAAGCTGTTTGGATCAGAAAGTTTTTGGGTGACCTAGGCGTTGTTCCTAGTCTTGTGAACCCATTATATTGTGATAACAATGGGGCGATAGCACAAGCTAAGGAACCTAGGTCACACCAACGATCCAAACACATACCTACGTGGTTTCACCTCGTAAGGGAAATCGTAGACAGAGGAAATGTGCACATATGCAAGATATTGACGGATGACAAAGTCGATCCCTTGACGAAGCCTCTCTCATCGTCAAAGCATGAGATTCATGTTCGGGGTATGGGTCTTAGATGCATTGTAGATCATACTTAGAGCAAGTGGGAGACTGATGGTTATGATGCTCTATGATGATCATACGATATGAGAACTATGTATGATATGATGAATTCATTGAATGAATGCATTGTTTGTTCATTATTTATTTTGCATATTTAATAAATAATGACATCCATAGATCGTTATGAACGATTCTAAATTCCTTAGTCGCTTGTTATTGTGGGAGCAATGATGAATTAGGACTAACATGAGGCATGATAGATGATCATAGTGATGAACACATTATTGGATATGGATCACGATCATGGGTACTTGTTTGGAGCAAATGACTGGATGACCCGTGTGAGATTGTCGATTGGATGTAATCCATAACTCGAACCTCACATGATGGTTCACTTTGAATCCTCGAACTTGAGATATCTACTGTATCCATCATGAGGAGTAATGTACTTAGACCGGGGACCAAGCATTCGACGCCAACACAAGAGGAGCTCGGTATGTACGCATTGGATCAGAGAGTTGAAGGTGTGAACTATGTGGTCAATAACCTCTACTCGAACATGTACAATCGGGGTAGAAGAATCATCCCAATCTCTCCTATAAGTCGAAGAATGTTGAGAATCTCGCTCCGAATAACTTCAGAACATCTAACAACTCGAACCAGAGGATTCCTCCTAGTTTTACTTTTCAATCCAGAGGTCCTAATCAGAGATCCAACTATAGAGCTCCGGGACAATCCAACAATAATCCTGCACCTCCAGGCAATCGCGATCTCGCTCAAGTTAGTTTTCTCTCTTGAAAGTTCTTCATCGAAAAAGATTGGTCCGTGGGTGTTCAAAATCGTTTTGAACGTCATTTCTGCTGTGAAAGCCTGCGGACGAGATCCTAGCACAGTTTTGGACCGGTGGTCAAGGATCCTGTGTGACCCAGCATTGTTATTATTGATACGTGTGTACCGAGTCTAAAATCTATAACCCGATTCACAACTCACCGCAAGGATATAGATCGTCGTAACACGGGGTCAAACACGAGGACCGGTTGCTAAATCTAAATCCTAATTGAAGCTAAATCGAAGCAAGCAAGTAGGAGTGATGGTGGAATTATGTAGAAAGAATAGAGAATAAGGAAACAAAGCAATAAAGATGTGTAAACTAGCAATCTAAGATGACCGTGGGTGTCGTGACCGTATTCGCGTGTATGGGTATATGCTAAGCATGCAAGAATCACGATATTGAATTTGTATTCGGGAATTGTCAAGCAACAAAGATAGAGAAATCACCTCCCGGCATATAACTCACTATCTAAAGTTCTCTAAATCCATATCCCTATGTGATTTATCAAACTAGATGCATGAAGAACGCTATCATCAACCCTAGATCGATCAAACCATATTCCTATGTGAATAATACGATCTATTCTATCGATTTCGATCCGAAACTAAACCCATATTCCTATGTAGTTCAGAATCTAAAATAATTGGCTAAGGGGTCAGCAAAACCAGAAACAGGAAGAAAAGAGGGAGAAGAAAGACTCATGTCGACAGCAAGCGATCTTCACGTTCCAACTCTCCTTCTTCTTCCCGAAATCACGTTTTACTCCTATTTCTCTTCCCAAAGCTCTCCAAAAATATGTATAAAGTCTGTCCCCCTCTCTAGGACGTCTGTAGAGTCTTTTTATAAACCCTAGGCGGCGCTCCCGAAGTCCTACTCCCGTTCCAACTCTAAAAATACGAATCTGGGCTTTTTCTGGGTTTTGACTCGGACAGAGTCAGTACTCTGACTCGACCGAGTCAAAACGAGACATAAAGAATTCGGCCCAGCCCAATCTTCTGACTCGGTCCTTCTGACTCAGACATGTTGACTCGGGGTAGTCTGACTCGGACGTTCTGACTCGGTTTCCTCGTAACAGGCTTGAATTGGGCCATTTTCAGCGTGTTGACTCGGCCTGCTTTCCGTGGTTGACTCTGGCCGAGTCAAGGCAAGAAGTTCTTGATGTATTTCATCCTTTTAGCTCCAGATCGCTTCCATCTTGGACCAAATCTCATCCAAGACCTGTATTCCAATAAAAACACAACCAAACCGAGTTTCGTAGCCTAACGCGCCTATAATGCCTACAAATGAACATGATCCTCATATAAATCCTATAAAAACATCCAGGAAATATAGAGAGAATTAGGGGTTATCAAATCCCTCCAGACTTAAACGTTTGCTCGTCCTCGAGTAAAGAACGAAGGATAAAATCTGCAAAACAGGGATGACGAACATCAAAGAGCATCCTCATGAAACTCAAAAGTGAAACATCCGTCTAATGCTAGCTTCCTGTGAATCGTACCCAAACCGGTCTAATATGATCTTTCTACCAAAGACTAATCTACCTAGTCATGGGACTTTTATTGCCACCTAGAACTCGTTAGAATCTCTACAACTCATCAAGCCTATTTTCCGAACCTATCATTATCTCAACTTAACCTTTTCGATCTAAGTTCTACATACCTGTATTTTTTACCTTTTTGTAGGATTTTTCTATCAAACGCACGCATCTCGGGTTTCTAGGACGTTGAAGTCGAAGAACATCGGTTTTCTCTTTTTTTCTTTTCTTTCTTTTCCTCTTTTTTTTTCTTTTGATGCGATGTCCGACCCACAACTTAGACCCGAACCATCAATCGATGCACTCATATCCTCGAACGATTTTCGTTAACGAGATTTTGACAGCGGAGTGTCGAGATGCTCTATTTTTCCAAGGCATTTGTTGAACTAGATTTCATCGACCTGCAAGACTCGGAAAAGATTCTAAACGAAACATATAACCTGGATATAGTCGTTTCAACTCCGTAGGTTCCAAACAACAACCTCATCCCACAAACTATATATAGAAAATCTGGGAACTATCAATTCGACACGGTTCAACCACGCTCTACAAAGTCACTAGATCATCAAGATCTATCGTTCCACAAATCCTCCAAATGATGTTCAAAACGGGTGTCCGAGGTATGCACGTGAACCTATATGAACCTATATCTATATGTCATATGCAATCATGCAAACCTAACAAAAATCATCTATATGAAAAAACAAAAAGGAAAACGTGTAAATGCAACTAATGCAAAGTGATATGCAAAAAGTGAAAATTTTTTCTAAGTCTATATGCCGTGATAAAATGCACCTAAACTAAATGCAATCCTAAGTAGATAGACCTGAATGTATGAAGGATCTATCCACCCCCC
>NW_010962834.1:178535-180680 GCF_000463585.1 Tarenaya hassleriana | reverse complement strand
CTCTTTCTCAAAGCACATCATCGAATAGAAGATTCGTGTCCTAGCAGACAAGTTCCAAAGGTTGGAATCCATCCCGAGGTGTGGATACGTGTAGAGGGCGAGGTATTCTTCCTGCCTATAGTGATCGGACGAACACATCAATTGAAACAGGCCCCGGATCGATTGAGGTAAGCATTCTAACGTTTTTACAAGATCATGCATGATAGGTTTTAGGGTTTTATCAAATTTTGTCTTACATCCGCTGCGCAAACCCTAGAACCGATCTCTTAGGAATATGATTCGCTCATGAGATCGCAGGAAAACCCAACAGTGGTAACAAAGCCTGGTTGCTCTGCATGATTTTTGTTAGAACCCGATCACGCACGTTATAGGATTTGAATTGTTTGAATCCGTGTTTGCTTTGATGCTATGCATGATTTGATTATGGATCTAGGGTAGATTTCATGTTCTTTGTTGCATAGTGTGCAAGAGGCTTCTGTTCTGAGTTCACAGGCGAAAACGGGGTCGAAATCGGATCTGAAACGGGACCGTAACGACGAAGAACGTGATCTGATCGCGTTTTTCCGCCTAGACCGAACGGTCTGGTTCTCTGGACCGGACGGTCTAGGGTTTGTCGTTTCCCTGGACTAAATGACCTCGGTCCGTTCGGACCAAGATGTTGGACCGAACGGACTAAGGTGTGTAGACCGAACGGACTGCTTAGCCAGTCCGTCCGGTCTAAGTCCATAGTCCGAGAGAGAAGGTCCGAAGGGGCAAGTCCGAACGGTCTGGAGAGTCGGACCGAACGGACTAACTCTTCAGTCCGTTCGGTCCGACTCTCCAGACCGAACGGACCAACTATGATCCGAAGACCGAACCGCCCAGACCGATCGGTCTAGGTCTAGACCGAACGGTCTAGGTCCCGACGCTTCACCAAAATTAAGACCGAACGGACCAACTATGATCCGAAGACCGAACCGCCCAGACCGATCGGTCTAGGTCTAGACCGAACGGTCTAGGTCCCGACGCTTCACCAAAATTAGATTTTGCGTTTCGGGATCTGATTTGAGCAATCGTTGCTTAAAACCGATCAACTGTGATTCAGAATAACATGATTCTTTCTTATGGATGGTCCATAGTGAATGAATGTATGTAACTTAATCAAGATATTATATATGTTTGATTGAGTGAGAGCTTCGGGATTGGGATTGCATAATCGATTGGATTATCCACTCGGATTATGATCAATCGTTGCACAGAAACCTGTTAGATCTAGGAGCTCTACAAGTAAAGCACTTGTCAAGGCCTCGATCGTACGTGTCATGGGTCATGCCAAAGCTGGGTGTGCCGTATTATCTTGGTGAGGCAAGATGGAGAAATGGTGGTTCTCATAGCTTGAAAGTAGATGTTTGATCTAAGTGTGGTTTCGAAAATTCCTTATTTATGTAATGCTAAGTGTGTACCTCCCATTACTAGAGCGCCTGTCAAGGTATCGATCGTCCGTAACACGGGTCATGCCAAAGCTGAGCGTGCCGGATTATCTTTGTGAGGCAGGGTGGGAAATCGTGGTTCCCACAGCTTGAACGTGGTTTACCTTAGGTGGAGTTATCATGTTTTGACTTGAGACTTAACGGTATAGATGAGACGAGTATGCAATGATATTTGATATCATAGTCTCATAAAAGGATCTGAGAGTCACATAGGATGTGATTGACATTAGATGTCTACCTAAATAGCGTAAGGCTGAGTGTAACAACTCATTCTTATGTGAAATTCGGATCTTAGTCCCATATAGAGAATTATTATAGGGTTATTTTTCTGTATGGGAATATAGCTCGTTTTTACATCTATGTTGTCATTGTTTGACGATGGACTAGCTGGTAGTAGTTCATAGATATGTAGACACTGTTTGATGATGGGCTAGCTGGTAGTTGATCATCAATAGAATCTGTATTTGTTTTGTATGTTCTGTTTGTCTTTTTTGTAGGACATGGCGTCAACCGGTAGCGTACCGAGTTTGACAATGCAATCTATCCTTGAGAAGGATAAGCTTACCGGGACGAACTTCTTAGACTGGTATCGGAACTTGAGAATTGTTCTCAAGCACGCTAAGAAGTCTTACGTCCTGGAAGAGGCTCTACCACCAGAGCCTGCAGCCCTTAAATC
>NW_010962834.1:175866-178306 GCF_000463585.1 Tarenaya hassleriana | reverse complement strand
AAAACCATGTTTCAGGAGCTAGCGCGTACTGAAAAGTACAAGACGCTAAGGGCATAGTGAAGACGGAGATGCCGAGAGGCAGCTCTGTCAACACCCACGTCCTCAACATGCGAGCTCATGTTGAGGAACTTGAGCGCATGGGAGTGACACTCGATGCTGACTTGGTTGCAGACTTGATCCTTATGTCATTGCGTGAGGACTATAATCAGTTCGTGATGCAGTATCATATGCATGGGATGACTAAGAGCTTAGCCGAACTGCATGGGATGCTGAAATCGGCCGAGCAGGATATTGTGGTGCCCAAGACTGTGCTTGCTGTTGAGAATAACTCCAGTAAGAAGCGGCGGGGTAAAGCCAAAAAGAAGGTGGCGAAAAAGGTAAAAGTTGCCTCTATGCCCAAGCCTAAGCCCAATAAGGGTGACTGTCATTACTGCGGAGTGTCTGGACACTGGAAGCGTAACTGTCACCTTTACCTGGAGGATCTGAAGGACAAGAAGCTTGGCGAAGCTTCTGCCTCAGGTATCCACATTATAGAGGCTAACATCTGTACTATATCTTCATGGGTATTAGATACCGGAAGTGCCTCACACATTTGTGGAAATGTGCAGGGACTAAGAAGAAGTAGGATGCTAGCTAAGGGAGAAGCGAATCTACGCGTCGGAAATGGAGCAAGAGTTGATGCATTGTGTTGGCGTTTACGATTTGCATCTTCCTTCTGGACTTGTTTTAGAGCTTAGTAATTGTTACTATGTTCCTGCTGTGGCGTTCCAGGAGGAGTTAATTGTGATACAATACCACAATCAGCCAGATAGTCAGTGAACTCTTGGCTCATATACTCGCCACCACGATCGGATCGAAGTGTCTTGATCGTCTTGCCAAGCTGGTTCTGTACTTCGTTTCTGAAAGCCTTGAACATTTCAAGTGTTTCAGACTTATGTCTCATCAAATAGACATAACCGTATCGACTGAAATCATCAGTGAACGTAACGAAATACAGATAACCTCCTCTAGCTGGACAGCTCATTGGTCCGCATACATCACTATGTATCAGATCCAATAACTCTGTCGCTCTCTGTCCTATCCCTTTGAAAGGATGCTTCGTCATCTTGCCCATCAAACAAGACTCGCAAGATTCAAGAGACTCAAAGTCAAATGAATCCAGAAGACCTTCAGAATGAAGCTTCTGTATGCGCTTCTCGTTTATATGGCCTAGACGACAATGCCAGAGAAAGGTCGGGTTTAAGTCGTTCGGCTTAAACCGTTTGGCACAAACGTTATAGATTGACCTGTATCTAGACGGTTCGTCATCCAAAACATAAAGGCCATTAATATGGTAACCTTTACCATAAAATAAGTCACCTTTATAAATGGACAGACATTTGTTCTCAATAACAAATCTAAAACCATCCGAGTCTAAGCATAAAATCGATATAATGTTCTTACTGATAGCAAGAACAAAATAACAATCATGTAACTCCAATACAAGTCAAGAAGGTAAAGTCAGATCATAAGTCCCGACGGCTAATGCAGCAACTTTTGCTCCATTCCCAACGCGGAGATCTACTTCTCCTTTTGCCAATTATCTACTTCCTCACAACCCTTGCATATTTCCACAAATATGCGAGGCGCTTCCGGTATCTAATACCCACGACGTAGAAGTAAACAAATTAGCCTCTATAACGAAGACACCAGAAGTCAAAGCTTCTTTAAGCTTCTTCTTTTCCTGATCTTCCAGGTAGAGTCTACAATTTCTGTTCCAATGCCCAACGGCATGACAGAAATAACACTCTTCCTTTTTTGGACTTAGGCTTAGGTTCAATGACAACGCTTGTCACTTTCCACTTGCCCTTGCTCTTGGAACGCTTCCTTTTGCTGGAACTCTTTCCAACAACTACCATTTCACTCTTACCATGGCTTTCAGCTCTCTTTTTGGAATGATGCATTCTACTGATCAACAATCAAAGAATCGTCCATGTCCTCTAATCGCTTACGCAATTCAGAGATCATGTTTCCAAACGTCAAGCTAGACTTGTCCGGATCATCATCCACATGCTTCCAATAAGCATCAATGATCGATCTAGAAGCCATGGTTAGAGTCTTATCCTTCATAAGGAGACTATGAGATATGGCAAATGGATGTCAAGACCGCGTTCCTTAACGGGAACTTGACCGAGGATGTGTACATGACACAACCCGAAGGTTTTGTCGATCCAAGGAACCCGAGGATGGTGTGCAAGCTTCAGAGGTCCATTTATGGACTGAAGCAAGCTTCGAGAAGCTGGAACCTTCGATTTGATGAGACAATCAAAAGGTTTGGTTTCTCACAGAACGAAGACGGGCCATGTGTTTACAAGAAGGTCAGTGGGAGCACAGTTGTATTTCTAGTGCTGTACGTGGATGACATTCTCCTCATAGGGAATGACGTTCCTACCTTGGAAGA
>NW_010962834.1:174963-175267 GCF_000463585.1 Tarenaya hassleriana | reverse complement strand
GGGATATGGGCATTAGATGTTTAGCAGTTCATGATTAGAGCAAGTGGGAGAATTGTTGGTTTAGTGCTCTATGATGTACTGTTTATGAGCTTTATTCAGATACATTTGATGTATTGATACTTTCTACGGTTTTATGAGAGTATTTGATTCATTACATGTTCTTGTATACTAGATGTGTTATGAAATCCATATATCATTATGAATGATATTAAACTCCCTAGTCTTGTGTCATTATGGGAATGATGACATAATAAGACTAATATGATATGTGATTGATGATCATATAGATGATCATAGGTATTAT
>NW_010962834.1:173344-174531 GCF_000463585.1 Tarenaya hassleriana | reverse complement strand
GAATCATCTCTGGCGTTCGTAAGATCACGAACAAACTCTATTCGAGATAGGTAGTCATAGTGTCTTGCTAGAGACCGCCTATGACTTGTATATCCGGAATAGAGATTTCGGGTTATACTGCTATATCGAGTGAGCCTACAGGGTCACACACGCAGGGAAGGACAAATGCACGAGAAAACGTCGAGAAAACTGGACAAGAGGTCCGGACCGTCCGGTCTAGGAGTAGACCGAACGGATCGGACGATCTAGTCCGAACGGACCAAATTGTTGGACCGAACGGACTAGAGAGTTCAGTCCGAACGGACCAAGTGTTAGACCGAACGGACTGACCCGTCAGTTCGAACGGACCCAGTTATGAAACTGGTCCAAACGGACCAAGTGTCCAGACCGAACGGACTACTAAGCAGTCCATTCGGTCTGGGGTTCGGATTTAATTTTAAAGTCTGAATCTAGGGTTAATCACTTGCATAAGAGAAGATATAGAACCCTAACACTTGGGAGCCGACCAAGAGAACTTTAGAGACCCTTTTAGAGAGTCTAAGGGGTTGAAGTAGTGATCTTAATCTCTCTTTCTCAAAGCACATCATTGAATAGAAGATTCGTGTCCTAGCAGACAAGTTCCAAAGGTTGGAATTCTTCCCGAGGTGTGGATACGTGTAGAGGGCGAGGCATTCTTCCTGCCTATAGTGATCGGACGAACACATCAATTGAAACAGGCCCCGAATCGATTGAGGTAAGCGTTCTAACGTTTCTACAAGATCATGCATGATAGGTTTTAGGGTTTTATCAAATTTTGTTTTACATCCGCTGCGCAAACCCTAGAACCGATCTCTTAGAAATAGGATTCGCTCATGAGATCCCAGGAAAACCCAACAGGATATGGGCATTAGATGTTTAGCAGTTCATGATTAGAGCAAGTGGGAGATTGTTGGTTTAGTGCTCTATGATGTACTGTTTATGAGCTTTATTTAGATACATTTGATGTATTAATACTTTCTATGTTTTATGAGAGTATTTGATTCATTACATGTTCTTGCATACTAGATGTGTTATGAAGTCCATGTATTGTTATGAACAATACTAAACTCCCTAGTCTTGTGTCGTTATGGGAATAACGACATAATAAGACTAGTATGATGTGTGATAGATGATCATAGGTATTGGATACGATCACAATCATAGGTATT
>NW_010962834.1:169848-172592 GCF_000463585.1 Tarenaya hassleriana | reverse complement strand
TTCAGACCCTTTTAGAGAGTCTAAGGGGTTGAAGAAGTGATCTTAATCTCTCTTTCTCAAAGCACATCATCGAATAGAAGATTCGTGTCCTAGCAGACAAGTTCCAAAGGTTGGAATCCATCCCGAGGTGTGGATACGTGTAGAGGGCGAGGTATTCTTCCTGCCTATAGTGATCGGACGAACACATCAATTGAAACAGGCCCCGGATCGATTGAGGTAAGCATTCTAACGTTTCTACAAGATCATGCATGATAGGTTTTAGGGTTTTATCAAATTTTTGTCTTACATCCGCTGCGCAAACCCTAGAACCGATCTCTTAGGAATAGGATTCACTCATGAGATCCCAGGAAAACCCAACACCAAACAACAACCTCATCCCGCAAACTATATATAGAAAGTCTGACACGGCTCAACTACGCTCTACAAAGTCACTAGATCATCAAGATGTTCCTACTCTATCATTCCACAAATCCTCCAAATGATGTTCAAAACGGGTGTCCGAGGTATGCACGTGAACCTATATGAACCTATATCTATATGTCATATGCAATCATGTAAACCTAACAAAAATCGTCTATATGGAAAAAAAGAAAAAGAAAACATGAATGCAACTAATGCAAAGTGATATGCAGAAGTGAAAAATTTTCCTAAGTCTATATGCCATGACAAAGTGCACCTAAACTAAATGCAATCCTAAATAGATAGGCCTGAATGGATGAAAGATCTATCCACCCTCCCAGACTTGAACCATACACCGTCCACGGTGTAGACTCTCGTCCGGAAGAATAGAATCGACAATAACGTATGGAAAGAACCAATAAGCCACCCCCCCAGACTTGAATCATACACCGTCCACGGTGTAGACTCTCGCCCGGAAAAGTAGAATCCAAAATAACGTATGAAAAGAACCAATAAGAGGGATAAAGAAGGCTTAGCTCTGCGAAATTCGTTCGCTCGCAACGAAGTCAACTCACGTCAAACGCAGGAGCTCTCACACACTCTATGAATTGGAACCTATCCAACGTTGTCTCTCGGAAGCCGATGCTCATCTCTCGTGTGCCGGTGTAAACGCTCATCAAACAACAAACGTTATCCGAACAAAAGCATAATAGCAATGCACTCCGAAAGATCCAAAATACAATCATGGTCTCTACTACCTATGCTACGAAGAAAAAAAAAAGTTACCTAATGTTCGGGTTGCCTCCCGAGAAGTGCTTGTTTAACGTCATTAGCTCGACCTATCTTGCTCAAATGATGGGAGGGTCTGAGAGGCAAAGATAATCGATCTTTCGCCACCCTAGATGTTGAGAATTAAGCGCATCTTTTGTACCTCGTGGACGCTTGAGCCGTCTATCCTCCTTGAGTTTCCAAACTTGTGAAGGAGGAGATTCATGTGGACTTTTGAGCGATGATTTTGCTCGTTTCGATCCTCTCTTGCTCATTACCCCTACTCGAGAACCTGTAATAGAAGGTTCAAACACGGATATAGGATTATGAGTGGGATATGTACCTCTCTCCAATGATGGTCCTGTGTTCCTATCCGTGTATGTGTGTTCCTTTGTCCTAAGCCTTTGAGGTAGGGGCTTCAATTTCACCTTCGGGGCATTCTCTAGACTCCATTCTGCTTTATTCAGCGTCCCCGTGCTAAATGGTGGCTTTCTGGGCTATGGAACGTCTTTAATAGTCATCGTGGAGGGTTCGGAGACGTTCTGGGCTGGCTTGGTGTCGGTGGTGGGGCTCAGAGAACTGACTCGGTCCGAGTCAGGATGAAGGAAGGCCGAGTCAACACATGACTCGGTCGAGTTAGAACTCTGCGACACCGAGTCTGAAGCTAACAAAGCTTCGAAGTGTTCCAGCGACTTGACTTGGTCCGAGTCAAGCTTTGACTCGGTCGAGTCAGAGTACAGAAGCTCGAATTTCTCCTCGGTTTCATCGTCTAACGCCTGTGTGAGCTCCCGAATATCCTACCAATTGCTGTATATACTCTCGTTTGATGCCAGGAGGGATATTTCAAGTGGATCAATGTTCGGAACTGATCGAAGACTTCCTGCGTCAAGATCTCGTGTACATCAACATAACACGCTGAGTCGGTAGTGGATGACTACTTCATATTGTGATCTAAGGTGAACTCAACAGTCTCGTCACCTATCTTCATGGTAAGACGACCAGCTCGAACGTGTACAACCGCATCAGCCGTGTTCAGAAACGGTCTGCCCAGAATAATCGGTATCTTCGAGTCTTCATCCATGTCTAAGACAACAAAATCAACGGGGACATAATAATCTCCGACTTTCAAAGGAACGTCCTCGAGAATACCTGCGGGATATTTAACAGATCGATCCGCTAGCTGTAGCGCCATCCATGTCGGCTTAAGCTCACCAATATTAAGCTTTTTGTAAATGGACAACGGTAGTAAACTGACGATAGCACCAAGATCGCACAATGCACGGTCTATCGCAATGTTTCCGATTTTGCAGGGAATCGAAAAACTACCAGGATCTGATCTCTTCCGTGGCAACTCATGCTGTAGAATCGCAGCGCTCACCTCTGTGCTCAAGGATACTGTCTTCTTCCCAATCACCCTCTTCTTAGTCAGAATATCTTTCAAAAAGTTTGCATAAGAAGGGATCTGGAGTATCGTCTCGTAGAAAGATACCTTAACCTCTAACTTCCGAAGCATATCAACAAATCTAGACAACTGTGTATCCTCAGTATGCTTCTTCAATCGAGAAGGGAAAGGAATG
>NW_010962834.1:167910-169543 GCF_000463585.1 Tarenaya hassleriana | reverse complement strand
TCCATCTAATCTCCTCTCAAAAGTGTCTTGCCTTGCCCTTATGCTCTGTACCTCAGTTTTCAGCTCCGTAAATGATGTCTTCTGATCGGCCATCAGTTGGGCAATCATCGTCTTGATGTCTGCTTCATCATTCTTCGCAGGTTGAAGCGCTCGGTAACCCTGATTCTGTTGTCCGTATCCCTGATTTTCCTGCGCATACCCCTTATTTTGCCCCTGAAAACGTGACTGAGTGAAGCCCGGGGGATTCTGAGGGATTCTGGGGACGCCCTGCTGCTACGCATTCAATGCTCCACTCGGGTTTCCGTAGGAGAAACCAGGATGGTTCCTAGGCGCGTTCGGGTTGTAGAGATTAGAAGGATTCTGGTACTGATTCCTTCCAATGTAGTTGACGTCCTCAACCGGTTCTTCCTCCGATGTGGTCTGATCAATCAGGAACATACCAGACTGGACTTTATGTGGGATAGGTGTACTCTTGAGTCCCATGTGCTGCTTGATTGCCGATAAATCAGACATGGCCGCTTTCAAAGCAGCGGACTCACACAAATCTACCTGTCTTGTAGAGCGTCTGATGCTATCTCCTGACATCCCTCTTGCTCTAGCCATCTTTGCAATCTGCATCTCTAGGGTGTCAAAGGGAATGTCGTATACACTCCCTCCACAAGCTGCATCCATCCATGCTCTAGTATCATCTCTCAGTCCGTGGATGAATGTGGAAAGCAACAGCCGCTTATCCATGCCGTGGTGTGGACAAAGGCGCTGATAGCCTTTGAATCTTTCCCATGCGTCGTACAGACTCTCATCACTCTCTTGAGTGAAGCTGTGTATGGCTCTCTGTGCAGCTCGGGTCTTCTCTGGGGAGTAGTATCTCGCCATGAATTGCTCCTCTAGCTCCTCCCATGTCGTAATCGAGTTTGGCTCAAGAGTGTAGAGCCAATCTCTTGCCCGGTCCATCAGTGAAAAAGGAAAGGCCTCCAAATATACATCTTCAATTGTCATGCCTCGTGCCTTTCTAACTAATCTGCACAGCATCTTGAGCTGAGTCAAGTGAGCAATGGGATCCTCTGTAGGCCGTCCTCTGAAGCTCGCCTGACTGAATATCGTGATGCACTGTCACTACAAGAAAAACTGTAATTTGCGACCGAAAAATCTGTCGCAACATGAAGAAGAATCTGTCGGTAAAAAATAATTGCGACCGATTACGACCGATGAATGTCGGTCGCTAAATCGTTGTCGCAAAATCTGTGTGGTCGTGATTCTGTCGCAACTTTGCGACCGACATATCTGTAGGTCGTCGGTCGCTAATATACGACAGATGGCTATCGGTCGGTAATCTGTCGCAAATTGGTGAATTGATTTCTGTCGCACATTGCGACAGAAGTAGGAGTAGGTATTCAGTCGCTAAGCAACGACAAATTGCATCAGTCGCACTCTATCGCAAAATAACGACCAAAAATAGCGGTAGGTATTCGGTCGCAATTGTCCGACTAAATTCATTGGTCGCACTCTGTCGCAAATGTAACGACAAATTGAATCAGTCGCACTCTGTCGCAAAGGTAACGACCAAATATAGCGGTAGGTATTCGGTCGCAATTTACCGACTAAATTCATTGGTCGCACTCTATCGCAAATGTAA
>NW_010962834.1:163212-165715 GCF_000463585.1 Tarenaya hassleriana | reverse complement strand
AACCCTAAACCCTAAATTAACCCTAAACAAACCCTAAACCCTAAATAAACCCTAAACCCTAAATTAACCCTAAACCCTAAACCCTAAACCCTAAATAAACCCTAAATTAAACCCTATACCCGAAAATTTACTCTAAACCCTAAAATAATTCGCCCACAACCTTAAATCCGAACCAAAATCACTTAAAAATCGAAACGATTGGAAATTTTTTCTGCAAAAATTGGAAACTTACCTCAGTGACGGCGAAGGAGCGGCGGCGGTGATGCGGCGGTGTTGGTGGGGGACGACGGCGCGGTTATGGGACCTCGATTCGAAAGCAAAAAATACCACGAACCTAAACTAAACCGATCGAAAAGGGGAAGAAGAGGGGAGACGCGAGTTCGGAAACTTACCTGGCGGCGGCGAAGGAGCGGCGGCGAACGAGCGGCGGCGAAGGGAGCGGCGGCGAAAAGGGAGGGCAACGGTCGAAATGGCTAAGTGTCTGAGGAAGAAGACGATTCGCGATGTTTTGAAGAACATTGCGACCGATTATTCTGTCGCAATCTGTCGCTGTGTCATTAAAGGGGGAGACACGTGGACATTGCGACTGATTAATTCTGTCGCAATCTGTCGCAGTGTCATTAAAAGGGGAGACACGTGGACATTGCGACTGATTAATTCTGTCGCCATCTGTCGCAACGAAAAAAAAAGCGGGAGACGCAGATTATTGCCGACATTTTGCGACAATTTTGCGACAGATATTGTCGGTCGCAACATAATGCAATAATTAAAAAAAATAAAATGAAAAAAATTTAGGATAACTAATATTTTGATTTCGAGTACAATATTTGTAATACAAATCGGTATTTCATACATAAAAAAAGTTATTATTAATCAAAAGAACCATATTCAGAAGTTCCTGTTGTTTTTTCGTCCGACTCATCGGTATTATCCTGCTCTTCGTCATTATTATCTGCAAGTTCTTCAACTACTCCTTCTTCGGCTATTAACTTTCCAACCTCAATCGTGTCTTCAATTTGAATAATGACTTGATCGACATCTTGAAGCGGGATTTGTTCATCATTTTCTTCTTGAATAATAGTTCCCCTGGGGTTGATCTTCACGACGGCTCGCCAATCAATGTTTGACCTTCTTGTAATTTTCTTCGGATAAGGGATGTAACACACTTGATCTGCTTGAGAAGCCTGATACGTGTGTATCGAGTCTAAAATATATAACCCGATTCACAACTCACCGCAAGGATACGGATCGTCGTAACACGGGGTCGAACACAAGGACCGGTTGCTAAATCCAAATCTAAATCGAAAAGAGATCAAAGCAAGCAAGTAAGTGATGATGGAAGTAATTGGAATCTATAGAAAACGAAATAAGAAAGCAATATAAACGAGTAACCTATCAAACAAGGATGACTACGGGTGTCGGGATCGTATTCGCGTGTATGGGTATATGCTAAGCATGCATGAATAACGATTATGACTTGTATTCGGGAATCATCAAGCAACAAAGATAGAGAATTCACCTCTCGGTCTACTAACTCACTATCTACAGAGTAACTCGTCAATCTCTCGATCTATTCAAGTTAACCCTAGGTGCATAAAGAACGCTATCATCAACCCTAGATCGATTAAACCATATCTCTATGTGAATAATACGATCTATCCTATTGATTTTGATCCGAAACAAACCCATATCTCTATGTAGTTCAGAATCCAAGATAATTGATCAAGGGGTTAGCAAACATCAATCCAATAAAAGTGCAAATCAATAGAACCGAATCAAATCAAAACCAAAATCCAAGTTAGGGTTCAAACATACCCAAAACACATACGAATCCCTAACCCATAGCCGTGGATCTACTCACGGTTCATAGAAAACAATAGAAAGAACAGAGAAAAAGAGATAAAAGAAGGGATAGAAAAGCTCATGTCGATGTCTAGTCTTCACGATCGAATCCTCCTTCTTCTTCCCGAAATCCCGTGAACTTCTATTCTTCTCCACCCAAAAGCTCTCCAAAAGTCTGTATCTAAGGGTTCTCTAAGGCTCTCCCCTGTACTAGGACGTGGCTAGGGCTTTTTTATAACCCTAGGGCGGCTCCCAAGAGTCCTATTCCCATTCAGATGCTGAAAATCGCGAAACAAGATTTTAGACTGGATCCGGACCGATTCCAGGTGGATCCGGACCGGATCCAGATTCCTAGGGTCGAATTCTGCGTCCTTGATCCGGACCGGATCCAGTTGGATCCGGCCCTGCGCTGGCAGTTTTCTGGCCTTCACGATTTCGCTCGTAACTTTCTGCTCCAGTGTCGGATTTAAGCGATTTTGGTGTCTACGCGAAGCTCTTGAAGTGCTCGTTCCAATGGTATAAGTCTCGCACGATTTGAACCTCTGTAGAGAAAGTTATTGATGTCGCAACATGAGCATCTCATCCGGACTTCTCCTTTAACGTTCCAATCAGCTCCTTTTCGAGTCCAATCATCTCCAAAACCTGTAACTCTGCAAAACTA
>NW_010962834.1:156196-158605 GCF_000463585.1 Tarenaya hassleriana | reverse complement strand
TATCTTCATCGTAAGACGACCAGCACGAACATGAACCACCGCATCGGCCGTGTTTAAGAACGGTCGGCCTAGTATAATCGGTATCTTCGAGTCCTCGTCCATGTCTAAGACAACAAAATCAACGGGAACATAATAATCCCCGACTTTCAATGGGACATCCTCGAGAATACCTGCAGGATATTTGACGGATCGATCCGCCAACTGTAGTGCCATCCTCGTCGGTTTAAGATCTCCAATGTTGAGCTTCTTATAGATGGACAACGGAAGCAAGCTCACACTGGCACCCAAATCACACAACGCACGGTCTATCGCAATGTTTCCGATTTTGCAAGGAATCGAAAAACTACCCGGATCTGATCTCTTCCGTGGCAACTCATGTTGTAAAATCGCAGCGCTCACCTCTGTGCTCAAAGCTACTGTCTCTGGACGGGCGGTTGATGCATGATAGGAGTTGGGTGTGCTTCGGTGCAATGTAAGAACCCAAAGTCTCCTCTGCAACGTAGGTAGCTTCGCCCTCAGTCTGCTGATCGTAGAGCGGATTCATGCGCTCTTGATTCATGTGGTGCTCCTCATCATGAACCGCACGCTCTTGTTGATGGTCGTGTGAACTGCTTGACCTCGACATAGCTTCTCTTCTCTGTTGATTTCGGATGTCCCTCAAAGTACGCTCAATCTCCAGATCGTAGACTAGGTCTTCTTTCCGAGTAGAGCTCCGTGTCATGCACTAGAACCCTGCAAACCGCAAAGAAAAAGAAGAACTCGAAACCAAGTGAATCCGCCAAAAAACCAAAGAAAGAAAAAGAAAAAGAAAAAGAAGACAAGCTAAGATCTAGAATCAATAAAGACCTAGAAATAGGCTAACCAGTCCCCGGCAACGGCGCCAAAAACTTGATACGTGTGTATCGAGTCTAAAATATATAACCCGATTCACAACTCACCGCAAGGATACGGATCGTCGTAACACGGGGTCGAACACAAGGACCGGTTGCTAAATCCAAATCTAAATCGAAAAGAGATCAAAGCAAGCAAGTAAGTGATGATGGAAGTAATTGGAATCTATAGAAAACGAAATAAGAAAGCAATATAAACGAGTAACCTATCAAACAAGGATGACTACGGGTGTCGGGATCGTATTCGCGTGTATGGGTATATGCTAAGCATGCATGAATAACGATTATGACTTGTATTCGGGAATCATCAAGCAACAAAGATAGAGAATTCACCTCTCGGTCTACTAACTCCCTACCTACAGAGTAACTCGTCAATCTCTCGATCTATTCAAGTTAACCCTAGGTGCATAAAGAACGCTATCATCAACCCTAGATCGATTAAACCATATCTCTATGTGAATAATACGATCTATCCTATTGATTTTGATCCGAAACAAACCCATATCTCTATGTAGTTCAGAATCCAAGATAATTGATCAAGGGGTTAGCAAACATCAATCCAATAAAAGCGCAAATCAATAGAACCGAAACAAATCAAAACCAAAATCCAAGTTAGGGTTCAAACATACCCAAAACACATACGAATCCCTAACCCATAGCCGTGGATCTACTCACGGTTCATAGAAAACAACAAAAAGCTCATAAAGAAAGAGATAAAAGAGAGGAAAGAAAGTCTCATGCAGATGTGTAGTCTCCACGATCGAATCTTCCTTCTTCTTCCCGAAATCCCGTGAACTTCTATTCTTCTCTCACCAAAAGCTCTCCAAAAATCTGTATCTAGGTGTTCACTGAGGTTCTCCCCTCTACTAGGACGTGGCTAGGGCTTTTTTATAACCCTAGGGCGGCTCCCAAGAGTCCTATTCCCATTCAGATGCTGAAAATCGCGAAACAAGATTTTAGACTGGATCCGGACCGATTCCAGGTGGATCCGGACCGGATCCAGATTCCTGGGGTCAAATTCTGCGTCCTTGATCCGGACCAGATCCAGTTGGATCCGGCCCTGCGCTGGCAGTTTTCTGGTCTTCACGAATTCGCTCATAACTCTCTGCTCCGGTGTCGGATTTACGCGATTTTGGTGTCCACGTGAAGCTCTTGAAGTGATCTTTCCAATGGTATAAGTCTCGCACGATTTGAACCTCTGTAGAGAAAGTTATTGATGTCGCAACATGAGCATCTCATCCGGACTTCTCCTTTAACGTTCCAATTAGCTCCTTTTCGAGTCCAATCATCTCCGAAACCTGTAACTCTGCAAAACTAGAGCACAACCGGGTTTTGTATCCTAACACGCCTAGAATGCCTATGAATGCATGTGATTATCCTATAAAACCTAGACAAACTCTCATCAAAATATAGAGAAGAATAGGAGTTATCAAAGCCAATATAAAAGGATCATATTTTCCGTATCGACGTGTGTAACATATGTCAAAAACACCTGTTTTGTTGACTCTGATCCCTCGCA
>NW_010962834.1:150722-153115 GCF_000463585.1 Tarenaya hassleriana | reverse complement strand
ATCTTCTTGAAAGATCGGAGGTAGTGACGTGTTTTCCACAAGTTGTTCTTGCATTTGTGAAACACGTGATGATGACGACGTATCATACGTTTCTCCATGAGCCAACCAAACATAATAGTTTGACATAAAACCTCTTCTATAAAGGTGCTTACACACTTCATACTGACTTCGCCATCTTTTATTCTCGCATTTTGAGTACGGACATGGTAACTTCGAACTCTCAATGTACGACGTTTGATTTGTTGCAAACGCCATAAAATGTTGTAATCCTTCAGCAAACTCACTCGAGATTTGATTAGAAGAATCAAATCTATTATACATCCACATTCTAGATGAAAAAGACATTTTTTTGTATATAATTTTTTTTTCGTTAACACTTTTTTTTTTCCTATCTATGCATGCTCATCGCGCGGGCGATATATGGAGGGACGTTGCGACGGAATTGCGACAGATATATTCTGTCGTAAAATGAATTGCGATCGAAATGCGACAACATTGCGACAAAAGTTAGGTGACATACCATTCACGTGTGTACCTAATTTTGCGACACATCGGTGAGTCGCAAGTCAGTCGCACATATTGAGCGACTCCTACAGTGTGTCGCATATCGGTCGCATTACGTCCGCGACGCATAAAATCTGTCGCAAATGTGTCGTACACGTAGCCCGACCGAACATATCTGTCGCATACTGTGTCGGTACATACCGACAGACCATCTGTCGTAAATTATCTGTCGTTTTCCGTCGTATTTCTGTCGTAACTACGTGCGACAGATATAACGGTCGCAAACGGTCGGAAATTTGCGACAGATTTTGCGTCCAAGTCTGACAGAGATATTTTTCCGAGATTGTGTCGCTTTTTAGTCGCGGTCTGTCGCAAATTTATTGCGACTAAAAGTTCGGTCGCAACAGGTGTCTCAAATTTCAGTTTTTCTTGTAGTGTGTGGCGGTAGCTCAAAGCTGTCTATGGGTGGTCTATTGATGCAAGATAAGAGTTGGGTGTGCTTCGGTGCAATGTAAGAACCCAAAGTCTCCTCTGCAACATAGGTAGTTTCGCCCTCGGTCTGCTGAACATAGAGCGGACTCATGTGCTCTTGATTCTCTTGATGCTCCTCATCATGAACCGCATGGTCGTGCGAACTACTTGACCTCGACATAGCTTTTCTTCTCTGCTGATTTCGGATGTCTCTCAAGGTACGCTCAATCTCCGGATCGTAGACTAGGTCTTCTTTCCAGGTAGAGCTCCGTGTCATGCACTAGAACCCTGCAAACCGCAAAGAACTCGAAACCAAGTGAATCCGCAAAAACCAAAGAAAGAAAAACAAAAAGAAAAAGAAAAAGAAAACAAGCTAAGATCTAGAATCAATAAAGACCTAGAAGTAGGCTTACCAGTCCCCGGCAACGGCGCCAAAAACTTGATACGTGTGTACCGAGTCTAAAATCTATAACCGATTCACAACTCACCGCAAGGATACGGATCGTCGTAACACGGGGTCGAACACGAGGACCGGTTGCTAAATCTAAATCCTAATCGAAGCTTAATCGAAGCAAGCAAGTAGGAGTGACGGTGGAATTATGTAGAAAGAATAGAGAATAAGAAAACAAAGCAATAAAGATGTGTAAACTAGCAATCTAAGATGACCGTGGGTGTCGGGACCGTATTCGCGTGTATGGGTATATGCTAAGCATGCGAGAATCACGATATTGAATTTGTATTCGGGAATCGTCAAGCAACAAAGATAGAGAAATCACATCCCGACATATAACTCACTATCTAAAGTTCTCTAAATCCATATCCCTATGTGATTTATCAAACTAGATGCATGAAGAACGCTATCATCAACCCTAGATCGATCAAACCATATTCCTATGTGAATAATACGATCTATTCTATCGATTTCAATCCGAAACTAAACCCATATGCCTATGTAGTTCAGAATCTAAAATAATTGGCCAAGGGGTCAGCAAACACCAATCGAATAAAGCATAAATCAATAAAACCGAAACAAATCCAAATCGCAACCAAGTTAGGGTTCAAACATACCCAAAACACAAACGAATCCCTAACCCACAGCCGTGGATCTACTCACGGTTCATGGAAAAACACTGAGCAAAACCAGAAACAGGAAGAAAAGAGGGAGAAGAAAGACTCATGTCGACAGTAAGCGATCTTCACGTTCCAACTCTCCTTCTTCTTCCCGAAATCCCGTTTTACTCCTATTTCTCTCCCCAAAGCTCTCCAAAAATCTGTATAAAGTCTGTCCCCCTCTCCTGGACGTCTGTAGGCACTTTTTATAAACCCTAGGCGGCGCTCCCGAAGCCCTACTCCCGATCAAACTCTGAAAATTCGAATCTGGGCTTTTTCTGGGTTTTGACTCGGACCGAGTCAGTACT
>NW_010962834.1:137788-150566 GCF_000463585.1 Tarenaya hassleriana | reverse complement strand
AGCGTGTTGACTCGGCCTGCTTTCCGTGGTTGACTCTGGCCGAGTCAAGACAGGAAGTTCTTGATGTATTTCATCCTTTTAGCTCCAGATCGCTTCCATCTTGGTCCAAATCTCATCCAAGACTTGTATTCCAATAAAAACACAACCAAACCGAGTTTCGTAGCCTAACGCGCCTATAATGCCTACAAATGAGCATGATCCTCATATAAATCCTATAAAAACGTCCAGGAAATATAGAGAGAATTAGGAGTTATCAATTATCATATCGAACTAGTGATTGAATCTGTCCAACAACCATTGCTACTGTTACGTGTTAAGCTCTATGGTTTAGATGTTTTTGCTATTCTGAATCTGTTCTTATCCTTTGTTGCACGCTAATTGTAGTTGTAATCAGTTCTTCATGTCGTACGATCATTGTTGCTTAATTTGCTCGGTAACGCTCGTATTGTCGTGTTTGTTTGATTGCACATTGACTGATATTATGTGATCAGATTGTACGTTTTGTGATTTGCATATACCGTGTCTTGCTTTCTCATTATCGATGGCAAACGTATCTAGCGAGGGAGACGATATAGAGTCTAGCAATGAAGCCCTCTTTCGATCCTTACAACAGATCATGGATCGTTTAGCGGGATAGATGTACCAGGCTGGACTTTCTGCGGGATAGACGTATTCTTGAGTCCCATATGCTGCTTGATCGCCGATAAAACAGACATGACTGCCTTCAAAGCAGCGGACTCGCCCAAATCTACCCGTCCTGTAGAGCGTCTGATGCTATCTCCTGACATCCCTCTTGCTTTAGCCATCTTCGCAATCTGCATCTCTATGGTGTCAAAGGGAATGTCGTATAGACTCCCTCCACAAGCTGCGTCCATCCATGCTCTAGTATCGTCTCTCAGTCCGTGGATAAACGTGGAAAGCAACAGTCGTTTATCCATGCCGTGGTGTGGACAAAGGCGCTGATAGCCTTTGAATCTCTCACATGCATCGTATAGACTCTCGTCACTCTCCTGAGTGAAGCTGTGTATGGCTCTCTGTGCAGTTCGGATCTTCTCTGGGGAGTAGTATTTCGCCATGAATTGCTCCTCTAGCTCCTCCCATGTCGTAATCGAGTTTGGCTCAAGAGTGTAGAGCCAATCTCTTGCCCAGTCCATCAGTGAAAAAGGAAAGGCCTCCAAGTATACATCTTCAATAGTCATCCCTCGTGCCTTCCTAACTGATCTGCACAGCATCTTGAACTGAGTCAAGTGAGCAATGGGATCCTCTGTAGGCCGTCCTCCGAAACTCGCCTGACTGAACATCGTGATGCACTGTGGCGGTAGCTCAAAACTGTCTATGGGCGGTCTGTTGATGCATGATAGGAGTTGGGTGTGTTTCGGTGCAATGTAAAAACCCAAAGTCTCCTCTATAACGTAAGTAGCTTCGCCCTCGGTCTGTTGATCGTAGAGGGGATTCATGTGCTCTTGATTCTCTTGATGCTCCTCATCATGAACCGCACGGTCGTGCGAACTACTTAACCTCGACATAGCTTCTCTTCTCTGCTGATTTCGGATGTCTCTTAAGGTACGCTCAATCTACGGATCGTAGACTAGATCTTCTCTCCGAGTAGAGCTCCGTGTCATGCACTAGAACCCTGAAAATCGCAAAGAAAAAGAAGAACTCGAGACCAAGTGAATCCACAAAAAAAAAACAAAGAAAACAAAAAAAAGAAAAAGAAAACAAGCAAAGATCTAGAATCAATAAAGACCTAGAAATAGGCTAACCAGTCCCCGACAATGGTGCCAAAAACTTGATATGTGTGTACCGAGTCTAGAATTTATAACCCGATTCACAACTCACCGCAAGGATACGGATCGTCGTAACACGGGGTCGAACACGTGGACCGGTTTCTAAATCCAAATCTAAATTGAAAATAGATCAAAGCAAGTAAGCAAGTGATGATGGAAATATGTAGAATCTATGAAAAACGATATAAGTAAGCAATGAAAATGAGTGACCTATCAAACAAGGATGACTACGCGTATCGGGATCGTATTCGCGTGTATGGGTATATGCTAAGCATGCGAGAATAACGATTATGACTTGTATTCGGGAATCATCAAGCAACAAAGATAGAGAATTCACCTCTCGGTCTACTAACTCCCTACCTACAGAGTAACTCGTCAATCTCTCGATATATTCAAGTTAATCCTAGGTGCATAAAGAACGCTATCAACCCTAGATCGATTAAGCCATATCTCTATGTGAATAATACGATCTATCCTATTGATTTTGGTCCGAAACCAAACTCATATCTCTATGTAGTTTAGAATCTAAGATAATTGATCAAGGGATTAGCAAACATCAATCCAATAAAAGCGCAAATCAATAGAACCGAAACAAATCAAAACCAAAATCCAAGTTAGGGTTCAAACATACCCAAAACACAAATGAATCCCTAACCCATAGTCGTGGATCTACTCACGGTTCATGGAAAACAATAAAAAGCTCAAAAGAAAAGAGATAAAAGAGAGGAAAGAAAAGCTCATGTAGATGTGTAGTCTCCACGATCGAATCTTCCTTCTTCTTCCCGAAATCCCGTGAACTTCTATTCTTCTCTCACAAAAGCTCTCCAAAAGTATGTATCTAGGTGTTCTCTAAGGTTTTCTGATGTTCTACGTGGCTAAGGCTTTTTTTATAACCCTAGGGCGCTCCCAAGAGTCATATTCCCATTCTGATGCTGAAAATCGCGGAACAGGGTTTTTGACTGGATCCGGGCCGATTCCAGGTGGATCCGGACCGGATCCAGATTTCTGGGGTCGAATTCTGCGTTCTTGATCCGGACCGGGTTCAGTTGGATCCGGCCCTACACTTGCAGTTTTCTGGTCTTCACAAATTCGCTCATAACTTTCTGTCCCGGTGTCGGATTTACGCGATTTTGGTGTCTACGCGAAGCTCTTGAAGTGCTCTTTCCAATGGAACAAGTTTCACAGATTTAGAACCTCTGTAGAGAATGTTATTGATGGTGCAACATGAGTACCTCATCCGGACTTCTCCTTTAACGCTCCAATTAGCTCCTTTTCAAGTCCAATCATTTCCGAAACCTGTAACTCTGCAAAACTAGAGCACAACCGGGTTTTGTGTCTTAACACGCCTATAATGCCTATGAATGTATGTGATTATGCTATAAAACCTAGACAAACTCTCATCAAAATATAGAGAAGAATAGGAGTTATCATGTACGCATTGGATTTGAGAGTTGAAGGTGTGAACTATGTGGTCAATAACCTCTACTCGAACATGTACAATCGGGGTGGAAGAATCATCCCAATCTCTCCTATAAGTCAAAGAATATTGAGAATCTCGCTCCGAATAACTTCAGAACATCTAACAACTCGAACCAGAGGATTCCTCCTAGTTTTACTTTTCAATCCAGAGGTCCTAATCAGAGATCCAACTATAGAGCTCCGGGACAATCCAACAATAATCCTGCACCACCAGGTAATTGTGATCTCGCTCAAGTTAGTTTTCTCTCTTGAAAGTTCTTCATCGAAAAAGATTGGTCCGTGGGTGTTCAAAATCGTTTTGAACGTCATTTCTGCTGTGCAAGCCTGCGGACGAGATCCTAGCACGGTTTTGAACCGGTGGTCGAGGATCCCGTGTGACCCAGCATTGTTATTATCATATCGAACTATTGATTGAATCTGTCCAACAACCATATCTACTGTTACGTGTTAAGCTCTATGTTTTAGATCTGTTTTTGCTATTCTGAATCTGTTCTTATCCTTTATTGCACACTAATTGTAGTTGTAATCAGTTCTTCATGTCGCACGATCATTGTTGCTCAATTTGCTCGGTAACGCTCGTATTGTCGTGTTTGTTTGATTGCACATTGACTGATATTATGTGATCAGATTGTACGTTTTGTGATTTGCATATATCGTGTCTTGCTTTCTCATTATCGATGGCAAACGTATCTAGCGAGGGAGCCGATATAGAGTCTAGCAATGAAGCCCTCTTTCAATCCTTACAACAGATCATGGATCGTTTAGCACGACTCGAGGATGAAAACCCACCTAGACAGCCAATTAGGGAACCTGAGCCGAGAGATAGAGAAACCGTAGAGGTCCCTAGGTGAGAGTTTGAACCTCCAACCGACCTCATAAGCGACAACGAGAGTGATTTTGAGCCTAGACCTAGACCGGGGACCAAGCATTCGACGCCAACACAAGAGGAGCTCGGTATGTACGCATTGGATGAGAGAGTTGAAGGTGTGAACTATGTGGTCAATTGATGGATGTGATGCTCTAGGATGATCATACAATATAAGAATTATGTATGATACGATGTATTTATTGGATGAATGCATTATTTTTTTCATTATTTATTTTGTATATTTGATAAATAATGATATCCATGGATCATTAAGAACGATCCTAAATTCCTTAGTCGCTTGTCATTGTGGGAGCAATGATGAATTAAGACTAACATGAGGCGTGATGGATGATCATGGTGATGATCATGTGTATTGGATACGGATCACGGTCATGAGTACTTGTTTGGAACAAGTGACTGGATGACTCTCATGAGATTGTCGATTGGATTTAATCCATGACTTGAATCTCACTTGATGGTTCACTTTGGATCCTCAGACCTGAGATATCTATTGTATCCATCATGACGAGTAATGTACTTTGACTGCGTCAAACGTCGTCTTTAACCGGATGATTATAAAGGCGTGGCTCGGGTACATTACGAATCATATAATGGATAGTAGATAGTCAAGATGGAACTTTGTCCCTCTCGAAAGATAGAGATATCGCTTGGGCCCGTCGTAGGAGTGAGACTGTAGAAATGTGTGGCCGCACTATAGATGAATGTCATCTATCTCTTACAGTCTGCTCGGGATACGACAAAGCATTCGAACCATGAGTTCGATTATGATATCATGAGAGAAAGAGGATCATCGTTAGAACTATCTCTGGCTTTACGGTTAGATCACATCTAACTCTTTCCGATACGGGTAATCATAATGTCTTGCTAGAGACCGCTTATGATTTGTAAAGCGAGATTGGACCTCGTGTTTACTGCTGTATTTGGAGGAGCCTAAAGGGTCACATACATATGGGATGGATGTAAAAGTATGGGATCGAGCGGACGAGAAAAATCAAATTTTTCTCCGTCTTTGAGGTCTTGTCCGGAGCTGACCAAGAGTTGGTCAGCCGGACAAGACAGACTTGGGAGAAACGGACTGACTTGGCGAAAAACACTGGCTGGTCCGGGGCTGACCAAAAGTTGGTCAGCCGGACCAGACCAGTTAGACGGACCAAAACGTGACGCTCGTTGTTCGGCTGGTCCGACGGACCGAAATCTTGGTCCACCGGACCAACAGGTCAGGCGGAGTGTGCGTCTTGGTCCGGAGCAGTCTGGTCCGGCGGACCGAAATTCTGGTCTGCCGGATCACGAGTTTTTCAGGCTATCGGCAAGTCTTTGAGCTTGGTCCGGCTGACCAAGAGTTGGTCAGCTCTGGACCAAGCCTCTGACTTGTCAATTCCGCGAGTTTTTACACACCTGGTCCGGCGGACCAAACGTCAGAAACTCCAAATTACCTTTTTCTCGCCTTTTCTCGCATGGGAAGCAGGTGGGGAAGGCTTGGCTCATCATTATCTTGTCTCTTGGCCTTTAGAAGGGTTGAGGTTGATCTGGAGAAACTTCTCAAGCTCAAGAGAGTGTTCTTGGATCCAAAGCAAGAGAATTGTTCTCTTCAAGCTCTATCAAGCAAGTTTCCAAGTGTTGGAAACCATCCCAAGGGTGTGGACTACTCAAGAGGGTGTTGGCTAATTCAACACCTAGGCTGTGATCAAGCCAACCTTTCAGATTGTGAATCAAAAGGTTAGTTTTTCTCTCAAGAAAGTTCTTCATCGAAAGATTGGTCTGTGGGCGGTTCAAAACGTTTTTGAACGCCAATTCCGCTACATAAGCCCGCGGACCAGATCCTAGCATGGTTTTAAACCGGTGGTCTAGGATCCCGTGTGACCCAACAGTGGTATCAGAGCTCGGTTCTTCGTTTCGATGAAAATTGATCACTTTTGAGCAAGTTTGAAAATTGTTCAAACTTGGTTTTTCTTTGGTTTTGATCTAAGTTAAATCTGTTACATAATTGAATCTATGGTAGATTAAGTTATATAACAAGACTTAGATATGTGGAGGCTTGAATCATGAATTAACTCGAGAAAACGGAACGAAAAAACGGATTCGAATGGAGCTCAGAATCAGACCAAGTTGAAAAACTTCGTCTGATTTTTCTGCCCAGAATCCTGTGTTCCGGCGGACCAAATGTTGGTCAGCTCCGGACCACAGGTTCGGACTTACACAGGACAGCTCGGCGGACCAAGAAGGAGAAGTTTCGGACCAAACAGTCCTGGTCCGGCGGACCAGACGAAAATGTTTGGTCCGACGAGAAAAATCTGGTCCGAGAAGCCTACCAACACGTTTGGTCCGGCGGACCAAACGTTGGTCAGCCGCGGACCGGACGTGTCGGATCAGACGGACCAAAAGTTGGTCAGAAGTGATGGATTGAGACTGAAGTCAGTTGGTCCGGCGGACCAAATGTTGGTCAGCCCCGGACCAACGACTTCAATCTTGGTCAGACGAGATTTTTCGGTCCGAGCTGAGTCCGAAATCTGTTGGTTTGGTCCGGCGGACCAAAATTTGGTCAGCCCCGGACCAACCACCTGTTTTCGGATTTTCGTGTTTTCTGAATTCGATTCGGTTAAGTAATGGTTACTCGACTGAGTTAATTAGGGAGCTGCCCAAAAGTTGGTCAGCCCCGGACCAACCCGACTAACTCCGTCTGTTCCTTCTCCGGTCCGAGCTGAGTCCGAGAACTGAGGTTGGTTTGGTCCGGCGGACCAAAATTTGGTCAGCCCCGGACCAACCACCTGTTTTCGGATTTTCGTGTTTTCTGAATTCGATTCGGTTAAGTAATGGTTACTCGACTGAGTTAATTATGATTGGTTTTGGTTTATGACTTAAGTATGTAGAGGGTCTACATGAATTAAGTGCATAAAACTTAATCAAGTATAGGAGTTACTTGATTGAGTGGGAGTTTCGGGACTTAGTTTACTAAGCTGAATAGGCGGTCTATTCGGGCTAAATAACACAGTCAGATAAAAATATAATTGTTATATTTTGATCAATCGAGAATAGAGCTATTACAAGTAGAGTTCTTGCCAAGACCTTGGTAATTCGTGTATGGGACATGCCAAAGCTTACCGGATTATTTAAGTGAGACAAGAATTGAGAAATTGTGCTTCTCATTTCTCGAAAGTAATAAGTTGCTTCTTGATAACGATAAAAACTCTCGTTATAATTTCAAGCTTATACCGCCCATATTTCGAGCACTTATCAAGACTTCGATCGTCTGTGTATGAGTCATGCCAAAGCTGAGCATACCGGACAATCTTTGTGAGACAAGATGGAGAAATGGTGATTCTCATATGTTCAAATGTGGTTTAGCTTGAGTTAAGTTATCAAGTTGGACTTGAACCTAACGGTATAGATGGGACTAGAAATATGCGGTAGTATAATAATACTATCTTCCCATAAACAATCTAAGAGTCACGTTGGATGTGATTGACATTGGATGTCTACCTAAATAGCATAGGCTTGAGCGTCATGCCAAAGCTGACTCAAGTCTGTGAAATATGGATCTTAGCCTCCTAAGAAAATTACCAGAGGGTTATTTTTCTTAGTGAGAGTTTATCTCATATTTGCGTCATGTCATCCGTGATAGTAATTGAACTATAATTAGTATGGTCCTAATTGATATTGCATATTGTGTTGTTCTGTTTATCTCTGTAGGACATGGCGACAGGTGGTAGTGTACCAACCGTGTCATTGCGATCTATCCTTGAGAAGGATAAGCTGACCGGGACGAACTTCTTGGATTGGTATCGGACCTTGAGAATTGTTCTCAAGAACGAGAAGAAGATGCACGTCCTGGAAGGAAGGGTGATGCGGAACCGAGATCGAAATTCTCTAATTAGGTGGTTGAACCAACCAAAATTTCAAAATCAACTCGTGATCGAAACCTAGGCCCAGACATTCCAAAGAACGTCCTAAGCCCCTACCACAATAATGATAGAAACCTAGGCCCAGACATTCTAACGAACCGTCCTAAACCCTTACCAAACCTGGATTAGAAATAACGGTATCGCGAAGGTGCCACAAATAGTTATGACTGTCCGTTTGATAAGCCGGGTTGAACGCCATGAACGGAATCACTCCTTTCGATAAGTTCAAAGGTTCCAAAAAGAACCATGAGCTAAAAGCTCAAACTCACTAAAAGTGACACTGATGAGGTCATCGACCTAACCATGGACACGGATGAGCACAATGGATCGGATGAGAGCAAGGAGTGCATGGAGGAGGAGCTGAGCTCGGAAGCAGAATGCAACAACATCGAGGCTATCTTTCCACCTATGCCGGAACCACCCCTCACACGGTCTAAGACACGAGCATGGCAGGCCAAAGTAAAGACTCTCATGGCCCATTGGATCGAGCAAAACACGAACAAGCAGGACGAAACAAGCAAGAAGGCGTGGATGATTCTCGGTCTTGCATTGACCGAGAATATGAGCTGAATTTGTTCTTTGGAGACTTGGAAAATCTGGACAAGTACTTCATCTATAAAGGACAAGTCTCCACATGAAGAAGAGGCTTCAAATTTAGGCAAATTTCCACCTCAAAGACACATCATCAATCTGCAACAACAAATAAGGGAATTAGCCAAGATTTCAAGCCTCATCATCAACACAAATAAGGAAGATTCGTGAGCTAGCAAATGACTTGGAAAATCAGATCTCCTTCTTGCCAAATCCACTCCTAGCCGTTGGTGATTCAACAAGAAACAATCTCGAAGTTTCCTTTTCTAGCTAGAGACAATTTCCATTTTGATCTTTTTCCATTTTTCATGTTGCTGAGTTATTTTCTTTCCTTTTTGCAATCTTCTTCTTTCTCCTATATTAGAGCACGAAATTGTAAGCTTAGGAATCATCATTGAATAAAGCTTTTGAGTATTTTCGTCTTTGTTCTTGGTTTGTCCGAGAAATCCCCTTGCTTGATGTGTCCGAGCCTTGTTCTTGGTGTGTCCGAGAACGCTATCTTTTTTTTCTTCTTGTTTCTTCTACAATTTTCGACCCTAAACCTTAGAGTGAGTATCCTAGGATCAGAACCTCAGGTTTGAGTCTCTATATCAAAGAAAAATACCATAAATCGCAACCTATCCCTTGTTTACCGAGAAAACCCGAATCTGTCCAATCTGTCTGAAATCTCCTTGTGTTCATGGACGTGAATTGGACTGAGGTGCATATCATTTTGGTATCAGAGCCCGGTTCAAGGACCAACGAGGTAAGGGTTCACTTCTGCATATTTGATTTCGTATTTTGTTTTGTTTTTACGCTTTTGTTTTGAAGGAAAAACCGAAAAACACCAAAAACAATCTGTTTAGGCGAAGAGGTAAGTCCAATTCGTCTCATTCCTTTTCAAATTTTACTTTTCGTTTTGCTTTGAAATCATGGGTTGATAAACACTTTAAGAAAAGCCAAAAAGAATCATGTCGGGAGATGGAGAAAGTATTGATACGTGTGTACCGAGTCTAAAATATATAACCCGATTCACAACTCACCGCAAGGATACAGATCGTCGTAACACGGGGTCGAACACAAGGACCGGTTGCTAAATCCAAATCTAAATCGAAAAGAGATCAAAGCAAGCAAGCAAGTGATGGTAGAAATATGTAAAATCTATGGAAAACGAAATAAGAAAGCAATGAAAACGAGTGACCTATCAAACAAGGATGACTACGGGTATCGGGATCGTATTCGCGTGTATGGGTATTTACTAAGCATGCAAGAATAACGACATCGTACTTGTATTCGGGAATCATCTTTGTTTCCTTAGGATAACCCACAAATATGCATTTACCAGATTTGGCGGATAGCTTATCAGAAGCCAGACGTTCACATAAACGTCGCATGCCCAAATCTTCATAAATGCTAACCTGGGACGCTTCCCAGTCCATATCTCTATGTGAATAATACGATTCATTCATCAATCTCGATCCGAAACTAAACCCATATCTCAATGTGATTCACAATCTCAGAATATTGGCCGAGTGATTAGCAAACACCAATAGAAAAGAAAGCATAGATCGATAAACCGAAACAAGCATAACGTCCAAATCCAAGTTAGGGTTCAAACATACCCAAAACACATACGAATCCCTAACCCATAGCCGTGGATCTACTCACGGTTCATGGAAAACAATAAAAAGCTTATAAAGAAAGAGGTAAAAGAGAGGAAAGAAAGTCTCATGCAGATGTGTAGTCTCCACGATCGAATCTTCCTTCTTCTTCCCGAAATCCCGTGAACTTCTATTCTTCTCTCACCAAAAGCTCTCCAAAAATCTGTATCTAAATGTTCTCTAAGGGTCTCTAATGTTATAGGACGTGGCTAGGGCTTTTTTATAACCCTAGGGCGGCTCCCAAGAGTCCTATTCCCGATAGAACGTTGAAAATCGTGAAACAGGATTTTAGACTGGATCCAGACCGATTCCAGGTGGATCCGGACCGGATCCAGATTCTTGGGCTCGAGCTTAGCTGTCTTGATTCGGACCGGATCCAATCGGATCCGGCCCTGCACTGGCAGTTTTCTGGTGTTCACGATTTTGCTCATATCTTTCTGCTCCGGTGTCGGATTTATGCGATTTTGGTGTCTACGTGAAGCTCTTGAAGCTCTTTCCAATGGTACAAGTCTCGCATGATTTGGACTTCTGTAGAGAAAGTTATTGATGTCGCAACATGAGTACCTCATCCGGACTTCTCCTTTAACGCTCCAAATGGCTCCTTTTCGAGTCCAATCATCTTCGAAACCTGTAATCTGCAAAACTAAAGCACAACCGGGTTTTTGTGTCCTAGCACGCCTAGAATGTCTATGAATGCATGTGATTATCTCGTAAAACCTAGACAAACTCTTATCAAAATATAGAGAAAAATAGAAGTTATCAAATCCCCCCAGACTTAAACCTTTGCTCGTCCTCGAGTAAAGAACGAAGTAATAAAATCTGCAAAACGGGGAATGACGAACATCAAATAGCATCATCGCGAGACTCAAAAGCGGAACATCCATCCAATACCAGTTTCCCGAGAAGCGTACCCAAACCGGTCTACTATGATCTTCCTACCAAAGACTAATCTACCTAGCTATGGGATTTTTATTGCCACCTAGAACCCGTTAGAATCCTTACAACTCACCAAGCCTATTTCCGAACCTATCCTTATCTCAACTTAGCCTTTTCGATCTTAGTTCTACTTATATCTAGATTTTTACCTTTTTGTAGAATTTCTCTATTGAACGCTAGCACCTCGGGAATCTAGGACGTTGAAGTTGAAGGACGTCGTTTTTCTCTTTTCTCTTTTTTTTTTCTTTTCTTCTGTACATTTTTTCTTTTTATGCGACGTCCGACCCACAATTTAGACCTGAACCACTGATCGATGCACTCATGTCCTCGAACGATTTTCGTTGACGAGATTCTGACAGCGGAGTGTCGAGATGCTTTATTTTCCCAAGGCATTTGTTGAACTAGATTTCATCGACCTGCAAGACTCGGAAAAGGTTCTAAACGAAACATATAACCTGGATATAGTCGTTTCAACTCCGTAGGTTCCAAACAACAACCTCATCCCACAAACTATATATAGAAAGTCTGGAGAACTATCAATTCGACACGGTTCAACCACGCTCTACAAAGTCACTAGATCATCAAGATATTCCTACTCTATTATCCCAAAAGTCCTCCAAATGATGTTCAAAACGGGTGTCTGATGTATGCACGTGAACCTATATGAATCTATATCTATATGTCATATGCAATCATGCAAACCTAACAAAAATCATCTATATGGAAAAAAGAAAAAGAAAACGTGAATGCAGCAGCTAATGCAGAGTGATATGCAAAAGTGAAAAATTTTTCTAAGTCTATATGCCATGATAAAATGCACCTAAACTAAATGCAATCCTAAATAGATAGGCCTGAACGTGTTAAGGATCTATCCACCCCCCAGACTTGAACCATACACCGTCCACGGTGTAGATTCTCGCCCGAAGAAGTAGAATCGAAAACGACATATGAAAAGAACCAATAAGAGGGGTAGAGAAACTTAGCTCTGCGGAATTCGTTCGCTCGCAATGAAGTTAACTCACGTCAAACGCAAGAGCTCTCACGCACTCTATGAACCGGAATCTATCCAATCGTCGTCTCTCGGAAAATGATACTCATCTCTCGTGTATCGGTATGAACGCTCATAGAAAAACAAACGTTACCCGAAAAATAACATAGAGACTCGCATATAGATAAAGAAATCCAGAGTATACAAAATCCGAGTCCCAATAATACATCTGAAAGGCCTACTACATCACTACTAGAACGGATAAGGGGAAACGCCTACCTGATCAGCGAGCTAAGCGTCTGCCGGTGCATCGTCTCTATCATCCTCCATAGGTGTCGGCGGCTGCTCGTCGGGGAATAGCCGGCTGCGGAATCCATGGAACTCCGCGTATAGGGCGTCATGCTGGAGTCTGAGTGCCTACATCTGGTCGACGAGTTGGGAAGAAGTCCCGCACCATCTGGTGTACATGTTCGTCATCTCAAGTCGACATGGCTCCGCATATCTGAGACGGCTTTGTCTAAGGCGCCTCTCGTGTCGAGCATCGCCTGATACATGAACCTCTGGAAGTC
>NW_010962834.1:136436-137498 GCF_000463585.1 Tarenaya hassleriana | reverse complement strand
CGTAGTACAACCAGAGATGGTTGCCCCGAATGGTCTCCAACGAAAATTTGCTGCGCAGAGCAGCTAAGTCGAGAACTGTGGCGCCCTTGAGGCGGGAACGCTCATAACGTCCGACGTTCACGCCGAGTCTTCGCGCAATCATGGTGACGAGGCCGATGCATCGGACATAGACGCCTGAATCTGAGCAGGCTGTCTGATGCAAGTGTAGGGCGACCCGCGATGCTAAGTCGACCTGTCCCATGCCCCAATCGTCCCCACCATAGATAGGGGATAAGGTGTACCTGATGAAGAGCAGCTCGGTCTGGTTAAGCCCTCCAGGCTCTGCCTTGTCGAAGACGACGTGGGCAAGGAGCATGTGGAAGTATATGACCGTCGGATGTCGGATCCATGTGGACTTGAGGATGCTGAACTTGAAGCGCTTGGACCCGATATCGCTCCAGAATGCCTTCAGTCGATCCGGATGTATGGAGGGTAGGGCTGCTGTAACTCCCCGCGGAACGCCCAGGATGTCGGCGAACTGTGCCATCGTGAGGTGGTACTGCTGACCTGCTATCCAGAAAGCCATGTAGGCTCGGTGTGCCTCGCCAGTCGGGGGTCGTCCCAAAAATAATCCCGTATGTCATGGAGGAACTTCTTCCTTCCGTTATAATTAAGCTCGGACGGGAGTATTCGGGAGACCAGATAGTTCACGTAGTCTGCATACCATGGGTCTTCGTGTCGGGTAGTGATTGCCATAATCTGTTCCTCTCGCAAAGAATCATCGATCGGGAGAGGATCGGGAATCGCGAGGCGTGAAAGGTGGTCTGCAACTGTGTTCTCCGTGCCTTTGCGATCCCGAATCTCGACGTCAAACTCTTGTATGAGTAACATCCATCGAATCAATCGAGGTTTGGCGTCTTTCTTTGTCAGCAAGTACTTCAAAGCTGCGTGGTCTGAGTATACGATCACTTTCCGTCCCTTCAAGTACGACCTGAACTTCTCAAAAGCAAACACCACAGCAAGTAACTCTTTCTCAGTAGTAGTGTAATTTACCTGCGCATCATCAAGAGTTCGGCTTGCGTA
>NW_010962834.1:135410-136353 GCF_000463585.1 Tarenaya hassleriana | reverse complement strand
TTCTGCCCCAGCACTGCTCCAACCGCATAATCGCTAGCATCGCACATCAGCTCAAACGGTAGAGTCCAATCGGGGGGCTGTATGATTGGTGGTGAGATCAGAGCTGCCTTCAAAGTCTGAAAGGCCTTCGAGCATTCTGCAGTGAACCTGAATGGTACATCTTTCGCCAACAGCTCGGTAAGTGGTCTAGAGATTTTGGAGAAGTCCTTGATGAACCGCCGATAAAATCCCGCATGTCCTAGAAAACTGCGGATGCCTTTGACGTTCACGGGCGGTGGAAGCTTCTCAATAACCTCTATCTTTGCTCTGTCTACCTCGATTCCCCTAGAAGACACCTTATGTCCTTAAACAATCCCTTCTTGTGCCATGAAGTGACACTTCTCCCAGTTGAGGACTAAGTTGGCCGCTGCATACCTGTCTAAAACTCGATGCAAATTGGCCAAACAAACGTCAAATGAGGGTCCATGGACAGAGAAATCGTCCATGAACACCTCCATAATATCCTCAATCACATCAGAAAATATAGCAGTCATGCATCTCTGAAAAGTGGCAGGTGCATTACATAATCCAAAAAGCATACGACGATAAGCAAACGTGCCATAAGGACAAGTAAAGCTGGTCTTCTCCTGGTCGCTCGGGTGAATGGGGATCTGGAAGAATCCCGAGTAACCGTCTAGAAAGCAAAAGTACGAGTGGAGTGCAAGTCTTTCTAACATTTGATCAATAAAAGGCAAAGGAAAGTGATCCTTACGGGTGTTGGAGTTCAACTTACGATAGTCGATGCACATCCTCCATCCCGTGACCGTCCGCGTAGGAATAAGCTCGTTCTTCTCGTTCTGGATCACGGTCATGCCTCCCTTCTTGGGTACAACCTGCACAGGACTCACCCACGTACTATCCGAAATAGGGTATATAATACCCGCATCTAAAAGCTTCATGACCT
>NW_010962834.1:132595-134900 GCF_000463585.1 Tarenaya hassleriana | reverse complement strand
GCAACGCAGCATTCACTATAATCGGATAAGTCGAGTTAGGTCCAAGGAAAACATACCTGAGCCCTTCGGGTAAGGGCTTCATCTCCACCTTCGGGGCGTTCTCTAAACTCCAATCAGCTTTATTCAGCTTCCCCGTATGAAGTGGTGGCTCTCTGGGCTCTAGAACGTCTTTATTAGTCGATGTACGTCGATGTGAAAGACGTCCGATTTGCTCATAGACTGGATCCGGTCCGATTTCCAGGTGGAATCGGTCTGTTTCCAGTTTGTCTTCAGTTTGGATCCGGTCCGATTCCAGGTGGAATCGGTCCGGATCGACCTTCTGTAAAAATCCGTCTTCGGAGGCAATTTGGATCCGGTCCGTTTCCAGGTGGAATCGGTCCGGATCCAGCTTCTGTAAAACTCTAATTTCGTCTGATCCTTCGTCCAATGCTCGCGTAAGCTCCCGGATATCTTCCCAATTGCTGTATATGCTCTCATTTGATGCGAGGAGAGATATCTCTAAAGGATCGACTTCCCAAAACTGATCGAAGACTTCTTGAGTGAGGATTTCATGCACATCGACATAGCATGCTGAATCGGTGGTGGATGGCTGCTTCATGTTGTGATCTAAGGTGAACTCCACAGTCTCGTCACCTATCTTCATCGTAAGACGACCAACACGAACATGAACCGCCGCATCGGCCGTGTTTAAGAACGGTCGGCCTAGTATAATCGGTATCTTCGAGTCCTCGTCCATGTCTAAAACAACAAAATCAACGGGAACATAATAATCTCCGACTTTCAATGGGACATCCTCGAGAATACCTGCAGGATACTTGACGGATCGATCCGCCAATTGTAGTGTCATCCTCGTCGGTTTATGATCTCCAATGTTGAGCTTCTTATAGATGGACAACGGAAGCAAGCTCACACTGGCACCCAAATCGCACAACGCACGGTCTATCGCAATGTTTCCGATTTTGCAGGGAATCGAAAAACTACAAGGATCTGATCTCTTCTGTGGCAACTCATGCTGTAGAATCGCAGCGCTCACCTCTGTGCTCAAGACTACTGTCTCTTTCCCAATTACCCTCTTCTTGGCCAAGATGTCTTTCATAAACTTCGAATAAGAGGGTATCTGCAGCATAGCCTCATAGAACGGTATAGTAACCTCTAGCTTCTGAAGCATATCAGCAAATCTCGAGAACTGTGTATCCTCAACATGCTTCTTCAACCGAGAAGGGAAAGGAACGGGTGGTACATAAGGTGGAGGAGCTACATAAGGCGGTTCGGCTTCCTCTGCATGCACCTTAGGTGTCTCGGATGTCGTCCCTTCCTCTACAGCAGTGGTAGGGATCGTCTCAGGCAAGTTCTTTCCACTCCTTAGCTCAATGGCGTTGATGTGCTCTCGTGGAATTGGTTCCGGCTTTCCAGGAAACGTGCCTTGCGGTCTAGAAGGTTGTGACGCAAGCTGTGCTATCTGCGTGTCTACGAGCTTCATGTGTGCGTCCATCCCATCAAGTCTCCTCTCAAAGGTGTCTTGCCTAGCTCTAATGCTCTGCACCTCGGTTTTCAGCTCAGTAAACGACGTCTTTTGGTCGAGCATTAGCTGGGTAAGCATCGTCTTGATGTCTGCTTCTTCATTCTTTGCCGGTGGAGGAGCTCGGTAACCCTGATTCTGCTGCCCGTATCCTGGATTCTGTTGTACATATCCCTGATTCTGCCCCTGAAAACGTGACTGAGTGAAGCCCGGGGGGTTCTGAGGGATTTTGGAAACACCCTGCTGCTGCACATTCAATGCTCCGCTCGGGTTTCCGTAGGAGAAACCAGGATGGTTCCTAGGCGCGTTCGGGTTGTAGAGATTGGAAGGATTCTTGTATTGATTCCTTCCCACGTAGTTGACATCCTCAACCGGTTCTTCCTCTGATGTGGCCTGATCTACCAAGAACATTCCATGCTGGACCTTCGACGGGTTAGACGTATTCTTGAGTCTCATGTGCTGCTTGATTGCCGATAGATCTGACATGACCGCCTTTAAAGCAGCGGACTCGCCCAAATCTACCCGTCCGGTAGAGCGTCTGATGTTGTCTCCTGACATCCCTCTTGCTTTGGCCATCTTGGCGATCTGCATCTGTAGGGTGTCAAAAGGAATGTCGTATACACTCCCTCCACAAGCTGCATCCATCCATGCTCTAGTATCGTCTCTTAGTCCGTGGATGAACGTGGAAAGCAACAGTCGCTTATCCATGCCGTGGTGTGGACAAAGGCGTTGATAGCCTTTGAATCTCTCCCATGCGTCGTATAGACTCTCATCACTCTCCTGAGT
>NW_010962834.1:131231-132178 GCF_000463585.1 Tarenaya hassleriana | reverse complement strand
CAGCATCTTGAACTGAGTCAAGTGAGCAATGGGATCCTCTGTAGGCCGCCCTCTGAAACTCGCCTGACTGAACATCGTGATGCACTGTGGCGGTAGCTCGAAACTGTCAATGGGCGGACGGTTTCCTCTGCAACGTAGGTAGCTTCGCCCTCGGTCTGCTGATCATAGAGCGGATTCATGTGCTCTTGGTTCATGTGGTTCTGATTCTCGTGATGCTCCTCTTCATGAACCGCACGCTCTTGTTGATGGTCGTGCGAAATGCTTGACCACGACATAGCTTCTCTTCTTTGCTGATTTCGGATATCTCTCAGAGTACGCTCAATCTCCGGATCGTAGACTAGGTCTTCTTTCCAAGTAGAGCTCCTTGTCATGCACTAGAACCCTTCAAACCGCAAAGAAAAAGAAGAACTCGAAACCAAGTGAATCCGCAAAAACCAAAGAAAGAAAAACAAAAGGAAAAAGAAAAAGAAAACAAGCTAAGATCTAGAATCAATAAAGACCTAGAAATAGGCTAACCAGTCCCCGACAACGGCGCCAAAAACTTGATACGTGTGTACCGAGTCTAAAATATATAACCCGATTCACAACTCACCGCAAGGATACGAATCGTCGTAACATGGGGTCGAACACAAGGACCGGTTGCTAAATCCAAATCTAAATCGTAAAGAGATCAAAGCAAGCAAGCAAGTGATGGTAGAAATATGTAAAATCTATGGAAAACGAAATAAGAAAGCAATGAAAACAAGTGACCTATCAAACAAGGATGACTACGGGTATCGGGATAGTATTCGCGTGTATGGGTATTTACTAAGCATGCAAGAATAACGACATCAACTTGTATTCGGGAATCATCAAGCAACAAGAATAGAGAATTCACCTCTCGGTCTACTAACTCACTATCTACAGAGTAACTCGTCAATCTCTCGATCTATTCAAGTTAACCCTAG
>NW_010962834.1:121305-130622 GCF_000463585.1 Tarenaya hassleriana | reverse complement strand
CCAGGTGGATCCGGACCGGATCCAGATTCCTGGGCTCGAGCTCAGCTGTCTTGATTCGGACCGGATCCAATCGGATCCGGCCCTGCACTGGCAGTTTTCTGGTCTTCACGATTTCGCTCATATCTTTCTGCTCCGGTGTCGGATTTATGCGATTTTGGTACGCGATGCTCTTGGAGTGCTCTTTCCAATGGTATAAGTCTCGCATAATTTGGACTTCTGTAGAGAAAGTTATTGATGTCGCAACATGAGTACCTCATCCGGACTTCTCCTTTAACGCTCCAAATGGCTCCTTTTCGAGTCCAATCATCTTCGAAACCTGTAATCTGCAAAACTAAAGCACAACCGGGTTTTTATGTCCTAGCACGCCTAGAATGTCTATGAATGCATGTGATTATCTCGTAAAACCTAGACAAACTCTTATCAAAATATAGAGAAAAATAGAAGTTATCAAGTGGCAACCAAACCATCCTTCAAGCGTTGCAACAAATCCAAGAACATTTAACACGTTTAGAACAGATTCCGCATCGTCCCGAACCAATTCGATTTAACTTTCAAAGACAAGAAGAAGAACCGCAAAGGGATTGAGATGATGCACCACAAAACCTTCCTCCAAGGCGTAGGGTGGCTCGTGCTCATCGACATCAGATTGATTCGGATGACGAAGCGGACTACGTGCAAGCACCACAAGTCCAACGAGGTAATGATCCACAACTTTCAATGCCTACATTCGCGGGTAGAATTAATCCAGATGCCTATCTCGATTGGAAGAGGCGGATGGACAATATTTTCGAATGTTATGAGTATTCGGATCAGAGAAAGGTTAGATACGCAGCGGCACAACTCACCGACAACGCCTTAGCATGGTGGGATCGAGAAATAGCCGAGAGGCATAGAGCACAATACGAACCTGTCACAACATGGAGAGAGATGAAGTTCATGATGCGTAAGAGGTATGTACCTCCCCATTTTCATCGTGACTTGCAACGCAAATATCGTAACTTGGTGCAGGGAACTAGAACCGTTGAAGAATACTATGAGGAGTTTGAGCACCTACGAAACCGATTGGAGTTAGATGAAAGCGAAGAAGCGATTATGGCACAATTTGTGGATGGATTGCAGGAGCGAATTGCTCGAAAGGTAGAATGTTTAGCTTACCATGATTTGCAGGAACTTATCCATATCTCAATCCAAATCGAACAGCAAATCGCCAAGAAGCAAGCTCGTTTTAATCGAGCAAGAACAACCTCTTCGAACCAATCGTATACACGCGGTGAAACAAGTCCGGGACTGTTCCAACAACCAAATCAACCCAATCCGAGGCAAATATCCATGACAAAGGGAAAGGCATAGCAACATCTTCGGGATCAGGCCCTAAAGGTAACAAATCAACTCCCGTTGAATTACGTTCACGTGAGATTGTTTGCTACAAGTGTAGGGGACGAGGACATTATGCAAAGGACTGTCCAAACAATCGTGTCATGATCCTTACGGATACGGGAGATTATGAATCCCTGGACGAAGAGGAGGTTAATGATGCTGAGGAGAACATAGAGTATACGGACAGCGGAGAACTCTTGGTCACGAGGCGAGTTTTGAGCACAATGACCAACCCAGAAGAAACCGCCCAAAGAGAGACAATTTTCCACAGTCGTTGCACTATTAGAAACAAGGTATGTGGCCTAATCATTGATAGTGGTTCATGTACTAACGTTGCAAGTGCATACATGGTTAAGAAGCTGGGATTGGAGACCGAGAAACATCCACACCCGTATAAGCTTCAATGGCTCAACTGTTGGTTTAGTGCTCTATGATGTACTTGTTGGGATTCGCTACGGGTTCCTAGCACGCGATCATATCGATCTAGGGTTTGGTTTATTAGGTTTCATGCAGCGGAAGGATAATCTAAACCTAGTCAAACGTCACACGCAACCAAACTCATCCGTAAAACCCCGTATGAACGTGTATATCACCGTGGGAATCGTATACTTACCTCTTTCTTGAAGAAACGGAAATAGGAGTCGATCCAGGGTCTGTTTAATCATCTAGGACTGAATTTACAGTCCCTCTACACGTATCCACACCGACGGAAAGGATTCCAAACGCTTTTGGAACCAATCTGCTAGGATCTGTGAAGTATATGAAGTGAGATCTAATCCCGAGAGCTAGAACTGTTAAAGAAACGATTTCTTCCCTTAGGACGGCATCCAACACCTTCTTATAAGTTAGAAACCCTAATCCTTGTGAAAAGAGACTTTTTCCGAGTATTGACTCGGTCCGAGTCAGAACTCTGACTCGGTCGAGTCAGAACGAATCAGCCCAAGCCCATTGTCAACTCTTTGACTCGGCCCACGGAACTGACTCGGTCCGAGTCAAATACTGACTCGGTCCGAGTCAAATACTGACTCTGTCCGAGTCATAAGGCTGAAATCGTCCCGACACTCTTATTTGATCCGAACAACCGTTTGTTCGACCAAATCCAAGTCTTCCTTTCTGGTACTTCACATATAAGTCCATCCCTAATGGTGTGTGTAAAGAAATCTTTATGTTTTGGGTTCAGAATCGAATGATAGAGCAAGAACAGACTCGGATTCAATCAGCCTTTCCTCTAACTTGTGCAGAAAACAAGAAGAAGAGAGATTAGGTTTAGGGGGCGAGATTCTTATGAAGAATTCACTTTATTCCCATACTTTGAAAAGTACATCAGACCTATAGATTTATACAACTCGTAAGGTGCTAGAAAAGGAAAGATTGAGTTATGTACAATTTACAGAAAAAAGGCAATATGGGATTGCCATAATCAAAGAAGGAAATATGCTAAAGTTTGGTGTGATTCTCTCCTTGTCTCCAACGGTCCTCTACATCAGATTGGGCCTAGATTTTGGTCTTGAGGATTGGCCCAAGTGAAGGTCAGCCCAAGAGATGTGTCATGGTCTCGGCCCAAGTCTCATGAAGAAGTTGTTGTGAGTCCGCCCATCAGGTCTTCTTCTTCAACGTTGATCTTGGCTTCTGTAACTTGTGTGATAAGGTGTTGGTTGTGATCTTCATCGTTTTGTCCTTCAACATTCTCCCTCAAGATTGGCCGGCCAAACTCAATGAGGCCAATCTTGGAGAGACACTTGTTCAGGACAAACGAACTTGTAGCCTTCGTGAGAATGTCTGCGAGTTGATCTTGGCTCCGTGTGTATTTGGGTGCGATGAGTCCTTGAGTTATCTTCTTTCGAATGAAATGGCAGTCCACCTCTATGTGCTTTGTTCTCTCATGGAAGACTGCATTCTCCGCTATGTGAATTGCTGCTTGATTGTCACAATGAAATGGGGTTGCTTCCTCCATTTTGATCCCGAAGTCTTGAAGTAGTTGCCTCAGCCATATGATTTCACTTGTCGTATTGGCCATGGCTCTATACTCTGCTTCTGCACTCGACCTTGCCACCACAGTTTGCTTTTTGCTCTTCCATGTGACTAGGTTCCCGCCAACAAATGTGCAATAGCCAGTTGTTGACTTGCGATCCATTCTGTCTCCAGCCCAATCTGCATCACAATAGGCGACAATCTTCGTGTGGTTGTTGCAATCCATCCACACTCCTTTATTCGGTGTCCCTTTTATGTACTTCAATATGCGATCCACCATCTCCCAATGTCTTGTTGTTGGAGAGTGCATCCATTGAATCACCTGATGCACAGCAAAACTCAAATCAGGGCGTGTAATGGTGAGGTATATGAGCTTACCTACAACGCGACGATACTGTTCTGGATTTGGTAGAGATTCCCCCTCGCGTTGATCCTTGAAATGTTCTTCAATCGGTGTCTTGACAGGCTTTGCTCCGAGTTTTCCTGTTTCCTTTAATAAATCAAGAGTATACTTCCTTTGACATAAGAAAATCGAGTTAGGAGTACAGGTGACTTCAATACCAAGAAAGTATTTCAAGGTTCCGAGGTCTTTAATGTCAAAAACCGATTGTAAGTAAAGTTTAGTCTCCTGAATACCAAGGTCGTTACTTCCTGAGATGATTATGTCATCTATATAGACTAAAAGAATAATGATACCGGATGACGTATGAGATGTGAACAAAGAATTATCCGAGTCACTCCGAGAGAATCCTTTGGCTGTGAGGGCATCATACAATTTGCGATATCAAGCTCTCGGGGATTGCTTCAGGCCATAAATAGATTTCCGGAGTTTGCAAACTTGACCAGGTGAAAGATCTTGTTGATAACCCGGAGGAGGAAGCATGTAAATGTCCTCATCAAGATCGCCTTGTAAGAACGCATTTTTCACGTCCATCTGCCACAATTTCCAATCGAGATTAATAGCCAAAGAAAGGAGAACACGAACTGTAGGTAACTTAGCTACGGGAGCAAAGGTGTCGGTAAAGTCTTCTCCATAGATTTGCGTGTATCCCTTGGCCACCAAGCGAGCTTTGTGTCTTTCTATTTCACCATTGCTTTGATACTTGATCTTGTACACCCATTTGCACCCAACCGCTCTCTTGTCTGGGGGCAGATGCGTGATGATCCAAGTACCATTGCGTTCCAAAGCGTCAATCTCATCTTGCATTGCACGTTGCCAAACATCGATCTGTTTTGCTTGGTCGTAAGATGTAGGCTCAATCCCCTATTCAAGCACACTTAGAAAACTTATGTTGTTAGGAGGATAAGAAGATAAGGAAGCATAATTCGTGATGGGATACTGGATGGCCAGATGTGTTGTCGTTGTGTTGGTGGTCTTCCACCATTCGGAAGGAGGTTTCCTGTCCCGAGTTCCTCGATGCAAGGGTGGTTCAGTGATAACTGTAGGTTGCGGTTCAGGTGCAGGTGAGGTCTCCATGGTTGTTTCTGAAGATGAAGAGGAAGTAGGATCGGTTGGTAGAACCGTTTCCCCCTCACCTTCTAGAGGAGCAGCCATATGGGGGCTAAGATTGGAATCAACACCTGCAGCATTAGGATCACTAGGGACAGAAACATTGAATGGTGAAGGAGGAGGAGAATCTATGGTACTGTCGTGAGGGAAGAATGGTATTTCATCCATATGAGGAGCAACGGGCGTTGGTGAGCAGTTGATACCAATGAGGCGTAGAGATGTTACAAGATTGCAAAGTGCTTCATTATAATCTTTGCCTTGATGTGCAAGGTCTGCTAAGCGCTTCCAATCTTTGTCACCAAAGTAGCCAACTTCTTCCATGAACTTTACATCGCGAGAGGTAAACATACGCTTGGTTGGAGGATAGTAACAAAGATATCCCTTTTGATCAGCGGGGTATCCAAGGAAGATGCACCTTGTGCTCTGCGGATCAAGTTTAGTCCGAGCTGCATCATCGAGTTTTGCAAAACACACACAACCAAAAGTGCGTAAGTGCTCAATAGATGGTTTTCGGTTGTAGAGTACCTCAAAAGCAGCTTTGTCGTGTAAGACTTGTGTGGGAATGCGATTGATAATGTAGCATGCCATTTTAACCGCGTCACTCCAATATGCTTTAGGAACATGGCGATGAAATGTGCGGGCAACTTCCATGAGATGTCGGTTTTTACGTTCTCCAACGCCATTTTGTTGAGGCGTGTGAGGGCAAGAACGTTGATGGATGATTCCTTGCTGAAGGAGATACTCCCGAAATTGGTTGCTCATGTATTCACCCCCATTATCTGCACGAAAAGTTTTGACCTTGACACCAAACTGATTAGTCACCAAAGCAAGAAAATTCTTGAAAGCGCCAAACACATCACTTTTACGTTTCAGAAGGGTGATCCATGTATGTTTTGTTTTTTCATCAATAAACGTCATGAAGTATTTGAAGTTATCACGGGAGAAGCATGAAGCAGTCCACACATCGGAATGAACCAAATCAAAAGCGTTTTCATAAACAGTAGTAGAAGTGGGAAAAACAAAATGACAATGTTTGCCCAAAGTACAAGCCTCGCACAAATGTTCAAGAGTATTAACTTCGGGAACAAGTAAACGAAGAACTCGATGATGTGGATGACCTAGCCTAGCATGCTACACTTTATTGGAAACCGAAAGAAAGCTGGAATGAAATGCTTGAAGGTAGTATAAGCTGCCAATCTTGACTCCCTTCCCAAGAACATGATCAGTCTTAGTATCCTAAAAAATAACGTCGTTAGAATCGAAGAGAACACGACAAGAAGTTTCAGCGATAAGTTTAGGAATAGATAGGAGATTAGTTTGAAATTGTGGTACATATAGGGTCGATAGAGTTCTGCCAAATAAAGATATAGTACCATGTCCAATAATCAGAACATTTTTACCATTTGCAACAGTCACAACACCATTACTAGTTGTGAGATTAGTAAACCAAGAAGCATCACGAAACATGTGGGTTGTGGCACCCGAATTAATCACAATTTGAAGATGTGTAGTGATGTTACCAGAATCTTGGTGTAGAGTTTGGAGGAGATGCTTGAGACCCTTTAACTCATCAGAGGTGAGGTTGATTGAGCTCTCGGTTTGAATGTTTGCATGGCCAGCCGTCATAGCAGCTCCTCGACGGGGGGTGTCCTTATACCGTGATGGCTTTAAGTGAGGATTTAAGACCCAACAACGATCCTTGGTGTGGCCAGAACGTTGGCAATGATCACAGACAAGAGATTTGCGGTCTCGTCGTGTGTAGGATGCAGCGAAAGACTTCTTGGTAAAGTGTGCGAGTTCAAGAGGTCCTGTGAATAAGTTTCTGCCACCCTCTTCTCTCTTGATCATCATACAGACTTCCGCATAAGAGGGAAGCGACGTTTGACGCAAGAGGTGATAGATCAAATCATTAAATGATGGATCAAGAGTAAGCAGAATAGAAAATACCTTATCTTCTTGCGCTCTGGTCAAAACTGTAGGAGGATCAGTGCTGGTGGGTCGGATCTCCTCTAGCTCGGCCCAAAGGGCCGAAAACTCGCCTTGAAGAAATCTTTATGTTTTGGGTTCAGAATCGAATGATAGAGCAAGAACAGACTAGGATTCAATCAGCCTTTCCTCTAACTTGTGCAGAAAACAAGAAGAAGAGAGATTAGGTTTAGGGGGCGAGATTCTTATGAAGAATTCACTTTATTCCCATACTTTGAAAAGTATATCAGACCTATAGATTTATACAACTCGTAAGGTGTTAGAAAAGGAAAGATTGAGTTATGTACAATTTACAGAAAAAAGGCAATATGGGATTGCCATAATCAAAGAAGGAAATATGCTAAAGTTTGGTGTGATTCTCTCCTTGTCTCCAACCGGTCCTCTACATCAGATTGGGCCTAGATTATGGTCTTGAGGATTGGCCCAAGTGAAGGTCAGCCCAAGAGATGTGTCATGGTCTCGACCCAAGTGTCATGAAGAAGTTGTTGTGAGTCCGCCCATCAGGTCTTCTTCTTCAACGTTGATCTTGGCTTCTATAACTTGTGTGATAAGGTGTTGGTTGTGATCTTCATCGTTTTGTCCTTCAACAGTGTGACCCTGTAGGCCCATCCGCAGTGACAGCAGCCTCGAGAACCATTCCCGATCTACAAGTCATGGTTAGCCTCTAGCAAGACACCATGACTACCCACGTTGAATTGAGTTAGAAGTGATCTAACCAAGGCAATAACAGCTTGCATTTATTGTTGTTTTCCCTATATAAACCACCTAGAACTCTTTTGTAATCAGATTTGAACATTTGAATGAAGTAATTTCGAGCTTGCCTCACCCTTCAAGTTCAACTGCTTTCTCGTCTTGGCAAATCGACTAATAAAATAGATGCAACTTCATCTATAGCGTGGCCACGCATTTTCATAGTCTGAATTCCACGAGAGGGCCCAACGATATCTCTCCTGTTGAGGAGGTGACAAGTCCCATATTGCATGTCTATTATCTCCATATGATTCGTGAACGTATCTGATCAACGCCGTTATAATCACTCGGTTAAAGAGGACGTTTGACGCAGTCAAGACACGCCACTCCTCATATAAGATACTCCAGACATCTCAGGGCTAAGGATCCAAGAACGAACCGCTATACGAAATTCAAGTCATGACTCTTTCCATGTGACAATCTCATGCGGGTCAACCAGTCACTCGTTCACAACGAGTATCCATGATTGTGATATGCATCCAATGCATCGATCACACCTCATGCTAGTCTTAATTCATCATTGTTCCCACAATGACAACTGACCAGGGTGTCTAGAATCATTCTATAATGATTCAAGGATACCGAAATATAACAAACATGCCAATTATATAACGGGAATGTAATGCATTCATAAATCAATGAATCAATACAAAGTCAAAATGTCATATCACGGATCATCATCCTAGAGCATTACAACCAACAATACTGTTATGCGAGCTTTGTTTAGATGCATTTGATGTATTGACACTTTCGGTCTATTTATGGATGAATGAGTGTTTTATTCATTACATATTGTGCATACTTATGTGTTATGAAATCCATGTATTGTTATGAACAATACTAAACTCTCTAGTCGTTTATCATTGTGGGAATAATGATATACCAAGACTAGTATGATGTGTGATTGATGATCATATAGATGATCATAGGTATTGGATACGATCACAATCATAAGTATTCGTTGGAGAACGGAATACTGGAATGACCCGCATGAGATTGTCACATGGACAGAGTCATGACTTGAATCTCATACAGCGGTTCGTTCTTGGATCCTCAGACCTGAGCTTTGATTACGTCAAACGTCCTGCATAACAGGAGGACTATAAAGGCGTGTATCAGGTACGAAACGAATCATGTGCTGGATTGTAGATAGTCAAGACGGGATTTGTACCTAAAGAGAGAGATATCGCTGGGCCCCTCGTGTGAGCGAGACTGTAGAAATGTGTGGCCGCACTATAGACGAACGTCGTCTATTTCAGACAGTCGAACTCAGTGAACGAGAAAGAAGTCGAATCAGATAAGGTGGCTTGTCTATGCCTTATGTTCGACATATGATATCGCGATACAAAAGGATCATCAACCGGAATCATCACTGGCGTTCGTAAGATCACGAACAAACTATATTCGAGATAGGTAGTCATAGTGTCTTGCTAGAGACCGCCTATGACTTGTATATCCGGAATAGAGATTTCGGGTTATACTGCTATATCAAATGAGCCTACAGGGTCACATACGCAGGGAAGGACGAAACGCACGAGAAAACGACGGAAAAATCGAGACAGAAGGGGTTGGAACGTACGGACCGAAAGGGCCAGACCCGACGGTTCGCCAGGTCCAGACCCGACGGTCCACGATTAGTCGCAGACCGTCCGTTCTAACTGTTGGAACGGACGGTCTGCATTGATAGCAGACCGTCCGTTCTGGCTTGTCTGGAACGGTTTGT
>NW_010962834.1:119128-121295 GCF_000463585.1 Tarenaya hassleriana | reverse complement strand
GCTTGCTGGAACGGACGGTCCACGTGCATTTCTGGACCGTCCGTTCCGGGCTTCAGGTTTTTCCAAAATTAAACCGAAATTAGGGTTGAATCACTTTATAAGAAAGAGATTAAAAACCCTAAAAGAGGGAGCCGACTTGACAACTTTTCGACAGACTTTTGGTGAGATCCAAGAGGTTTGAAAAGTGATCGAAGTCCCGTTTCTCGAAGCACAAAAACTGAATAGCAGATTCGGGTCCTAGCAGACAAGTTTCAATCCATCGCATCGCATCCCGAGGTGTGAATACGTGTAGAGGGCGAGGTGTTCTTCCTCCCTTTCGTGATCGAACGAGTTCTTCAATTAATACAGGCCCCAGATCGATTGAGGTAAGCGTTCTAACGTTTCTACGAATTATAGAAGCATGGTTCTAGGGTTTATTAAATTTTTGTTTTACATCCGCTGCGCAAACCCTAGAATCGATCTCTTAGGAATAGGATTCGCTCTAGAGATCCCAGGAAACCCAACAGTGGTATCAGAGCCTGGTTGCTCTGTTTTGATTTGGTAGAACCCGATCACGCACGTTTTAGGATTTGAATTGTTTGAATCCTGTTTGCTTTGATTTCTATGCATGGTTGATGATTGAATCTATGGTAGATTGCATGTTTCATGTTGCATAGAGTGCAGGAGTTCGAATTTTGGGTCTATAGATGAATTCAGATCAGTTTCGGGTCTGATCGGGGCTGAGAACGCCGGAGAACGTGATCTGATCACGTAGACGAACCCTAGACCGTCCGTTTTGGGTAAGCGAGACCGAACGGTCCAGGGGTGGCGGACTACACAGATCAGAACGAAAGGTCTGCACTGGACCGTCCGTTCCGTCTGCTGCAGACCGTCCGTTCCGACTTGTCTCGGAGTGGAATGTCCGTTCTAGCTTCTGAAGTCGAGAACGACCGTTCTGCCAAACCTGGAACGTCTGGTCTGCATCCAGATTCCGACATTCTTCGTTTTCTAGGTCCGATTACGCAATCGTTACTGTGATTCAGAATAGCATGATTCGTTCATTTGGATGATCCATAGTGAATGAATGCATATAACTTAATCAAGATATTAGATATGCTTGATTGAGTGGGAGCTTCGAGATTGGGATTACATAATCGAATGGATGGTCTATTCGGATTATGTAATATATCTGATCAAGAATGGATGGTCTGTTCGGATTATGTACAATCGTTGCACAGAAACCGGTTAGATCTAGGAGCTCTACGAGTAAAGCACTTGTCAAGGCCTCGATCGTACGTGTCATGGGTCATACCAAAGCTGGGTGTGCCGTATTATCTTTGTGAGGCAATATGGAGAAATGGTGGTTCTCATAGCTTGAAAGTAGATGCTTGATCTAAGTGTGGTTTCGAAAATCCCTTATTTATGTAATGCTAAGCGTGTACCTCTCATTACTAGAGCGTCTGTCAAGGCATCGATCGTCCGTAACACGGGTCATGCCAAAGTTGAGCATGCCGGATTATCTTTGTGAGGCAGGGTGGGAAATCGTGGTTCCCACAGCTTGAATATGGTTTACCTTAGGTTAAGTTGTGGAGTTTGACTTGAGACTTAACGGTACAGATGAGACGAGTATGCAATGATATTTGATATCATAGTCTCATAAACGATCTAAGAGTCACATTGGATGTGATTGACATTAGATGTCTACCTAAATAGCGTAAGACTGAGTGTAATAACTCATTCTTATGTGAAATACGGATTTTAGTCCCATATAGAGAATTATTGTAGGGTTAGTTTTCTTTATGGAAATATAGCTTGTGTTTGCATCTATATTGTCATTGGTTGATGATGGACTAGCTGGTAGTAGATCATGGATATGTTGACATTGATTGATGATGGACTAGCTGGTAGTAGATCATTGATAGAATATGCATTTTGTTTTGTTCGTTCTGTTTTGTTTCTTTTTGTAGGACATGGCGTCAACCGGTAGGGTACCGAGTTTGAGATGCGATCTATCCTTGAGAAGGATAAGTTCACCGGGACGAACTTCTTAGACTGGTATCGGAACTGAGAACTGTTCTCAAGCACGATAAGAAGTCGTATGTCCTGGAAGGGGCTCTACCACCAGAGCCTGCGGCCAACGCCACGAGAGCCGTCAGAGATGCTTGGTTGAAGCATCAGACTGACGACA
>NW_010962834.1:115328-119102 GCF_000463585.1 Tarenaya hassleriana | reverse complement strand
GGAAAGAGCGTGTTTGATATGATCAACCAGCTCAAGACCATGTTTCAGGAGCTAGTCTGTACTGAAAAGTACAAGACCCTAAAAGCTCTAGTGAAGACGGAGATGCCGAGAGGTAGCTCTGTCAACACCCACGTCCTCAACATGCGAGCTCATGTTGAGGAACTTGAGCGTATGGGAGTGAAGCTCGATGGTGACTTGGTTGAGACTTGATCATGATGTCATTACCCGAGGAGTATAACCAGTTCGTGATGCAGTACCATATTTCGGGTTATATTTCTATATCAAATGAGCCTATAGGGTCACACACGCAGGGAATGACGAAACACACGAGAAAACGACGAAAAAACTGAGAGGGAAGGGGCTGAAACGGACGGACCGAAAGGGCCAGACCCGACGGTCCGCTAGGTCCAGACCCGACGGTCCACGATTAGTCGCAGACCGTCCATTCTAATTGTTGGAACGGACGGTCCGCGTTGATAGCACACCGTCCGTTCTGGCTTTTCTGGAACGGACGGTCTACGTGAACAGACCGTCCGTTCTGGCTTGCTGGAACAGACGGTCCACGTGCATTTCTGGACCGTCCGTTCCGGGCTTCAGGTTTTTCCAAAATTAAACCGAAATTAGGGTTGAATCACTTTATAAGAAGGAGATTAAAAACCCTAAAAGAGGGAGCCGACTTGACAACTTTTCGACAGACTTTTTGTGAGATCCAAGAGGTTTGAAAAGTGATCGAAGTCCCGTTTTCTCGAAGCACAAAAGCTGAATAGCAGATTCGGGTCCTAGCAGACAAGTTCCAATCGTTGGAATCCATCCCGAGGTGTGGATACGTGTAGAGGGCGAGGTATTCTTCCTCCCTTTCGTGATCGAACGAGTTCTTCAATTAATACAGGCCCCGGATCGATTGACGTAAGCGTTCTAACGTTTCTACGAATCATAGAAGCATGGTTCTAGGGTTTATTAAATTTTTGTTTTACATCCGCTGCGCAAACCCTAGAATCGATCTCTTAGAAATAGGATTCGCTCTAGAGATCCCAGGAAACCCAACATCAACAACCAAGGAGAACTCAAGGTAAATGAGCGGGTCAAGGTGTCATTTAGCATTGGACGTTACCAAGACGAGGTGATGTGCGATGTTGTGCCAATGCAAGCGGGGCACATACTCCTTGGACGCCCTTGGCAATTTGAACGAGAGGTGAAACACGACGGGAGGACCAACCACTACTCTTTTATATTTAACAAGCGTAAGATATCGTTGGCTCCTCTTAGTCCGTCACAGGTTCACGAGATGCAAGTTAAGCTCTCCAAAGAAGGAGACAACAACAAAAAGCCGAACTTCTACATGAAACCAAGCACGGTAAGTAAAGCTCTACTAGATGAACGTTTGGTTTTACTAATGTTGTACAAGGAAGTGTTGAGCGCAGGTTCAGATCAGAATGTGTATCCCCCCGGAAATTAAGAAACTCCTAGAGCATTTTCAAGACGTTTTCCCCGAGGAACCACCTGCGGGATTACCGCCAATTCGCGGGATCGAACACTAAATCGATCTTGTGCCGGGAGCACCACTTCCAAACCGTCCCGCCTACCGTATGAACCCCGAGGAGACTAAGGAACTCCAAACGCAGGTACAATATTTATTATCTAAGGGTTATATACGTGAAAGCTTAAGTCCTTGTGCAGTGCCCGTTCTACTCGTGCCAAAGAAGGATGAGACATGGCGTATGTGCGTGGATTGTAGAGCGATAAACAACATCACAATCAAATATCGCCATCCAATACCACGACTCGATGATATGTTGGATGAGTTAAGCAGAGCAACTGTGACACTCGTAACCAGCGTACAGTATACGGGCTGTGCCACATGGACAAATAGTAATAAAATAATAATGCGGAAGCAAAAATACGAAATCCAAAATCATTTTTTTATTAACTAATAGAGTAAGCAGCGGAAAGTACAACACGCGATCAGTATCGCAAAATAACACATGTCCGAATAGTTATAATTTAGCCGTACAAAATGCGGGAAATACAGATCTCGTAACCCAAAATGTAAATCCCGTACATGATGCTGCCTCTCTCAGGTCGTCGTTTGCCGGATGCGCTAGGCGTAATCCTCGTGATCTGAAAAATGTAAACCACGAGGGCTAAGCACAACTGCTTAGTGAGTAGCCCAGGTTGAACCCGGAAATCCCGTTCCCAACGAGAACGTTACAGTCGACATTTCCATAAAAGCACATGCAATAAGTAAAACACAGTAAGCACGTAAATAGAAATCACAATCACGCCCGTATGGAGTCCACCATAGGGCTTAGCCGTATACCCTGGTCATGGACGAATCCACGCCCGTCACTCGCGTGACGTTGGCCATCGCATCGCATGCGATCGTGCGCGTCTCCTGCGCCTGTCACTCTCGTGACTACCGATGTCAAGTCCATGACACAGCGGAAATACAATCATACCCGTATGGAATCCACCATAGGGTCCAGCCATATACCCTAGTCAAGTCCATGACTAGGTGCGAGTCCACGCCCGTCAAATCCATGACGTTGGTCGTCGTGTCGCGCACGACTAAAACGCGTCTCAAACGCCCGTCAAGTCCATGACGGTGATGGTTGAGTCCACAACCATCCAGAAACACAATCACGCTTAACTCGTACGCACGAGCAAGCTACACACATGGCACACAACGTGCAACATCCCCATAGTACAACAATACGTATCACGGCATCCGGTCCCTACCGAGCTACCGTTTAACGCCATGCAAATTCTACCTGCAAACAATCACGCAACGATCACTCGTATCTCGATATCGCACATCTCACTACGCTACGCAACGTTCTGGCGAAAACTCGTTTCGATTGATCCCAATCGCGAATTCTTGTCCTCTGGTGGGGGTTGGTTCGCCCACGGTCAAGTCTGGTCAGGCCCGGGCCAAGCCCGTTGGCCGTTTCCTTTTTCCCGGCGAATGGGAAATTTTCTCCAAGTTTTCTCTGAGCCTGGTTGTGACAACCCAGAGTACCGTAGGAGAGCGGGGAGTGATCGCCGGTGCAGAGGCACAGACAAGGGGCGGCTCCTGACGAGCTTCTAGGTAGGGGGTACAGGGATGAATCGAACACACCGGAATGAGAGAGATCCGAGGGCTGCATAGGTATGGGACTATGCAGTCTAAGATAACATAAAAAGAATTAGTTGGGCTACTCATAGCAACAAGGTGCACCTACCTTTTTGGTTGACTATCCCGAGAGAACTCCAAAGTTAAGCGTGCTGGCTCTGGAGCAATCTCAGGATGGGTGACCTACTGGGAAGTGTCTCGGTATGCGTGCAAGTGAGGACAAAATACGCTGAAAGGTCTCGGGTTGCTGTGTGAGGGCAGTTTCGATAATTCGTAGCGGTCGCGGGTCGTTACAGATGGTATCAGAGCTGGTACTCTCCCAGTACGGTGTGGTTCGAGGATGAACCAGGCGGAAGCTGGTGGGCCTGTGACAACCCAGAGTACCGTAGGAGGGCGGGGAGTGACCGCCGGTGCAGAGGCACAGACAAGGGGCGGCTCCTGACGAGCTTCTGGGTAGGGGGTACAGGGATGAATCGAACACACCGGAATGAGAGAGATCCGAGGGCTGCATAGGTATGGGACTATGCAGTCTAAGATAACATAAAAAGAATTAGTTGGGCTACTCATAGCAACAAGGTGCACCTACCTTTTTGGTTGACTATCCCGAGAGAACTCCAAAGTTAAGCGTGCTGGCTCTGGAGCAGTCTCAGGATGGGTGACCTGTT
>NW_010962834.1:113268-115014 GCF_000463585.1 Tarenaya hassleriana | reverse complement strand
CTGTCCAGACTTCTCTTTCCCCTTTGGTCCGTTCCTTCTCGGTCAGTCGATGCACGAAATTCTCGGAACACGTCTGGTCCGGCAGACCAGGACGTGTTTTCTCTCGGTCCGGAACGTCTCCTTAGTCCGACTGAGTTTGCGTGTTTTGTCCCAGTCTCGGTCCGGAGCTGACCACTTGTGGTCCGGCGGATCGAGACTGGGATCTTCTTCTCTCTCGTTATTTCTCCGATTCTGTTTCGATTTTTCTCTCTCGAATCGATTCGGGGTTGCTTCCAAATGCTACTAAAATACAATTTGACATCCCTAAACATGTTATAAACCTCAAACACGCAATGAAATCTCGATTTGGACCATTACACATTGAAAACAAGCTCTCACAAATCCAACTCAAGCCACTCACCTTGTTCTTGAGGTTGTCCGAGCTTGTGTGCGTCCTCTGCTTCTCCTCACGTCGTGAACACCTTCAGGTGTCTAGGAACGTCCCCCTTTGTTTCCCCGAGCTCCCCTTGCACTTGTTCGTCTCCTTTCTCCCCCTTTCTCCCCTTTTTCTTCTTCCTCTCTTTCTGTCTGAAAATGCCTAAGTCCCAACTTGGGAGAGGTTTATGGCGCGAGCTAGGGAGTTTGTGAGCTCAAGCCCAAGCCCATAAGCGAGCCTGCAACGTCCTCGAGGCGTGGGAGGCGGCTGGACGGCGAGTGGGGCCCAAAATCTGGCGAAATCCGCGTTCCAAGACCGCAAGTTGGCAAGTTGCGGAATCTATCGATTACCGGTCCACCGGACCAACTTCCTGGTCCGCCGGACCGGGATTACTTATTTTTTTTCGCAATTTCTTCTCCCAGTCCGCTCCGTCCCGTTTGCTCCGAGTGAGCAGGTTGGTCCGCCCCGGACCAAGTTCTAGTCTGGCAGACCAACCCTGTTTTCTTCTTTTTCTCTTTTTTTTTTTTATTCTTCCCGCACGTGACGATCCTCGTGCCTCTCCCCGGCTTGTACCATCACTTTTTGGTGATTTCGTGATATCTCTATTTAATTATTCATTTTTAGATAATTAAATATTCGAATCGGGTTTCGGGGTATTACAAATCCTCCCCCCTTAAAAAGAATTCGTCCTCGAATTCGGAATCGCATAATATCATCAATACTTTCTCGTACTCAATATTATCACCAAAACACAATCCATATTGCCACGTCATCCGAAGCATAAGTCTGATACAACCGAACGTCATATAAAGGAGTTCGTACAACGCTCAAGTAAAAAGGTGCGGATAACTACTACGCATCTCTGCCTCGGGTTCCCAAATCACGTCAGAGACCCCTTGGCTTCGCCACAAGACCTTCACGAGTGGCACCTCCTTCGTCCGCAGCTTCTTGATCTTCCGGTCCACGATCTGCAACGGCTCATCGCGGAAACATGTAGCCTCCGTAAACTCCAACTCCTGGGGCTGTAGCATGTGAGAAGGATCCGCTACGTACCTCCGCGGCATCGACACGTGGAACAGGTCATGGACGTTGCCCAACTCCGGCGGCAATCCAAGACGGTATGCAACAGCTCCCACTCTCGTGATCACGGGGTAAGGTTCGATGTATCGCGGCTTCAGCTTCCCTGCCCGAACCTCGCATTACCCCGCATCGCCTGTACTAAGAGAAAGACATAATCTCCGACCTCAAGCGCGAAGTATCGTCTCCGTTGATCGGCATACGACTTCTGCCGATCCTGCGCCGTCTTCAGATGGGCGCGAATCCTCCGTATC
>NW_010962834.1:112271-113146 GCF_000463585.1 Tarenaya hassleriana | reverse complement strand
GTACAAGGCCTCGTATGGAGATACTCCGATACTCGTGTGATGACTGTTGTTGTACGCAAACTCGCACAACGTCATGTACTAGTCCCATGGAGCTCCCCACTCTATGATACAAGCTCTGAGCATGTCCTCTATAGTCTGTATAGTCCGCTCCGACTGACCGTCTGTCTGAGGATGATATGTCGTACTCATCTTGAGCTTCGTCCCCAGTGCCTCCTGAATCGCCTTCCACAAGCAGGATGTAAATCGAGCGTCTCTATCCGATATGGTCTCGTTCGGAACTCCATGAAGACGTACGATCTCAGCGATGTAAATCTGCACCAACCAAATGGTGTTCTTCTTGCTCGGCGTGAGTGGTAATCCGTCCACGAAATCATGGCAATCGAATCTCACTTCCACTCTGGAATCTCCAACGGCTGTAGCTTGCCTCCAGGCATCTGTCGCTCTGCCTTCACTGGCTGACAAGTGAGGCACCTCGTTACGTAATCCGCTACATCCCTCTTGACCCTCGGCCAAGTATACCACTGGCGTAGACCCTGATACATCTTGCTCACCCCCGGATGTATCGCCAACCTCGACTGGTGTGCCTCAGATAGAATCTCCTGTCTCAGCTCTGCATCATCAGGCACACATAGCCGGTTCCCCAGCCGTAGCGCTCCCTGCTCATCGATACGACAGCCCTTGAGGCTATATTCCTCGATATGATCCATGTATCGGGCGAGTAAAGGATCGCCGCGCTGTCCCATAACCACACGCTCTATCAGAGTCGGTGTCGACTCCTCGAGTGTCAGCGGGAGATGTCCCAACATCGCAGTCAACTCAGCGGCGTTGCTGCGAGATGAGGTGACAACGCGTATGGCCGCTAAGATCTTCTTCCT
>NW_010962834.1:108880-111615 GCF_000463585.1 Tarenaya hassleriana | reverse complement strand
GTCGTCCCGTCAAACCTGACGTTCTTCCCCGTCAGTTTCGTCAAAGGCCGAGCTATCTTGGCGAACCCCTCAACGAATCGCCGATAATAGCCAGCTAGTCCCAGAAAACTCCTGACTTCCGTCGCAGAAGTCGTAGACTGCCACTCCATGACGCCCTTGATCTTGGCTGGATCGACCTGAATACCCTGGGCTGATACCACATGTCCCAGGAAACCAATCTCCTGTACCCAAAAGCTGCACTTGCTGAACTTCGCGTACAACCGGTTCTCTCTCAGCCTCCACAATATCTTCCGCAGATGCTCCTCATGCGTCTGCAGATCCGGTGAGCAGATGAGAAGGTCGTCGATGAAGATGATGACAAACTCATCTAGATAGTCCATGAACACGCGGTTCATAAGTTGCATGAAAACCGCAGGCGCGTTCGTGAGCCCGAAAGGCATAACCACGAACTCGATGTGTCCATATCTCGTCCGGAACGCCGTCTTCTGCACGTCATCCTCCCTGACCCGAATCAGATGATATCCGGATCATAAATCTACCTTCGAGAACCACTGGGCTCCCTGTAGCTGGTCCAGTAACTTATCAATCCTCGGTAATGGGTACCGATTCTTGATGGTTACCTGGTGGAGCCCCCGGTAGTCAATGCACAAACGCATACTCCCGTCCTTCTTCTTCACGAAGAGTACTGGCGCTCCCCACGGTGAAACGCTAGGGCGGATGAAACCCTGCTCCACCAACTCATTCAGCTGTTTCTTCAGCTCGGCCATCTCCATAGGTGCCATCCGGTACGGAGCCTTGGAAATAGGCTCAGTACCCGGTAGCATGTCTATGCTGAAGTCAACCTCTCGACTAGGTGGTAATCCCGGCAGGTCATCGGGAAATACATCTGGGAATTCCCGGCCAACAGACGTATCCTCCAGTCTCCTATCTGACTCCTGTGTACCCGTAATAACTACCAGGAAAGCTTTGTTGCCCTTCCTGATCATATTCTCGGCTTTCAGTGCCGAGATGATCGGGTCCGCTGCTGGCGCTCCTCTGCCTCTGAACTCGAACCCTCCGAATTCATCTGTAAACCAGTACCTCATCAACCAATCCATGCCCAAAATAATATCGAATCCCACGATGGGTACCACAATTAGATCCGCGGCTAATAGACGACCGCAACCTCAAGGGGTACGCCTTGCAGGATCCCGTGCACTGCTAACGTCTCTGCAGAAGGTATGCGCACGGTAAAATCACTCCTCAGCTCGATCTCTCCTGTCTCAAGCCTCTCCGCCACTCCCGCACTCAGAAAACTATGGGTCGCCCCGGTATCAAACAACGTGCAACAGGCAACTCCATAGAGATATAGGGTACCTGAGATCATGGCAGCCTTGGCTCAATCAGGGTGAGCCTCCTCCTCTTCTTCCTCCTAGATCTCCTGCTCGGCACCGAGAGCGTAAACTCTCGGGGCAGCTCCAGTCCTCGCTGGGGGTCGGGGCGGTCTGTCCGCCTGGCCTGGTGGTCGCGGTGGTCTCGGCGCCAAGGTCGGTGGTCCCGTAGCCCTCGTCGGACAACGCGATGCAACGTACCCGGGCTGGTCGCAACGATAACGTGATGCAATGTGCCCGGGCTGGTCGCAACGATAACATACCACTGGTCCTCTCGCCGTCAGTGGTGGTGGCGCACGAACAGTCGGCGCCTTGCCCTTGTCGCGCGGGTCACTGGTCCAGATGTTCTTCCCCGATGAACACGTACCAAAGCATTTCCTGAAAGGGCTCCACTCACGGGTCTTTCCTTCCTTCTTCTCCCGCTCTCCACACTCCACCTTCTCCAGCTGCGAAATGTATCGACTCAGCGTCGGGTACTCCTGGATATCGATCTTCCTCCGCAGGTAAGGTCGGAGTCCAGCAATGAACTTCTGGATCCTCGACGCCTCGGTGGGTACCAGATGCCCTCCATACATCAGTAGGCGGGTGAACTCCGCCTCGTACTCACTGACTGTCATGTCTCCCTGCTGCAACATGAGGAACTCGGTCATGCGGTACTCATGGTTCTGCCTCTGGAAGTACTTCGCCTCGAACTCCTGTCGGAACTCCTCCCAGGTGAAACGTGTCCCGCTGGTGCCTCCTACAGCACCTTCGCCCACCAATGTCGGGCCTAGGTCGACAGGTGATGGCTCGCAATCATAGCCCGGTACTGGTACGGGCACTGCAGATATTCCAAGTCTTGAGAGATCTGGGTGAGCCACTCCTCCGCAGCTTCCGGTCTCACCGATCCCTCGAACCGCGGGGTATGCATCGCCCGCAGCTCCTTGACGATGGAGGTATCCCGCCATCGCAGCAGGTATCGGCGGCTGGTGAAAATCCTCCTCTCTCGGCTCCGGTCTCTCGCTGGGGGTGGTGGTGGTGCGTGGGCAGTCAGGTGCTGCCACACGGTCTCCTGGAACTGCCGAAACTCAGCCCTCCAGCCCTCATCTCCCGGGTTAGGCGGTGGAGCCTGATCGGGAATGTCGTCAGCCCTCGTTGCAAGCCTAGCACGTCGTGGTGCCATTTTACTGCACCACATTAAGATAGTTTAGCATGATGACCGATACTGCATCATCAATGTACGGACCTCGGACAAGAAGATTTTCTTCGGACATGGTTTGAAAACATTTTATTTTTGTAGAAAATCGTGGGGTAATGAGCACGATTCCTTCCCAAGGAAAGAACGTGGCTCTGATACCAAAAGTTGTGACACCCGTAACCCGTGTA
>NW_010962834.1:105972-108720 GCF_000463585.1 Tarenaya hassleriana | reverse complement strand
ATAATTTAGCCGTACAAAATGCGGGAAATACAAGTCCCGAAACCCAAAATGTAAATCCCGTACATGATGCAGCCTCTCTCAGGTCGTCGTCTGCCGGATGTGCTAGGCGTAATCCTCGTGATCTGAAAAATGTAAACCACGAGGGCTAAGCACAACTGCTTAGTGAGTAGCCCAGGTTGAACCCGGAAATCCCGTTCCCAACGAGAACGGTACAGTCGACATTTCCATAAAAGCACATGCAATAAGTAAAACACAGTAAGCACGTAAATAGCAATCACAATCACGCCCTATGGAGTCCACCATAGGGCTTAGCCGTATACCCTGGTCAAGTCCATGACCAGGGGCGAATCCACGCCCGTCACTCGCGTGATGTTGGCCATCACATCGCATGCAATCGTGCGCGTCTCCTGCGCCTGTCACTCTCGTGACTACCGATGTCAAGTCCATGTCACAGCGGAAATACAATCATACCCGTTTAACGCCATGCAAATTATACCCGCAAACAATCACGCAACGATCACTCGTATCTCGATATCGCACATCTCACTACGCTACGCAACGTTCTGGCGAAAACTCGTTTCGATTGATCCCAATCGCGAATTCTTGTCCTCTGGTGGGGGTTGGTTCGCCCACGGTCAAGTCTGGTCAGGCCCGGGCCAAGCCCGTTGGCCGTTTCCTTTTTCCCGGCGAATGGGAAATTTTCTCCAAGTTTTCTCTGAGCCTGGTCCGGCGGACCAAGTTTTGGTCAGCCGGACCAGTCTTCCTTCTCCCCTGGTCCGCCTCGTCTTTTGGTCTGTCTGTCCGAGAGAGAAAACAAGCCTGGTCCGGCGGACCAGGATTGGTCAGCCCCGGACCAGCTTGTTTTTCCTCTCTCTCGGTCTGGTTCCTTGGTCAGGCGGTGTGAGACTTCTCGGAGTACGTCTAGTCTGGCGGACCAGGACCGGTCAGCCCCGGACCAGACTACTCTTTTCCCTTTGGTCCGTACTTCTCGGTCAGTCGATGCACGAAATTCTCGGAACACGTCTGGTCCGGCGGACCAGGACGTGTTTTCTCTCGGTCCGGAACGTCTCCTTAGTCTGACTGAGTTTGCGTGTTTTGTCCCAGTCTCGGTCCGGAGCTGACCACTCGTGGTCCGGCGGACCGGGACTGGGATCTTCTTCTCTCTCGCGATTTCTCCGATTCTGTTTCGATTTTTCTCTCTCGAATCGATTCGGGGTTGCTTCCAAATGCTACTAAAACACAGTTTGACATCCTTAAACATGTTCTAAACCTCAAACACGCAATGAAATCTCGATTTGGACCATCACACATTGAAAACAAGCTCTCACAAACCCAACTCAAGCCACTCACCTTGTTCTTGAGGTTGTCCGAGCTTGTGTGCGTCCTCTGCTTCTCCTCACGTCGTGAACACCTTCAGATCACGTCTAGGAACGTCCCCCTTTGTTTTCCCGAGCTCCCCTTGCACTGGTTCGTCTCCTTTCTCCCCCTTTCTCCCATTTTTCTTCTTCCTCTCTTTCTGTCCGAAAATGGAGAGGTTTATGGCGCGAGCTAGGGAGTTTGTGAGCTCAAGTCCAAGCCCATAGGCGAGCATGCAACGTCCTCGAGGCGTGGGAGGCGGCTGGACGACGAGTGGGCCCAAAATCTGGCGAAATCCGCGTTCCAAGACCGCAAGTTGGCACGTTGCGGAATCTGTCGATTACCGGTCCGCCGGACCAACTTCCTGGTCCGCCGGACCGGGATTACTTATTTTTTTTCGCAATTTCTTCTCCCAGTCCGCTCCATCCCGTTTGCTCCGACTGAGCAGGTCGGTCCGCCCTGGACCAAGTTCTGGTCCGGCGGACCAACCCTGTTTTCTTCTCTTTCTCTTTTTTTTTTTATTCTTTCCGCACGTGACGATCCTCATGCCTCTCCCCGGCATTGTACCATCACTTTTTGGCGATTTCGTGATATTTCTATTTAATCATTCATTTTTAAATAATTAAATATTCGAATCGGGTTTCGGGGTATTACAAATCCATTGAAAATGGCCAAATTTCTGTTGGACATTAATGTTATCAACGGATAGATCCATTGGAACTACTCAATGAAAATTGGCATCCGTTGGACAACCGTTCGAATTTTCAACGGAATTTAAACATATTTTTCCATTGAAAAATTCTATCGGATTTTTCAACCACAATCCGTTGGAATTTTATAACATAATTTCCAACCGCAATCCGTTGGAATTTTCCAATGGAATTTCCAACGACAATCCATTGGAATTTTCCAACCGGATTTCCAACCGCAACCCGTTGGAATATTTCAACGAAAAATTCAAAATATGTTCTCGGTCCCAACCCCGACCCCATCCCCACGCCAACCTCGACCCCCACCCTGACCTCAATCCTAGCCACCAACCCTAACTCTAAATCGAACCCGAAACTCTGAAATTGAATCCCCGAAATCACTTCTCAATAGATCATTCATCTTTGCACTACTCCAACATAATTTCCTTAACTCTAGAGTTTCAATTTATAATCATCCAACTACTCTAAATTAAAACTTTTGATACCATATAACATTAATATATATATATATATATATATATATATATATATATATTCATACACACATATATATGAATATTTATACATATATTTGTAGTACATATGTGTATAACATATATATCTCTATTATACACATTCGAATTTATATATATATATATATATTTATAATATAGATTCACAATATATATATAATAGGGGGGGA
>NW_010962834.1:104967-105228 GCF_000463585.1 Tarenaya hassleriana | reverse complement strand
CTAAGGTGTGTAGACCGAACAGACTGCTTAGCCAGTCCGTCCGGTCTAGGTCACTAGTCCGAGAGAGAGGTCCGAAGGGGCGAGTCCGAACGGTCTGGAGAGTCGGACCGAACGGACTGAAGAGTCAGTCCGAACGGACTGACCATTTCAGACCGAACGGACCGACTATGACCCGAAGACCGAACTGCCTAGACCGATCGGTCTAGGCCGAGACCGAACGGTCTAGGACCCGACGCTTCGCCCAACTTAGATTTTGCGTTT
>NW_010962834.1:104191-104551 GCF_000463585.1 Tarenaya hassleriana | reverse complement strand
CTGTCAAGGCATCGATCGTCCGTAACACGGGTCATGCCAAAGCTGAGCGTGCCGGATTATCTTTGTGAGGCAGGGTGGGAAATCGTGGTTCCCACAGCTTGGACATGGTTTAACTTAGGTTAAGTTGTCAAGTTTGACTTGAGACTTAATGGTACAGATGAGACGAGTATGCAATGATATTCGATATCATAGTCTCATAAAGGATCTAAGAGTCACATTAGATGTGATCGACATTAGATGTCTACCTAAATAGCATAAAGATTGGTGTAACAATCCATTCTTATGCGAAATATTAATCTTAGTCCCATATAGAAAATTATGATAGGGTTAATTTTCTGTATGGGAATATAGCTCGTTTTT
>NW_010962834.1:102500-104011 GCF_000463585.1 Tarenaya hassleriana | reverse complement strand
CGAGTTTGACGATGCGATCTATCCTTGAGAAGGATAAGCTGACCGGGATGAACTTCTTAGACTGGTATCGGAACTTGAGAATTGTTCTCAAGCACGATAAGAAGTCTTATGTCCTGGAAGGGGCTCTACCACCAGAGCCTGCAGCCAATGCCACGAGAGCCGTCAAGGATGCTTGGTTGAAGCATCAGACTGACGACATCGAGATCTCATGTCTCATGTTGGGAAGCATGGCCCCGAATCTGCAGAGGCAGTTTGAGGGGAAGAGCATGTTTGATATGATCGAACAGCTCAAAACCATGTTTCAAGAGATAGCGCGTACTGAAAAGTACAAGACGCTAAGGGCTCTAGTGAAGACGGAGATGCCGAGAGACAGCTCTGTCAACACCCACGTCCTCAACATGTGAGCTCATGTTGAGGAACTTGAGCGCATGGGAGTGACACTCGATGCTGACTTGGTTGCAGACTTGATCCTTATGTCATTGCCTGAGGTCTATAATCAGTTCGTGATGCAGTATCATATGCATGGGATGACTAAGAGCTTAGCCGAACTGCATGGGATGCTGAAATCGGCTGAGCAGGATATCATGGTGCCCAAGACTGTGTTTGCTGTTGAAAAAAACTCCAGCAAGAAGCGGCAGGGTAAAGCCAAAAAGAAGGTGGCGAAAAAGGCAAAGGTTGCCTCTACGCCTAAGTCTAAACCCGATAAGGGTGACTGTCATTACTGCGGAGTGTCTGGACACTGGAAGCGTAATTGTCACCTTTACTTGGAGGATCTGAAGGATAAGAAACTTGGTGAAGCTTCTGCCTCAGGTATCCACGTTATAGAGGCTAACATTTGTACTATATCATCATGGGTATTAGATACCGGAAGTGCCTCACACATTTGTGGAAATGTGCAGGGACTAAGAAGAAGTAGGATGCTAGATAAGGGAGAAGCGGATCTACGCGTCAGAAATGGAGCAAGAGTTTTTGCATTGTGTGTTGGCGTTTACGATTTGCATCTTCCTTCTGGACTTGTTTTAGAGCTTAGTAATTGTTACTATGTTCCTGCGATTAGCAGAAACATTATTTCTATTTCATGTCTGGATTTGGATGGTTTTCGATTTGTGATTGAGAACTCGAGTTTGATGATTTATCGAGACGATACTTACTATGGTAATGGTTATCTAGTTAATGGTTTATACGTCTTGAATGATCAGCCTTCGAACTCGACATCATCCATCTATAGCGTGAGTACTAAACGGTTTAAGCCGAACGACTTAAACCCAACCTTCCTCTGGCATTGTCGTCTAGGCCATATATGATCAGCCTTCAAACTCGACATCATCCATCTATAGCGTGAGTACTAAACGGTTTAAGCCGAACGACTTAAACCCGACCTTCCTCTGGCATTGTCGTCTAGGCCATATAAACGAGAAACACATTTAGAAACTTTATTCTGAAGGTCTTCTGGATTCATTTGACTTTAAGTCTCTTGAATCATGCGAGTCTTGTTTGATGGGCAAGATGAC
>NW_010962834.1:78109-100383 GCF_000463585.1 Tarenaya hassleriana | reverse complement strand
TTCCTAGTGCTGATAGCCCCATTGCTCTGTATTGTGACAACAATGGAGCGATCGCACAAGCGAAAGAACCCAGATCCCATCAACGATCCAAACACATACTCAGACGATTTCACCTTATCAGGGAGATCATAGACAGAGGAGACGTGCACATTTTTGCAGAGTGTCGACAGATGACAACATTGCCGATCCGTTGACGAAGCCTCTCCCTTCATCGAAGCATGAGAGTCATGTTAAGGATATGTGCATTAGATGTTTAGCAGTCCATGATTAGAGCAAGTGGGAGAATTGTTGGTTTAGTGCTCTATGATGTACTGTTTATGAGCTTTATTTAGATACATTTGATGTATTGATACTTTCTATGTTTTATGAGAGTATTTGATTCATTACATGTTCTTGCATACTAGATCTGTTATGAAATCCATGTATCATTAGGAATGATACTAAACTCCCTAGTCTTATGTCGTTATGGGAATAACGACATAATAAGACTAGTATGATGTGTGATTGATGATCATATATATTAGATACGATCACAGTCATAGGTATTCGTTGGAGAACGAAATACTGGAATGACCCGCATGAGATTGTCACATGGACTAGCGTCATGACTGGAATTTCATATGGTGGTTCCATGATTGGATCCTAAGACCTGCGATATCTACGGAATCCAACATGAGGAGTTACGCGCTTTGATTACGTCAAACGTCCTGCATAACAGGAGGACTATAAAGGCGTGTATCAGGTACGAGATGAATCATGTACTGGATTGTAGATAGTCAAGACGGGATTTGTACCTCTCGTAAAAGAGAGAGATATCGCTGGGCCCCTCGTGTGAGCGAGACTGTAGAAATGTGTGGCCGCACTATAGACGAACGTCGTCTATTTCAGACAGTTCGACTCAGTGAACGAGAAAGCAGTCGAATCAGATAAGGTGGCTTGTCCATGCCTTATATTCGACATATGATATCGTGATACAAAAGGATCATCAACTGGAATCATCACTGGCGTTCGTAAGATCACGAACAAACTCTATTCGAGATAGGTAGTCATAGTGTCTTGCTAGAGACCGCCTATGACTTGTATATCCGGAATAGATATTTCGGGTTATACTGCTATATCGAATGAGCCTACAGGGTCACACACGCAGGGAAGGACAAATGCACGAGAAAACGTCGAGAAATCTGGATAAGTGGTCCGGACCGTCCGGTCTAGGAGTAGACCGAACGGACCGGAGCATCTAGTCCGAACGGACCAAGTTGTTGGACCGAACGGACTAGAGAGCTCAGTCCGAATGGACCAAATGTTGGACCGAACGGACTGACCCATCAGTTCGAACGGACCCAGTTATGAAACTGGTCCGAACGGACCAAGTGTCCAGACCGAACAGACTACTAAGCAGTCCGTTCGGTCTGGGGTTCGGATTTAATTTTAAAGTCCGAATCTAAGGTTAATCACTTGAATAAGAGGAGAATTAGAACCCTAACACGAAAGAGCTGACTTAGAGAACTTTTCAGACCCTTTTGGAGAGTCTAGAGGGTTGAAGAAGTGATCTTAATCTCTCTTTCTCAAAGCACATCACCGAATAGAAGATTCGTGTCCTAGCAGACAAGTTCCAAAGGTTGGAATCCATCCCAAGGTGTGGATACGTGTAGAGGGCGAGGTATTCTTCCTGCCTATAGTGATCGGACGAACACATCAATTGAAACAGGCCCCGGATCGATTGAGGTAAGCGTTCTAACGTTTCTACAAGATCATGCATGATAGGTTTTAGGGTTTTATCAAATTTTTGTCTTACATCCGCTGCGCAAACCCTAGAACCGATCTCTTAGGAATAGGATTCGCTCATGAGATCCCAGGAAAACCCAACACTCGTGCCTCTCCCCGGCATTGTACCATCACTTTTTGGTGATTTCGTTATATCTCTATTTAATTATTCATTTTTAAATAATTAAATATTCGAATCGGGTTTCAGGATATTACAGCAACCCTCTTTTCAAAAGTCGACTTGAAGATTGGTTATCATCAAGTCCGCATGCGAGAAGGAGACGAGTGGAAGACCGCATTCAAGACAAAACATGGGCTGTACGAATGGCTCGTCATGCCTTTCGGACTCACCAACGCTCCTAGCACCTTCATGAGGCTTATGAACCACATACTTCGCGCCTTTATCGGTGTTTAGTTTCGGATCGAAATCGATAGAATAGATCGTATTATTCACATAGGAATATGGTTTGATCGATCTAGGGTTGATGATAGTGTTCTTCATGCATCTAGTTTGATAAATCACATAGGGATATGGATTTAGAGAACTTTAGATAGTGAGTTATATGCCGGGAGGTGATTTCTCTATTTTTGTTGCTTGACGATTCCCGAATACAGATTCAATATCGTAATTCTCGCATGCTTAGCATATACCCATACACGCGAATACGGTCCCGACACCCACGGTCATCTTAGATTGCTAGTTTACACATTCTTATTGCTTTGCTTCCTTATTTTCTATTCTTTCCATATACTTCCACCATCACTTTCACTTATACTTGCTTGATTTAGTCTCGATTAGGATTTAGATTTAGCTACCGGTCCTTGCGTTCGACCCCGTGTTACGACGATCCGTATCCTTGCGGTGAGTTGTGAATCGGGCATAAATTCTAGACTCGGTACACACGTATCAATCATCTCGACCCAAACCACCTCTCATGTGTGCCAAATCTCGAGCTCCTTGTGTTAACGTCATTGCGTCCATCAATCACGCCTTTAACGCATCTCGGAATGGAGCTACACACCCTCCTTGTTTTGGATCAGCTAAGGCACGAAACTTCTCCATATTACAAGCCTAATTTGCTTCATTCCCAAGTCATTCAAGCAAAGGAAGCTTCTTGAGTCACAAGTCAATTCCCAACAGCTAGTTTCTACCAACCACCACATTTAATGCAAGAGGCTCCACCTATCTTGCATGGCATTTACCAGTAATGTTATTTCTTTTGTTTTCTCTTTAAATATGAGTTGTAAGACATCATTTTGATCAGATTTGAACATTGGAAAGAAGTATTTTCGAGTTGAGTTTTACTCCTCTTGTTGGTGTGTCCGACATTGTCTCGGTTTGTCCGAGAAATCCCATCTTGGTTTGTCCGAGGCTTGTCTTGGTTTGTCCGAGACCCTATCCTTCGTTCTCCATCCATCTCTTGACTACGATTCGAATTCGAGAGCCTCTACGAGTGCCGGTGATTGGATCAAAGTCCCGCAGCCCTATCCTTTTCGGTCCTTCTCCAACCGTCGTTCGAATTCGAGTGCCTCCACGAGAGTGCCGGTGATCGTTCACGAATTATCTCCACCTCCTCCGTGCGTGTATCAGAGACTCTCCGAAGGGAGAAGCTTTATGCCAATCTCAAGAAGTGCACTTTCTGCACTAATGAAGTAGTTTTCCTAGGTTTTGTTGTAAGCTCGCAGGGATTAAGCGTAGACGAGGAGAAGATCAAGGCTATTTGGGAATGGCCAACCCCTATCACCGTCGGACATGTTAGAAGCTTTCATGGCCTAGCTAGCTTCTACCGACGATTCGTTCGTGATTTTAGCACTCTTGCAGCCCCCCTAACATCCATCATCAAGAAGGATAAAGCATTCGAGTGGGGAGAAGAACAAGAGAAGGCTTTTGATACCTTGAAGGACAAGCTCACGAGTGCACCCGTCTTAGTCCTTCCCGACTTTGATAAGGTATTCGAAATTGAATGTGATGCGTCCGGAATTGATATTGGGGCTGTTTTGATGCAGGAAAAACGACCCGTGGCGTTCTTTAGCGAGAAATTAAGAGGCGCAACGCTCAACTATCCTACCTACGACAAGGAGCTCTATGCCTTGGTTCGTGCTTTACAAACATGGCAGCACTATCTCTTGGCGAAGGAGTTCATCATTCACACCGACCACGAGACGTTGAAGGATCTCAAAGGCCAATCTACGCTCAAAAGGAGGCATGCTAAGTGGCTGGAGTATGTCGAGACCTTTCCGTACGTGATCAAGTACAAAAGGGGAAAAGACAATGTGGTGGTCGATGCATTGTCAAGACGGCATGCTTTGATTTCAATCATGGAAGCTAAGACGCTCGGATTTGAACACATCAAGAGGCCGTACCGTGATGATTCCGATCTTGGAGACATCTACGAGGAGTGCGCTAAGGGAGCTCATGGATCATTCTACAAGGAGGCTGATTATCCCTTTGGAGAAAGGAGGCTATGCATTCCAAAGTGCTCAATGCGGGAGCTTATTTTACAGGAGGCACATAGCGGAGCTCTCATGGGACATTTTGGCGTAGAGAAGACGCTTGCAATCATCAAAGAGCACTTCTTTTGGCCGCATCTCAAACGGGATGTCGAACGATTTGTCGCTAGATGCATTAAATGCCATCAAGCCAAATCTAAGACGCACCCGCACGGTTTGTATCTCCCTCTTCCCATTCCTTTATCACCTTGGACTGATATTTCGATGGACTTTGTTCTTGGACTCCCTCGAATCCGGAACAAAGATTCGATTTTTGTTGTGGTTGACAGGTTTTCGAAGATGGCACACTTCATTCCGTGTGCTAAATCGGACGACGCCTCACACGTGGCTGACTTGTTTTTCAAGGAAGTAGTACGCTTACATGGATTGCCGCGGAGTATAGTGTCGGATCGGGACACTAAATTTCTGAGCTATTTTTGGAAGACTCTTTGGAGGAAGCTTGGAACAAAGCTTGTGTTCTCAACCACATGCCATCCGCAAACCGACGGTCAAACCGAGGTGGTGAACCGCACATTGGTTGCCCTACTCCGAGCCACCATCGGGAGAAACTTGAAGAATTGGCTTGATTGTATTCCACATGTTGAATTCGCATACAACCGAGCAACACACTCCGCAACACGCCATTCACCTTTCGAAGTGGTTTACGGCTTCAATCCTCTCACGCCACTGGACTTAGCACCTATTCCAAGCAGCGAAGTGACCAATCTTGATGGAAAAAAGAAGGCTGATCTGATCAAGAAGCTTCATGCAAAGGTTCGAGACAATGTGATGCGGAGAACGGAGCAATATGCACGTCAAGCCAACAAGGGACGCAAGAAGATCACTTTTGAAGTTGGAGATTGGGCATGGCTGCACCATAGGCCCAAGAGATTTCCACGCAAGAGGAGCTCAAAGCTAGCACCGAGAGGAGATGGACCTTTCCGTATCATCGAGGAGATCAACGACAACGCCTACCGCTTGGAGTTACCCGGTGAGTATAACGTGTCTTCTACTTTCAATGTAACTTACCTACTTCCGTTTGATGTAGGTGAATCCGTTTTGAGGGCAAAACTTGTCCAACGGGGAGGGAATGATGAGGTCATCGACCTAACCATGGATACGGATGAGCACAATGGATCGGATGAGAGCAAGGAGTGCATGGAGGAGGAGCTGAGCTCGGAAGTAGAATGCAACAACACCGAGGTTATCTTTCGACCTATGTCGGAACCACCCCTCACACGGTCTAAGACACGAGCATGGCAGGCCAAAGTGAGAACTCTCATGGTCCATTGGATCGAGCAAAACACGAACAAGAAGGACGAAACAAGCAAGTAGGCGTGGATGATTCTCGGTCTTGCATTGACCGAGAATATGAGCTGAATTTGTTCCTTGGAGACTTGGCAAATCTGGACCAGCACTTCATCTATACAAGGACATGTCTCCACATGAAGAAGAGGCTTCAAATTTAGGCAAATTTCCACCTCAAAGACACATCATCAATCTGCAACAACAAATAAGGGAATTAGCCAAGATTTCAAGCCTCATCATCAACACAAATAAGGAAGATTCGTGAGCTAGCAAATGACTTGGAAAATCAGATCTACTTCTTGCCAAATCCACTCCTAGTCGTCAGTGATTCAGCAAGAAACAATCTCGAAGTTTCCTTTTCTAGCTAGAGACAATTTCCATTTTGATCTTTTTCCATTTTTCATGTTGCTGAGTTATTTTCTTTCCTTTTTGCAATCTTCTTCTTTCTCCTATATTAGAGCACGAAATTATAAGCTTGGGAATTATCATTGAATAAAGCTTTTGAGTATTTTCGTCCTTGTTCTTCGTTTGTCCGAGAAATCCCCTTGCTTGGTGTGTCCGAGCCTTGTTCTTGGTGTGTCCGAGAACGCTATCTTTTTTTCTTCTTGTTTCTTCTGCAATTTTCGACCCTAAACCTTAGAGTGAGTATCCTAGAATCAGAACCTCAGGTTTGAGTCTCTATATCAAAGAAAAATACCATAAATCGCAACCTATCCCTTGTTTACCGAGAAAACCCAAATCTGTCCAATCTGTCCGAAATCTCCTCGTGTTCGTGGACGTGAATTGGACCGAGGTGCATATCAGACACTAAAAAAAACTCATATTATTCATAATCTGATTTCTTTGCCTATTTATAGGGTACAAAAAGATAGAAAGAAATAAAGAAACAACAAAAATCTCTGTGGTAAAAAACAAATCCAAAAGTAATAAATGTGGAAGCTTGAAAGACCATTTGACCTTGACTTTGACCAACTAATCAGATTCTTCTCTTCAAATCTTGACTTGGGCCTGATCCAATCTTGTTATGAACTCTTGGTTTTGTTGAGAAATCGGCCCAACAAGAATTATGTCATTCTTGGACCGAATTCATCAGATTTGGAGACAGAATAGACGTGATCTTCAAATGACTGATTGAGAGACCAAATCTTCACCAAAAATTATGTACTTTATATCCACGTGAAGATCTGGATGTCTAGTTTATACTGCTTCAAACGGAACTGCGATCGAAGTTCCAATCAAAATTTATTTATGAAACAAGACATCTTGCTCAATCTGTATTCCCAGGACTGAACTGTGAACTGCGTCCTCTCTCCAGGATTGAAGATTTCTCCATTGGATTTCAGCTTCTCCACATCAAACCTTTAGCGAGTTAGAGTTCATTTCCAATTGGAATCACATCATTTGGACATTGGAGTGCAAAGTTACGACCGAATTGCTCCGTGACGCTCAATCTGTCTGAAAACCGAGATTTCTTGGATACGGACATTCTGTTCATGATCGATTGTTTTGAGTTTCTTGACACACCCCTCTAGGATCATATCAAAGGGGCCCTTCCTGCTGAGCCCCCAGCCAACACCGCGAGAGCTGTTCGTGATGCTTGGTTGAAGCATCAGAACGACGACCTGGAAGTCTCTTGCCTCATGCTCGGGACAATGTCTCCTGAACTGCAGCGACAGTTTGAGGGCGTCAACGCCTTTGATCTGCTCGAGTAGTTGAAGACTATGTTCCAAGAGCATGCGCGTGTTGAGAAATACAACACGTTGAAGAACCTGCTTGTATGTCGTATGACGACAGGTCAATCGGTTAGCGTCCATGTTCTTAAGATGAAGGGTCATCTGGAAGAACTTGATCGTTATGGCTTGAGAATTGACAGGGAGTTGGTTGCTGACCTTGTGCTCCAGTCTCTTCCAAACTGCTATGATCAGTTCATCATGAACTATCATATGCATGGTATGGATAAGACCTTGACCGAACTGCATGGGATGCTAAAAATGGCCGAGACGAGTCTTAAGGTTGAAAAGAACGTGCTCGTTATTTTGAAGAGTTCGAAAAAGCGGAAACGTTCCAAAGGAAAGGGCAAAGGCAAGGCAAGTGGGGCAAATGCTGCCAACAAGGCCAAGCCTAAACCCGAGAAAGGAGAGTGCCATTTCTGCCATGAAATTGGTCATTGGAAAAGAAATTGCAAACTCTTCCAGGAAGATCTGAAGAAGAAGAAGCTTGCTGAAGCTTCTATTTCAGGTATTTACGTTATCAAAGCTAACGTATTCACTTCTTCATCTTGGGTATTAGATACCGGATGTGCCTCACACATTTGTGAAAATGTGCAGGGTCTGAGAAGAAGTAGGACGTTGGCTCGAGGTGAAGTGGATCTATGCATCGGGAATGGAGTAAAGGTTGCTACATTGGTTGTCGGCGTTTATGATTTATCTTTACCGTCTGGACTGGTTATAGAACTAAGTAATTGTTACTTTGTGCCTGGTATAAGCAGAAACATCATTTCTATTTCCTGTTTGGATTTGGATGGTTTTCGGTTTGTTATTGAGAATAAGAATCTAATGATGTTCAAAGACGATATCTATTATTGTAATGGTTACCTTGTGAATGGATTGTATGTCTTGAACGATCAACCTTCCGGTTCCATGTCCGTATATAACGTAAATGCGAAAAGGTTTAAGCCGAACAACTTAAACCCAACCTATCTCTGGCATTGCCGTTTGGGCCACATCAACGAGAAACGCATACAGAAACTCCTCTCCGAAGGATTTCGGGATTCTTTCGATTATGAATCGATTGAAGCGTGCGAATCTTGTCTGATGGGTAAAATGACAAAATCTCCTTTTAGTGGAAAAGGAGAACGGACGTTGGAGTTATTGGACCTAATACATAGTGATGTATGTGGGCCCATGAGCTTACCCGCTAAAGGAGGTTATTTGTATTTCGTCACATTTACTGATGATTTCAGTATATTTGGTTATGTCTATTTGATAAGACATAAATCTGAAACACTTGAAATGTTCAAGGCTTTCAGAAACGAAGTGCAAAACTAGCTTGGCAAGAATATTAAGTCATTGCGATCGGATCGCGGTGGCGAATATATGAGCCAAGAGTTCACTGACTATCTGGTAGATTGTGGAATTGTTTCACAGTTGACCCCTCCTAGAACGCCACAGTGGAATGGTGTGGCTGAACGGGGGAACCGCACCCTATTAGATATGGTACGGTCTATGATGAGTCATGCTGATCTTCCAAAGTCTTTATGAGGTTACGCCTTAGAAACTGCTGCTTTCATTCTGAACAAGAGTCCAACGAAAACGGTTTGTCTTTCTTGAAGATTTGGGGATGTGACGCTTACGTGAAACGTCAGGCTTCTGATAAGCTATCCGCCAAATCGGACAAGTGTTTGTTTGTAGGATACCCTAAGGAAACTAAAGGGTATTACTTCTACAACCCGGTCGAGAATAAAGTGTTTATTGCTCGGAACGGAAAATTCCTGGAAAGGGAGTTCGTCTCTAAGGGAATTAGTGGGAGTAGAGTTGATCTCGAAGAAGTTCGAGAACTACAGACAGATGCTGGACCGAGTGAGCAAGTTGAAGATATTCAACCTGCATCACAAGGACTTGAGACTCCGCCTGATACTTGTGAACCTCAGAGATCAGGGAGAGTTCGCCTAGAGTCTTGGCTAAACACAAATCTCTATGAAGGACTTAGGGAGAGTTTTTCTCGTGTTATACGTGGATGATATCCTGCTCATAGGAAACGATGTTCCTACCTTGCAAGACGTTAAGTCTTGGCTAGGAACACAGATCTAGAGAGAAGGACTTAGGGGAAGCTGCCTATGTCTTAGGCATCAAGATCTATAGAGATAGATCTCGAAAGCTTCTTGCCCTAAGTCAGAGTACATACATCGATAAACATCTGAATCGGTTCAGAATGCAAGAGTCGAAGAGAGGACTCTTGTCGATGTGTCATGGTGTTGTCCTCAGCAAGACTCAGTGTCCTAAGACACGTGATGAACGAGAACATATGGATAGGATCCCATATGCCTCGGCAATAGGATCTATCATGTATGCCATGTTATGTACTAAGCCGGATGTGTTGTACGCGTTAAGCATTACGAGCAGATACCAGTCGGATCCAGGAGAGTCACACTGGATCGCGGTCAAGAATATCCTTGAGTACTTGAGAAGGACTAAGGATTTATTCTTGATATATGATGGATTGGAAGACGAGCTCGCTGTAAAGGGTTACACCGATGCTAGTTTCTAATCGGACCAAGATGACTACAGATCGCAATCAGGCTATGTCTTCCAGGCTAGTTGGTCAGTCGGACCAGACCAGTCAGACGGATCAGAACGTGACGCCCGGAGTTTGGCTGGTTCGGCGGACCGAAATCTTGGTCCGCCGGACCAATAGGTCAGGCGGAGTGTGTGTGTTGGTCCGGAGCAGTCTGGTCCGGCGTACCGAGATTCTGGTCCGCCGGATCGCGAGTTTTTCGGACTGTCGGCAAGTCTCTGAGCTTGGTCCGGCTGACCAAGAGTTGGTCAGCTCCAGACCAAGCATCTGACTTGTCAATTCCGCGAGTTTTTACACACCTGGTCCGGCGGACCAAGCGTCAGAAACTCCAAATTTTCTTTTTCTCGCCTTTTCTCGCATGGGAAGCAGGTGGGGAAGGTTTGGTTCAAGAGAGTGTTCTTGGATCCAAAGCAAGAGAATTGTTCTCTTCAAGCTCTAGCAAGCAAGTTTCCAAGTGTTGGAAACCATCCTAAGGGTGTGGACTACTCAACAGGGTGTTGGCTCATCCAACACCTAGGCTGTGATCAAGCCAGCTTTTCAGATTGTGAATCAAAAGGTTAGTTTTTCTCTCAAGAAAGTTCTTCATCGAAAGATTGGTCCGTGGGCGGATCAAAACGTTTTTGAACGCCAATTCCGCTGCGTAAGCCCGCGGACCAGATCCTAGCACGGTTTTGAACCGGCGGTCAAAGATCCCGTGTGACCCAGCATCAATAACCTCTACTCGAACTGCACAATCGGGATGGAAGAATCATCCCAATCTCTCCTATAAGTCGAAGAATGTTGAGAATCTCACTCCGGATAACTTCAGAACATCTAACAACTCGAACCAGAGGATTCCTCCTAGATTTACTTTTCCATCCAGGGGTCCTAATCAGAGATCCAACTATAAACCTCCGGGACAATCCAACAATAATCCTGCACCTCCAGGTAATCGCGATCTCGATCAAGATACACATGCTCTTCTTCAACAGTTTATTCAGGCTCAAGAGAAGACAACTCAAGAGTTTTGCACTCAGTTCGCAAATATTGATGCTCATTTTAAGCTCGTGGATAATCAAATTGCTCAGCTAACATCAGTCATTGAAATACCATCAGGGTCTCTTCCAGGTAAATCTGAGAATAACCCCCCATGAACATGTATGTGCGATTACATTGAGAAATGGTAAGCAACTAGATATGGAAGACCGACCAATGGTTGAGCAAGCAAAAGCTCAAAGACTGCATCTGTAGATATCCCCGATGATGAACCTGAACCAGATTATATGCCTCCTCCTCCTCCTAGGCCACCACCAGTACCATTCTCATATCGCTTGAGGAAGTACAACGAAGACAACCAATTCGCAAAGTTCGTTGAGATGCTGAAGAAACTCGAGGTAACCATTACTGATACTATTTTGTAGATTCCCTCGTACACAAGTATCTGAAGGACATCCTGGCCAAAAAGCGAGCCGTTGAGAAAGAAACTGATGTGTTTACTGCTGAATGCAACGTTTTGATCCAACACGAGTTTCCCCTTAAGCGGTCTGATCCAGGAGTTTCTCAATCTCTTGTAAATTGGGTAATGTTTTCATCGATCGTGCACTTTGTGATTTAGGAGTCGGTGTCAGACTTCTTCCATTATCGATCTTTAAGAAGCTGTATGTGGGTGATCTAAAACCCATTAGTATGACTCTTCAACTTGCCGATCATTCTATTAAATACCTTGTTGAGGTATTTGAGGATGTGCCACTGAAAGTCGGGAACTTCTATATCCCGGTTGACTTCGTGGTCCTCGACATGGACGAAGACTCTAAAGTACCTATTATTCTTGGTCGTCCATTCGTAGATACTGCAGATGTTGTTATCCATATTAGAGCAAGTAAGCTGACCATGAAGATCGGAGACGAGACGGTGAGTTCACCTTGGAAAAATCCTAAACGACTGTCATCCAAATAATTTGCATGTTTCATCGACGTTCTCAGGCCCTCGGCAGAAAAGACTCTGAAGTATGGAAATACCTTTGTTTATCCAGGACAGACAGGTGATACGATTGTGTCATCTCTACCACATGATCGTGTCGATGATAATACAACTAACCAAACATTACAGACGCCTGTCCCGATCGCGTCTCTTGAGCGATACGATCGTGTCTCATCCCTGATCTAGAATAGAAAGATGCGCCCAGTTCCAAATCTTATCTACTACACGATACGATTGTGTCCTATCACTAATCCGAAACTCAAAGTCATAGATGACTCACCCGATCGGGTCAGCCATTTTCATATGACCGTGTTAGGACCCTAATCAGCTACATGACTCGTTTTCACCTCATATGGGCATTCACGACCCCTCTCACTCAGTTAAACAGGTCACTACTCTATCAGACCATTATGCTCCTACACTTCATGATCCAGGTTGGCGAAAGATCAATAATCTTCGCCTCTTAGACTCGTCTGATAGTTGAGAAGGTTCGGTTAAGCTAACGACCTTAAACAAGCGCTCCCGGTAGGCAACCCGAGTTTGTAGGTTAGTTTTTCTTTTCTTTCTTTTTTCTTTTTGCATCGGATATTGGTTTGTATCTCTTATCACCACGTTTAGTTCTAACGAAGAGCTATTGAGGAGGCGAGAAAGCTAGCTATGCGGCAGACTTAAATGCGAGTGAATGAACATCGCGAGCTACGTATTCTTTACCCTTTTTTATTTGCTTCTCTTTTGACTCATTTTATTGGTTGTCTCTATTAGATGAGAATTGACACCGAGGATGGTGTCTAGTTCAAGTCTAGAGGAGGATTCGTCTAATGCCAAACCATGTCTATTTAGAGTAGTGTTGCATGCATTTTTTCCTTTTATTTTCACTTTTTAGTTGCATGGGCATATAAGATGTTTTAGGATGATATAGTTTGTTGTTAGGATTGTGCATTACATATAGTATCTAGAACATATAAGATCACGTGCATAAAGCCGTTTTGGGCATTGATATGATAATCTATGGTGTGAGAGAGTAGAAACGTCTTGAAAACATTGTGATCGGTTGAACGTGGTTAAGTTTTGTTGAATTGATTGCTTGACCTTCAGGATTGTCTAGAATGGCTTGTGGGATAGAAATCGTTGGTTGGAACCCATGGGACCGATGTTGTTTAGCCAAGTAGAAAAGTTTCTATAAGAACATTTCCCATGTTTGCTGAAATCGATAAAGTCTATTATCAATTGCATTCTTATTTCTTCATGTGCAGAAAAAGATAGTGAGCATCTCGACACTCCGCTGTCACTATCTCGTCAACGAAAATCGTTCGAGGATATGAGTGCATAAATTAGATGGTTCGGGTCAAAGTTGTGGATCGGGTTATCCAACTTGAATCTAGATCCTCTCTCGTTACTTTTATCCCGTTCCTGATCTATTTTAGTTCGTTGTCCTATTTTTCTGGTGTGTAGGTTTTTCCGGTGTATGACCAGGAGTTCTGGGCCTGACAACCTAGTCCCTTTTGATCCAGAAATCGAGAAATCCGCCAAACGCATTCGGAAGAAGAAGAAACAACAGAAGAAGATGGAGGAACGTGCTTTAGCTATCGAGAATGACAATGATACCTATGGGGCATATCTTCAGCCCAAGTACACTCAACAGCTCTCATGCATTCGCCGGCCCGATATCGATCGCAATAAATTTGAATTCCAGCCGGCATTCATCAGTATGCTCAGCTCATCGGCATTTAGGGGCAGACCTAATGAAGATCCAATCCCCCACCTGACTCGATTCAAACTGTTATGCCAGTCTGTGAAGACGGTTCAAGGAGTCACCGATGAGTCACTTATGCTAATGGCTTTTCCATTCTCTCTAATGGACGCTGCATTAGAATGGCTCTACACATTGCCACCAAATTCCATCTTCTCTTGGGATCAGATGCAAGAGAAGTTCATGCAGCGATTCTTCCCTGCCAGCAAAACCCAGCTCGCGAAGCAACAGATTAACTCTTTTATGCAGGAACCTGATGAATCTTTGCGCGAGACTTGGGATCGTTTTCTTGGATATCAGCGCCTCTGCCCTCATCACGGTTTGGACAAAAGGTACCTGATACGTGTGTACCGAGTCTAGAATTTATAACCCGATTCACAACTCACCGCAAGGATACGGATCGTCGTAACACGGGGTCGAACACGAGGACCGGTTGCTAAATCCAAATCTAGATCGAAAATAGATCAAAGCAAGTGATACGTGTGTACCGAGTCTAGAATTTATAACCCGATTCACAACTCACCGCAAGGATACGGATCGTCGTAACACGGGGTCGAACACGAGGACCGGTTGCTAAATCCAAATCTAGATCGAAAATAGATCAAAGCAAGTAGAAGTGGAAGTGATGATAAAAATATGTGGAAAGAATGGAGAATAAGAAAATAATGCAATAAAAACGAGTAACCTATCAAACAAGAATGACTACGGGCGTCGGGATCGTATTCGCGTGTATGGGTATTTACTAAGCATGCATGAATAACGATTATGACTTGTATTCAGGAATCATCAAGCAACAAAGATAGAGAATTCACCTCTCGGTCTACTGGCCCCCTCCCAAGGAAATCAATCTCACCCCCGAAATGCCTCCCAGCATCAGAATCCAGCCCCTCAACATTACCGAGCTCCCCGTCAGCCTCAGCAAAACTTCGGCCTGCCTCCATCTCAATCACAGGTAAGTCTTGACTCTGACATAAAATCTATGCTTGCACAACTTATGCAGGGTCAAGAAGCCATTCGCACCGAGATGCGAGAACATCAGCAGAAGACCGACGCTCATCTCAAACTAGTCGATAACCAGATAGCGCAACTTGCTGCCTCTGTCCCTTCGCGACCTCAGGGATCACTTCCTGGGAACCCAGAAGCAAACCCCCGAGAGCACTGTAACGCTGTATGCTTGCGCAGCGGCAAAGAGCTCGCTAACCCTATCATCACATCTACGGAAAAAGGTCAGTGCTCTAACTCTGTCCCTACATCTCTTCCTGACCCCATAGTTGTTGAAAAATCGACAGAGATCTCGGGTGATGAAGAACGCGATGTATACATTCCACCGCCGCCACGTCCGCCTCCAGTTCCTTTCCCTCAACGACTCAGGAAAACTAGAGAAGACACCCAATTTGCTCGATTTGCTGACATGGTGCGTAAGTTGGAAATTACTATGCCGTTCCACGAGGTTATCACTCAGATGCCATCCTATGCTAAATTCCTGAAAGACATTCTCACAAAGAAGCGCGTCATCGAGAAGGAAACCATCACGCTTAATCCCGAGTGCAGCGCCATTCTTCAACACGATCTGCCACCAAAAATGTCGGATCCAGGTAGTTTCTCGATTCCCTGCAAACTAGGAAATGTTTCTATAGATCGTGCTCTTTGTGATTTAGGTGCCAGTGTAAGTCTCCTACCACTCTCCATCTACAAGAAACTCAACGTTGGAGAACTCAAACCGACTCGCATGGCTCTTCAACTAGCTGATCGTTCTATCAAATACCCTCTGGGTATTCTCGAGGACGTTCCGCTTAAAGTAGGCGATTACTACGTACCGGTCGACTTCGTTGTGCTTGACATGGACGAAGACGCCAAAATCCCGATTATTCTAGGGCGGCCATTCTTAAACACTGCAGATGTCATTGTCCACGTTCGGGCCGGCCGACTGACACTCAAAATCGGCGACGAAACGGTGGAATTCACGCTCGACCAGAATCTCAAGCAACCATCTACAGTAGACTCTATATGTTACATCGACCTGATGGATGCTTTAGCCGATGAGGTAATCTTTGAATTTCGTGATTTCGATGCCCTCTCTATTGCTCTTCTTTCTGAACAGGGCTACAGTACCTCTACGGAGCCTCAAATTCACGCATACACAGCATTCCTGGACGGTTTAGACGAAATGCCATGCAACACGGCCGTGTCATCATTCAACACGGACCGTGTCGACATTCTGCCGAAAAACATCGAACGAGACACGCCCGTGTTTGCAACCAGCTCAGTCCGTGTTTCTTGCAACACGACCGTGTCATCATTCGACACGGACCGTGTCAAATGTCTGAGCAAATTTGCGAAGTTAGACACGCCCGTGCATCATTATGGGCTAGCCCGTGCACAACTCGACACGACCGTGTCGAGTGTGAACTCGGACCGTGTTGAGTCTCGGATTCATCTCCAGTCTGTTCCTTTGTTCGAACCGTTGCCCGTCTTCGCCGCCAAATCAACCCCCATGCATCATCTACCTGACTGGGACCCTGCAATAGCCCCGAAACTTGAATTAAAACCCTTGCCCATTGGACTCAGGTATGCATTTCTCGATCCCGATTCCACTTATCCTGTTATTGTAAATGCTGCTTTGGATGATCTACAGCGCGAGCGACTCCTCACCATATTGCGAGAATACCGGAAGGCTATCGGATACACTCTGGATGATATCAAAGGTCTCAACCCTTCATTATGCATGCATCAAATTCATCTAAAGGAACATTTCCAAATCATCCATCGAACATCAACGCAGACTTAATCCATCGATGAAAGAAGTCGTCAAGAAAGAGGTACTAAAACTTTTGGATGCAGGTATCATTTACCCTATATCTGACAGCCCTTGGGTAAGTCCGGTTCAAGTCGTCCCAAAGAAAGGCGGTATGACGGTGATCAAAAACGACAAAAATGAGCTGATTCCGACAAGAACAGTGACGGGCTGGCGTATGTGCATCGATTACAGGAAGTTAAATGCGAACACTCGCAAAGATCACTTCCCTTTACCTTTCATTGATCAAATGCTTGAACGTCTTGCTCTTCATTCCTATTTTTGTTTTCTTGACGGATACTCGGGATTCTTTCAAATCCCTATTCACCCCAATGATCAGGAGAAGACAACTTTCACCTGCCCCTACGGGACCTTCGCCTATCGGCGCTCGGGATTCTTTCAAATCCCTATTCACCCCAATGATCAGGAGAAGACAACTTTCACCTGCCCCTACGGGACCTTCGCCTATCGGCGCTTGCCATTTGGGCTCTGCAACGCCCCTGCTACATTTCAACGATGCATGATGGCGATCTTCTCTGACATTATTGAGGATTCGATGGAAGTGTTCATGGACGATTTTTCTGTCCACGGACCTTCCTTCGATGTTTGTTTGACTAATCTTCGTAAAGTTTTGGATCGATGTTTACAGGCCAATCTAGTGCTCAATTGGGAGAAGTGTCATTTCATGGTACAAGAAGGCATCGTTCTCGGACACAAAATCTCCGACAAAGGCATCGAGGTTGACAGGGTTAAAATCGAAGTGATCGAGAAATTACCGCCCCCGCACAATGTTAAAGGCATCCGCAGTTTCCTTGGTCATGCCGGTTTCTATCGTCGTTTCATCAAGGATTTCTCCAAAATCACCAAACCTCTCACCGATCTCCTCTGTAAGGATGTCCCTTTCGTTTTTACTAATGATTGCCTTGCAGCTTTTGAGACGCTCAAAAAGGCGCTGATTTCCCCGCCCATCATTCAACCACCGGATTGGAATCTGCCCTTCGAAATTATGTGCGACGCCAGCGATTATGCCGTCGGAGCCGTGCTTGGACAACGAAAGAATAAAGTGCTTCATGCGATCTACTATGCCAGCAGAACTTTGGATGATGCCCAGGTAAACTACACTACAACTGAAAAGGAACTGCTTGCCGTTGTCTTTGCTTTCGAAAAATTCAGGTCCTACCTTGTCGGCTCCAAAGTCATAGTCTACACCGATCACGCCGCTCTGCGATATTTGCTCTCCAAGAAGGACGCTAAACCACGCCTCATCCGTTGGATACTACTTCTGCAAGAGTTCGACCTTGAGATCCGGGACAAGAAAGGAGCCGAGAATGGAGTTGCCGATCATTTGTCCCGTCTTGAACTCCCAGAGCAACTTCCCATTGATGACAATCTTCGAGATGAGCATGTTTTTGCCATCTCTACTCTTCCAGACGCTCCGTGGTATGCTGATTACGTCAATTACTTGGTAAGTGAAATCCTTCCACCAGATCTGAGTTATAATGCCAGGAAGAAATTTCTCCACGACGTCAAGGACTACTTCTGGGACGATCCTTTCCTGTTCAAGAGAGGTACCAACGGTCTATTCCGCCGCTGCATCCCTGAAGGTGAGATTTTCAATGTTATTTCCCATTGCCATTCTTCTGACTACGCAGGTCACTTCGCGACGTCAAAGACCGCGACAAAAATTCTTCAGGCTGGTTTCTATTGGCCCACGCTTTTCAAAGATGTCCACATGTTTGTCTCTTCATGTGACGCTTGCCAGCGTACGGGTAACATATCCCGTCGTCATGAAATGCCCCAACAATATATTCTTGAGGTAGAACCATTCGATGTCTGGGGTATAGATTTTATGGGGCCTTTCCCCTCTTCTTGTGGAAATGTGTACATTATGGTTGCAGTTGATTACGTGACCAAATGGGTGGAAGTCCTGGCAAGTCCCACGAACGACAACAAAACCGTTGTGCGCATGCTCAAACGCACGATCTTCCCACGATTCGGTGTTCCCCGTGTCATCATCAGCGATGGGGGATCGCACTTCATCAACCGCACGATCAAAGCCCTCCTGTTCAAATACGGTGTCAAACACAAGATCACAACGCCTTATCATCCTCAGACCAGTGGGATGGTAGAAGTTTCAAACCGCGAGATCAAGTCCATACTCGAGAAGACGGTATCCAAATCCCGAAAAGATTGGGCTCTCACACTCGATGACGCCGTCTGGGCTTATCGCACGGCATTCAAAACTCCCATTGGGATGACACCGTTCCAACTCGTCTACGGCAAGGCATGCCATCTCCCCGTAGAATTAGAGCACAAAGCTTACTGGGCCATTAAGCAGTTGAACTATGACATCAAATCTGCGGCCGAGAAACGGGTTCTCTCGCTCCATCATCTTGAGGAAATACGTCTTGATGCGTATGAGAACGCTAAAATCTACAAAGAACGGACGAAGAAATGGCACGACAAGCACATCCTCCAGCGTCATTTTCAGGTAAATGATCTTGTCCTTTTGTTTAACTCACGATTGCGACTTTTTCCAGGGAAGTTGAAATCCCGGTGGTCTGGCCCATTCAAGATCAAATCTGTATCATCAAGCGGTGCCATCGAACTATGGGATCATTCCGGAAGCTCATTCAAAACTAATGCTCAACGTCTGAAGCTCTACAACCCCGCTTTTCCATCGGACGCGAGAGGAGCCATCGCCCTCTCTGATCCCGCAGAGACATGAACCCTTGCCAGGTCCAGCTAACGACCTAAAACAAGCGCTTGTCGGGAGGCAACCCGATCCCGTATCCTTACTATATATTAGTTTCGGTTTATTATTCTCTTTCTTTTCTATTTATTCTCTCTACCTGCTCATTGCTATTTCTTCTCTCGTGGTCAATTCTGGCTATTTCAGGTCTCACGCATCACCGGACTATTCATCTTTCGTTTTGGCCGGAATTCAGCACGGTTCGTGTTGTCAGTAACTCGGCCGTGTTCACTTATTTAGATTTTCACAGAGATTCTGCACGACCCGTGTTGATTTGAACACGGCCGTGTTCGTTTTTTTTGCGAATTTGACAGAGATTTTGCACGCCCCGTGTTCTTACTCAACACGGCCGTGTTCAGTTGCGAATTTTTGACAGAAAATCTGCACGGCCCGTGTTCTATTTCAACCCGGCCGTGTTCGGTTTTGCAAACTTTTGACAGAGAATCTGCACGGCCCGTGCTCTACTTCAACACGGCCGTGTTCGTTTTGCGAACTTTTGAGACTTTGCACGGCCCGTGTTCTTCTTCAACACGGCCGTGTTCAACTGATTCGACGGATCGACACGGACCGTGCTCGATCTGCACGGACCGTGTTGTTATTTTTTTTCGGCCTTTTTATTCCGTTTTCGCAGGACTCGGCCGTGTCATCTCCTCACAGCTGCCACCGCGCCCCACCACCGCCGTTCTCGCCGCCGTTTCCGCCGCCATACGACCACCCACCGAGCCGCTTCTTCCATCACTCCCCCCGAAAAGGCCCGAAAAAATGACAACACGGTCCGTGCAGATCGAGCACGGTCCGTGTCGATCCGTCGAATCAGTTGAACACGGTCGTGTTGAAGAAGAACACGGGCCGTGCAAAGTCTCAAAAGTTCGCAAAACGAACACGGCCGTGTTGAAGTAGAGCACGGGCCGTGCAGATTCTCTGTCAAAAGTTTGCAAAACCGAACACGGCCGGGTTGAAATAGAACACGGGCCGTGCAGATTTTCTGTCAAAAATTCGCAACTGAACACGGCCGTGTTGAGTAAGAACACGGGGCGTGCAAAATCTCTGTCAAATTCGCAAAAAAAACGAACACGGCCGTGTTCAAATCAACACGGGTCGTGCAGAATCTCTGTGAAAATCTAAATAAGTGAACACGGCCGAGTTACGGGCAACATGGGCCGTGCTGAATTCCGGCCAAAAAGAAAGATGAATAGTCCGGTGATCCGTGAGACCTGAAATAGCCAGAATTGACCACGAGAGAAGAAATAGCAATGAGCGGGTAGAGAGAATAAATAGAAAAGAAAGAGAATAATAAACCGAAACTAATATATAGTAAGGATACGGGATCGGGTTGCCTCCCGACAAGCGCTTGTTTTAGGTCGTTAGCTGGACCTGGCAAGGGTTCATGTCTCTGCGGGATCAGAGAGGGCGATGGCTCCTCTCGCGTCCGATGGAAAAGCGGGGTTGTAGAGCTTCAGACGTTGAGCATTAGTTTTGAATGAGCTTCCGGAATGATCCCATAGTTCGATGGCACCGCTTGATGATACAGATTTGATCTTGAATGGGCCAGACCACCGGGATTTCAACTTTCCTGGAAAAAGTCGCAATCTTGAGTTAAACAAAAGGACAAGATCATTTACCTGAGGCAACTTGGATCCGCCACCCAGTAGCCCGGTATTTTCACCAATTCCTTACCAGCTGCCTCCTCGCCCGAGCTGCCGGCGGCACGGTGAATCATCAGGAGCTTGGTTTTCTCCGCTGGGCTTTGAGCGACGCCTTCGACGGCGACACCTGGGGAATGGAGGAAGTTTGCCTTGCTTCCCGTATGGCGATGCATCTCGAGACTTTCGCTCAACCAGGGAATCCGACCGACGTCAAGACTTGCGTCGGCGGCATCATCACCATGATTGCTCGTCGCGTGGGCATTAATGTCGGACTCTATTCCGACGATGTAATCCCGGGCCACACCCTTCTGGATATTGCTGCGTTGGTCCAAAAATTTCACCTCTCCGAGCGACCGGTACACTGGCAATGGAACTATGTGGACCATCAAGGTAACCGCCAGCGCGTACGCCTGCCTTGTCCTCATCTACCACCAATCACTCCAGCCGGTCTCCTCTTCCGAGCTCCCTTTGACGATGTCCCCAGTCTTTCGGAGACGACCATGCACGGGTTCGGCGCTCAGCTCTAGTCTTTCGGAGATCTGATACGGACAGAGTTCGACGCTCAGAGGCAGTTCCGTGAGCAACAGCATCAGATGGCACAGTACGCCACGGAGTTTCATCGCCGCTATGATGCGAGGTATGCAGCCGACAGCGACGCCCCCCTGATCCCTCTTCCACCTGGATACCCGTACTCGTCATACTACTATCAGCCAGGACCACCACCACCTCCTCCAGAGCAGTGAGCGTTTACTAGTTCTTTTGCTCTTATTTTGCTTTTGCATTTTCGGACTGTTTTATTTGGGTTTATCCGTTGTACTTTTTCGACTTGACGATGTATCACTCGTGCTTGTTCTATTTGCTGCGTTGTTTTGGTTTGTGCTGTTGTTTATGTGTTTCTAAGGTTGCATCACACACCACACGTACGCTGAGAGATGTGAGTCTTCGTCTGCGAATTTTTCTTCGATCCTTGAGTACCGTGAGGGAGCACGCCATTCATTCACGCTAAGTATTCTTTTACCCCGTTCCCTTTTGGTTTCTCTTGCTTACTTTCCCTCTGCCCAAGGCGACTTGACACCGCGGACGGTGTCTTGTTCCAGTCTGGGGGAGGATAGTCTGACAACGTGTTTTTCCATTTTGACAGTCCTTAATGCATTTAAGCACATCATCTAGTAAATCTGCATAGAAAAACTGCAAAAAACCCGATTTCAGGTGATCAGTTAGAAGATTCATGAGCGATAGAGTAGAAATCTCTTGAGAGTATAGATGAATCTGGCTTAGCTATCTAAGCGCCCGAATGAATTGTCGAACTTATCCGAAAAGGTAGCTTGACCTGAGGATTGATCTATAGGTTATGAGATGAGTTGTTGCCTAGGATGAAAGAGGGAACGAAAGCCTTCTAACCCAAGCTTATATGTTTCCCTAAAAACCGTTCCCCATTTGCAGGAATATTAGGCCCTATATAGTCTAGCGAACCCTCTTTATCTATCTTTATTTCTTTTGACTCGTTTAGACACACAG
>NW_010962834.1:72908-77844 GCF_000463585.1 Tarenaya hassleriana | reverse complement strand
CTGCTTGCCATAGCCGCATTCGTGTAGCTCTATGATCGTTTTGTTGGAATGGAGATCTGAATAGGGTAAGCTTGATTTCATTCAAGGTTAGTCGATACAGGAGAGAGATTTCACTTTTGAAACTCATGGAGATTTCTGATTGATCACCTACCTACTTCCCCCGCACGCATTTCTCCGTCGTATATTTGCTCGAGACGAGCAATAGTCAAGACGGGATTTGTACCTCTCGTAAAAGAGAGAGATATCGCTGGACCTCTCGTGTGAGCAAGACTGTAGGAATGTGTGGCCGCACTATAGACGAACGTCGTCTATTTCAGACAGTCAAACTCAGTGAACGAGAAAGCAGTCGAATCAGATAAGGTGGCTTGTCCATGCCTTATGTTCGACATATGATATTGTGTTACAAAAGGATCATCAACCGGAATCATCACTGGCGTTCGTAAGATCACGAACAAACTCTATTCGAGATAGGTAGTCATAGTGTCTTGCTAGAGACCGCCTATGACTTGTATATCTGGAATAGAGATTTTGGGTTATACTGCTATATCGAATGAGCCTACAGGGTCACACACGCAGGGAAGGACAAATGCACGAGAAAACGTCGAGAAATCTGGACAAGAAGTCTGGACCGTTCGGTCTAAGTGTTGGACCAAACGGACCAGAGCATCTAGTCCGAACGGACCAAATTGTTGGACCGAACGGACTAGAGGATCCAGTCCGAACGGACCAAGTGTTGGACCGAACGGACTGACCAGTCCGAACGAACGGACTGTGTTATGTGACTGGTCCGAACGGACCAAGTGTCCAGACCGAACGGACCAAGTGTCCAGACCGAACGGACTACTAAGCAGTCCGTTCGGTCTAGGTTTCGGATTTAATTTTAAAATCCGGAATTAGGGTAAATCACTTTAATAAAAGGAGAAAAATAACCCTAACACTTGGTGGCCGACTAAGAGAACTTGAAGAGACCCTTTTGGAGAGTCTAGAGGGTCTAAGAAGTGATCTAAGTCTCGTTTTTCTCAAAGCACATCATGGAATAGAAGATTTGAGTCCTAGCAGACAAGTTCCAAAGGTTGGAATCCATCCCGAGGTGTGGATACGTGTAGAGGGCAAGGTATTCTTCCTATCTGCAGTGATCGGACGAACACATCAATTGATATAGGCCCCGGATCGATTGAGGTAAGCGTTCTAACGTTTCTACAAGATCATGCATGATAGGTTTTAGGGTTTTATCAAAATTTTTGTTTTACATCCGCTGCGCAAACCCTATAACTGATCTCTTAGGAATTAGATTCGCTCATTAGATCCCAGGAAATCCAACAGTAGTATCAGAGCCTGGTTTCTCGCATGATTTTGTTAGAACCCGATCACGCACGTTATAGGATTTGTATTGTTTGAATCCGTGTTTGTTTTGATGCTATGCATGATTTGATTGTGGATCTAGAGTATATTTTCTGTTCATTGTTGCATAGTATGCAAGAGGTTTCTGTTCTGAGTTCACAGGCGAAAACCGGGTGGATTTCCGATCTGAATCGGGGCCGAAACAACGAGGAACGTGATCTGATCGCGTTTTTCCGCCTAGACCGAACGGTCTGGTCCTCTGGACCGGATGGTCTAGGTTCGTCGTTTCTCTGGACCAGATTGTCCAGTCCGAACGGACCAATTGTTGGACCGAACGGACTAGATGATCCAGTCCGTTCGGACCAAGATGTTAGACCGAACGGACTAAGGTGTCTAGACCGAACGGACTACTTAGCCAGTCCATCCGATCTAGGTCACTGGTCCGAGAGAGAAGGACCGAAGGGGCGAGAGTCCGGACCATTGGTCTGGACCGAACGGTCTGGAAAGTCAGACCGACCGGTCTACGTCCCGGGTGAAACCGAAATTTTTGGTTCTTCGTTTTGCTATCTGATTTAAGCAATAGTAGCTGAATCCGATCAACTGTGATTCAGAACAACATGATTCAATTTTTATGGATGGTCCATAGTGAATGAATGCATGTATCTTAATCGAGGTATTAGATATGTTTGATTGAGTGGGAGCTTAGGGATTGGGATTACATAATCGAATGGATAGTCTATTCGGATTATGTACAATCGTTGCACAGAAACCGGCTAAATCTAGGAGCTCTACGAGTAAAGCACTTGTCAAGGCCTCGATCGTACGTGTCATGGGCCATACCAAAGCTGGGTGTGCCGTATTATCTTGGTAAGGCAAGATGGAGAAATGGTGGTTCTCATAGCTTGAAAGTAGATGCTTGATCTAAGTGTTGTTTCGAAAATCCCTTATTTATGTACTGCTAAGCGTGTACCTCCCATTACTAGAGCGCCTGTCAAGGCATCGATCGTCCGTAACACGGGTCATGCCAAAGTTGAGCGTGCCGGATTATCTTTGTGAGACAGGGTGGGAAATAGTGGTTCCCACATCTTGAATATGGTTTACCTTAGGTTAAGTCGTCAGGTTTGACTTGAGACTTGATGGTACAGATGAGACGAGTATGCAATGATATTCGATATCATAGTCTCATAAAAGATCTAAGAGTCACATTGGATGTGATTGACATTAGATGTCTACCTAAATAGCATAAGGATAGGTGTAACAATTTATTCTTGTGTGAAATACGGATCTTAGTCCCATATAGAAAATTATTATAGGGTTAGTTTTCTTTATGGGAGTATAGCTTGTGTTTGCATCTATGTTGTCGTTGATTGATGATGGACTAGCTGGTAGTAGATCATTGATAGAATATGTATTTTGTTTTGTTCGTTCTGTTTTTATCTATTTTGTAGGACATGGCATCAACCGGTAGCGTACCGAGTTTGCCGATGCGATCTATCCTTGAGAAGGATAAGTTGAACGGGACGAACTTCTTAGACTGGTATCGTAACTTGAGAATTGTTCTCAAGCACGATAAGAAGTCGTACGTCCTGGAAGGGACTCTACCACCAGAGCCTGCGACCAACGCTACGAGAGCCGTCAGAGATGCTTGGTTGAAGCATCAGACTGACGACAATGAGATCTCCTGTCTCATGTTGGGAAGCATGGCCCCGAATCTGCAGAAGCAGTTTGAGGAGAAGAGCGTGTTTGATATGATCAATCAGCTCAAGACCATGTTTGAAGAGCTAGCGCGTACTGAAAAGTACAAGACGCTGAAAGCTCTGGTGCAGACGGAGATGCCGAGAGGTAGCTCTGCCAACACCCACGTCCTCAACATGAGAGCTCATGTTGAAGAACTTGAGCGTGTGGGAGTGAAGCTCGATGGTGACTTGGTTGCAGACTTGATCCTGATGTCATTGTCCGAGGACTATAACCAGTTCGTTATGCAGTATCATATGCACGGGATGACTAAGAGCTTAGCTGAACTGCATGGAATGCTGAAATCGGCCGAACAGGATATCGTGGTGCCCAAGACTGTGCTTGCTGTGGAGAAAAACTCCAGCAAGAAGCGGCGGGGTAAAGCCAAGAAAAAGGCGGCAAAGAAGGCAAAAGTTGCCTCTACGTCTAAGCCTAAACCCGATAAGGGTGACTGTCATTACTGCGGAGTGTCTGGACACTGGAAGCGTAATTGTCACCTTTACTTGGAGGAACTGAAGGGCAAGAAGCTTGGTGAAGCTTCTGCCTCAGGTATCCACGTTATAGAGGCTAACATCTGTACTATATCTTCGTGGGTATTAGATACCGGCAGTGCCTCACACATTTGTGGAAATGTGCAGGGACTAAGAAGAAGTAGGATGCTAGCTAAGGGAGAAGCGGATCTACCCGTCAGAAATGAAGCAAGAGTTGATGCATTGTGTGTTGGCGTTTATGATTTGCATATGCCCTCTGGACTTGTTTTACAATGGAAATGTGCAGGGACTAAGAAGAAGTAGGATGCTAGCTAAGGGAGAAGCGGATCTACCCGTCAGAAATGAAGCAAGAGTTGATGCATTGTGTGTTGGCGTTTATGATTTGCATATGCCCTCTGGACTTGTTTTACAACTTAGTAATTGTTACTATGTTCCTGCGATTAGCAGAAACATTATTTCTATTTTATGTCTGGATTTGGATGGTTTTCGATTTGTTATTGAGAACTCGAGTTTGATGATTTATCGAGACAGTATTTACTATGGTAATGGTTATCTAGTTAATGGTTTATACATCTTGAATGATCAGCCTCCAAACTCAACATCATCCATCTGTAGCGTGAGTACTAAACGGTTTAAGTCGAACGACTTAAACTATGGTAATGGTTATCTAGTTAATGGTTTATATGTCTTGAATGATCAGCCTTCGAACTCGACATCATCCATCTATAGCGTGAGTACTAAACGGTTTAAGCCGAACGACTTAAACCCGACCTTCCTCTGGCATTGTCGTCTAGGCCATATAAACGAGAAACGCATACAGAAGCTTCATTCTGAAGGTCTTCTGGATTCATTTGACTTTGAGTTTCTTGAATCTTGCGAGTCTTGTTTGATGGGCAAGATGACGAAGCATCCTTTCAAGGGGAAAGGACAGAGAGCGACAGAGTTATTGGATCTGATACATAGTGATGTGTGTGGACCAATGAGCTGTCCGGCTAGAGGAGGTTATCTGTATTTCGTTACGTTCACTGATGATTTCAGTCGATACGGTTATGTCTATTTGATGAGACATAAGTCTGAAACACTTGAAATGTTCAAGGCTTTCAGAAACGAAGTGTAGAACCAGCTTGGCAAGACGATCAAGACACTTCGATCCGATCGTGGTGGCGGGTATATGAGACAAGAGTTCACTGACTATCTGGTTGATTGTGGTATTGTATCACAATTAACTCCTCTGGAACGCCATAGTGGAATGGCGTGTCTGAACGGAGGAACCGAACAATGTTAGACATGGTTCGGTCTATGATGAGTCAGACAGATCTTCCAAAGTCCTTTTGGGGCTATGCTTTAGAGACCGCTGCGTACCTGCTGAA
>NW_010962834.1:58995-72789 GCF_000463585.1 Tarenaya hassleriana | reverse complement strand
GATAAGTGTTTATTTGTAGGCTACCCTAAGGAAACAAAGGGTTACTACTTCTATATTCTGGCAGAGAACAAGGTGTTCATTGCTAGGAATGCGACTTTTATGGAGCGAGAGTTCGTCTCCAAAAGAGTCAGTGGGAGTAGGATGGACCTTGAGGAAGTGCGAGAGCAACAAGTAGACGCTGAGCCGAGTGAACAAGTTGAAGAAGTTCAACTATTTCACTGCCGGTTGTGACTCAACCTTTGACGAGTGAACCTCGCAGATCAGGCAGGATTCGCCAAGAGCCTGTGAGATACGGATTTCTCATGACTTGGAATGAGGAGCTCATGTTATTGGAACATGATGAGCCTACCACATACCCAGAGGCTATGGCGAGTCCGGATTCCGAGAAATGGCACGAGGCTATGAAGTCCGAGATGCAATCCATGTCAGACAACCAAGTATGGACTCTGGTTGATGCATCTGAAGGGATAAAACCCATTGGATGCAAGTGGATCTTCAAGAAGAAGACCGACATGGATGGCAACGTGCACACATATAAGGCACGACTTGTGGCGAAAGGATTCCGTCAAATTCATGGTATTGACTATGACGAGACCTTTTCGTCTGTAGTTATGCTGAAGTCCATCAGGATCCTGCTTGCCATAGCCGCATATTACGACTATGAGGTATGGCAAATGGATGTCAAGACCGCGTTCCTTAACGGGAACTTGACCGAGGATGTGTACGTGACACAACCCGAAGGTTTGTCGATCCAAGGAACCCGAGGATGGTGTGCAAGCTTCAGAGGTCCATTTATGGAATGAAGCAGACTTCGAGGAGCTGGAACCTTCGCTTTGATGAGACAATCAAAAGGTTTGGTTTCTCACAAAACGAAGACAAGCCATGTGTTTACAAGAAGGTCAGTGGGAGCATAGTTGTATTTCTAGTGTTGTACATAGATGACATTCTCCTTATAGGGAATGACGTTCCTACTTTGCAAGATGTTAAGTCTTGGCTCGGAACGCAGTTTTCTATGAAGGACCTAGGAGAAGCGGCCTATATACTAGGCATCAAGATCTAGGATTGTGTCAGAGTTACTTACATCGATAAGGTCTTGAAACGGTTCAAGATGCAAGACTCCAAGAAAGGAACCTTACCGATGAGCAGTGGCACAGTTCTCTGCAAGAGTCAGTGTCCTATGACACCTAATGAGCCAGAACGCATGGATCGTATTCCATATGCTTCGGCAATTGGATCGATCATGTATGCCATGCTTTGTACTCGACCGGATGTATCCTATGCGTTGAGCATTATGAGTAGATACTAGTCAGATCTAGGTGAGTCGCACTAGATCGCCGTCAAGAACATCCTTAACTCGTATGCACGAGCAAGCTACACACATGACACACAACGTGCAACATCCCCATAGTACAACCATAAGTATCACGGTATCCGGTCCCTACCGAGCTACCGATTAATGCCATGCAAATTCTACCCGCAAACAATCATGCAACGATCACTCGTATGTCGATATTGCACATCTCACTATGCTACACAACGTTCTGACGAAAACTCGGTTCGATTGATCCCAATCACGAAGCTTTGTCCTCTGTTGGGGGTTTGGTTCGCCCACGGTCAAGTCTAATCAAGCCCAGGCCAACCCTGTTGGCCGTTTCCTCAGGCGAGTGGGGCCCAAACTCCGGCAAAGAACTGGTCTGGCTGACCAGAACTTGGTCCGCCGGACCAGGCTCAGAGGAAAATTTGGAGAAAATTCAACTTCACCCGGGAAAGAGGAAACGGCCAACGGGGTTGGCCCGGGCCTGACCAGACTTGACTGTGGGCGAACCAAACCCCCAACAGAGGACAAAGCTTTGTGATTGGGATCAATCGAACCGAGTTTTCGCCAGAACGTTGCGTAGCGTAGTGAGATGTGCGATATCGAAATACGAGTGATCGTTGCGTGATTGTTTGCGGGTAGAATTTGCATGGCGTTAAACGGTAGCTCGGTAGGGACCGGATACCGTAATACGTATGGTTGTACTATGGGGATGTTGCATATTGTGTGCCATGTGTGTAGCTTGCTCGTGCATACGAATTAAGCTTGATTGTGTTTGTGGATGGTTGTGGACTCAACCATCACCGTCATGAACTTGACGGGCGTTTGAGACGCGTTTTAGTCGTGTGCGACACGACGGCCAACGTCATGGGTTTGACGGGCGTGGACTCGCACCTTGTCATGGCCTTGACTAGGGTATATGGCTGGACCCTATGGTGGACTCCATACGGGTATGATTGTATTTCCGTTGTGTCATGGACTTGACATCGGTAGTCACGAGAGTGATAGGCGCAGGAGACGCGCGCGATCGCATGCGATGCGATGGCCAACGTCACGCGAGTGACGGGCGTGGATTCGCCCCTGGCCATGGACTTGACCAGGGTATATGGCTAAGCCCTATGGTGGACTCCATACGGGCGTGACTGTGATTGCTATTTACGTGCTTACTGTGTTTTACTTATTGCATGTGTTTTTATGGAAATGTCGACTGTACCGTTCTCGTTGGCAACGAGATTTCCGGGTTCAACCCGGGCTACTCACTAAGCAGTTGTGTTTAGCCCTCGTGGTTTACATTTTTTTTCAGATCACGAGGATTACGCCTAGCGCATCTGGCAGACGACGACCTGAGAGAGGCAGCATCATGTACGGGATTTACATTTTGGATTACGGGACTTGTATTTCCCGCATTTTGTACGGTTAAATTATAACTATTCGGACATGTGTTATTTTGCGATACTGATTGTCTGTTGTATTTTCCGCTGCTTAATCTGTTTTGAATTAAAATGCTTTTGGATTTCTAATTTTTGCTTCCGCATTATTATTTTATTACTATTTGTCCATGTGGCACAGCCCGTATACTGTACACGGATTACGGGTGTCACAACTTTTCAAGCCACTCACCTTGTTCTTGAGGTTGTCCGAGCTTGTATGCGTCATCTGCTTCTCCTCACACCGTGAACGCCTTCAGGGCACTCTAGGAACGTCCCCCTTTGTTTCCCCGAGCTCCCCTTGACTGGTTCGTCTCCTTTCTCTCCCTTTCTCCCCTTTTTCTTCTTCCTATGTTTCTGTCCGAAAATGCCTAAGTCCCAGCTTTGGGAGATGTTTATGGCGCGAGCTAGGAAGTTTGTGGGCTCAAGCCCAAGCCCATAGGCGAGCCTGCAATGTCCTCGAGGCATGGGAGGCGACTGGACTGCAAGTGGACCCCGGAATCCGGCGAAAACCGCGTCCCAAGACCGCAAGTTGGCAAGTTGCAATCTGTCGATTCTCGATCTGCCGGACTAACCTCCTGGTCCGCCGGACCGGACACACTGTTATTTTTTTTTCGAATTTTTTCCCAGTCTACGCTGTCCAGTCCGAGTCCGCCTGAGTAGGTTGGTCCGCTCCGGACCAAATTCTGGTCCGGCGGACCAACCCTGTTTTCTTCTCTTTCTCTTTTTTTTTTTGATTCTTCCCGCACGTGACGATCCTCGTGCCTCTCCCCGGTATTGTACTATTCCATTTTTTTGTGATTTCGCGACACCTCTATTTAATTATTTATTTCCAAAATAATTAAATATTCGATTCGGGTTTCGGGGTATTACAGACCAAGTCCGAACGGACCAAGTCTTGGACCGAACGGACTGACCAGTCCGAACGAACGGACTGTGTTTTGTGACTGGTCTGAACGGACCAAGTGTCCAGACCGAACGGACTACTAAGCAGTCCGTTCGGTCTAGGTTTCAGATTTAATTTTAAAATCTGGAATTAGGGTAAATCACTTTAATAAAAGGAGAAAAATAACCCTAACACTTTTTGGCCGACTAAGAGAACTTGAAGAGACCCTTTTGGAGAGTCTAGAGGGTCTAAGAAGTGATCTAAGTCTCGTTGTTCTCAAAGCACATCATCGAATAGAAGATTCGAGTCCTAGCAGACAAGTTCCAAAGGTTGGAATCCATCCCGATATGTGGATACGTGTAGAGGGCAATGTATTCTTCCTGCCTGCAGTGATCGGACGAACACATCAATTGATACAGGCCCCGGATCGATTGAGGTAAGCATTCTAACGTTTCTACAAGATCATGCATGATAGGTTTTAGGGTTTTATCAAAATTTTTGTTTTACATCCGCTGCGCAAACCCTAGAACTGATCTCTTAGGAATTAGATTCGCTCATTAGATCCTAGGAAACCCAACAATATTCAAGTCATGGCGCTAGTCCATGTGACAATCTCATGTGGGTCAATCCGGTATTCCGTTCTCCAACGAATACCTATGATTGTGATCGTATCCAATACCTATGATCATCTCTATGATCATCAATCACACATCATACTAGTCTTTCTTATATCATTATTCCCACAATGATATACGACTAGGGAGTTTAGTATTGTTCATAACAATACATGGATTTCATAACATATCTAGTATGCAAAATACGTAATGAATCAAACACTCATCCATAAATCATAGAAAGCGTCAATACATCAAATGTATCCAAGTAAAGCTCGCAAATAGTACATCATAGAGCACTAAACCAACAAATATATGGAATAATGATAATGAATTAAAGAGGATTATTTAGAAAAAGTTAAATGGATAAATAAAAAAATTCTTGTATTGAGAGATTAGTTGACACCGTTCTCCATGAGAATAGACTCTCCGAGCTCAACCCGAGCTATTCACTAAGCATTATGCTTAGCCCTCCGTTGTTAAATTTTTCAGATCCCGAGGAGTACGAGTAGCGCACTTTGGACGGCGACGACTTGGTAAAAGTAACATCATGTACGAATATATTATCTTTTCTTCGTGTGTTTTGGACTGTGGAACAAGGTTCCATGTGAAAACGGTTGTGTTTAATTACGTATTTGGACATGTGTTATTTAAGAGACGTGTGATGTGTTTATTCCGCTGTGTATTTGTATTAAAAAAATGATTTTAAATTTTCCCGTACTTTTGGTTTTATTATATTTTATTGGTTTCGTCCATGTGGCATATCCTGTTCACGGAATACGGGATTCGGGTGTCACAATATACTCAATAGAAGTCTATCTAAATCGGTTGACAATACTCCATATGAGATATGGTGTGGGAAACGTCCTAACTTGTCTTACCTTCAGATTTGGGGATGTGACGTTTACGTGAAACGTCAAATCGCTGATAAGTTCGCCAAAATCCGATAAGTGCATATTTGTGGGTTATCCACGGGAAACCGTTGGATACTTCGTGTATCTCCCTGCGGATAACAAAGTGTTTGTTGTCCGTAATGGGACCTTCTTAGAACGAGAGTTCGTTGCTAAGAGAGTTAGTGGGAGCGTGATCTCGAAGAGATTCGAGAACCACAAATAAGTGTAGAGCCAAGTGATATAAGTGACTCGGATATTAACGATATTGACATCGGTCGTATGGTTGGACCGCCTGAGACAAGTATTGTTGTCGATCCAACTTTTGATTCTATCGGGACTTCAATTGAGGCGTGTGGAGCTAGGGAAAGACGTGTACCCGAGATATTTGGATATCTCGTATCCGAAGATGATGGATTTTCGGTTGTTGTCGATGACGAACCGACATCATTTTCTAATGCCACGTCTTGTCCCGACTCCGATAAATTGCTTGAGGCTATGAAAGCCGAAATAGTGTGACTCACCTAGATCTGACTGGTATCTACTCGTAATGCTCAACGCATAGGATACATCCGGTCGAGTACAAAGCATGGCATACATGATGGATCCAATTGCCAAAGCATATCTCTATAGATCTTGATGTCTAAAATGTAGACTTTACGTCTTGCAAGGTAGAAACGTCATTCCCTATTAGGAGAATGTCATCCACGTATAGCACTAGAAATACTACTGTGCTCCCACTGACCTTCTTGTAAACACATGGCTCGTCCTCGTTCTGTGAGAAACCAAACTTTTAAATTGTCTCATCAAAGCGAAGGTTCCAGCTCCTCGAAGCCTGCTTCAGTTCATAAATGGACCTCTGATGCTTGAACACCTTACCTCGGATACACAAAACCTTCGGATTGTATCATGTACACATCCTTTGTCAAGTTCCCGTTAAGGAACGCAGTCTTGACATCTATTTGTCATATCTCATAGTCATAATATGCGGCTATAGCAAGTAGGATCCTGATGGACTTCAATATGACTACAGGCGAAAAGGTCTCATCATAGTCAATACCATGAATCTGACGGAATCCTTTCGCCACAAGTCGTGCCTTATACGTGTGCACGTTATCATCCATGTCTGTCTTCTTCTTGAAGATTCACTTGTATCCGATGGGTTTAACCCCTTCAGACGCATCAACCAGAGTCCATACTTGGTTGTCTGACATAGATTGCATCTCGGCTTTCATAGCCTCGAGCCATTTCTCGGAGTCGGAACTCGCCATAGCCTCTGGGTATGTGGAAGGCTCATCATGTTCTAATAAGCTCCTCATTCCCAGTCACGAGAAATCCATATCTCACAGGCTCTTGACGAATCCTGCCTGATCTCCGAGGTTCACTAGTCGAAGGTTGAGTCTCAACTGGCAATGATACAGGTTGAACGTCTTCAACTTGTTCACTCGGCTCAGCATCTACTTGTTGCTCTCGAACTTCTTCAAGTTTGATCATACTCCCACTGACTCTTTTGGAGACGAACTCTCGCTCCATAAAAGTCGTATTCCCGGCAATGAACACCTTGTTCTCTATCGGAATGTAGAAATAGTAACCCTTAATTTCCTTATGGTAATCTACAAATAAACACTTATCAGATTTGAAGGATAACTTATCAGTCATCTAACGCTTCATGTAAGCGTCGCAACCCCAAATTCTGACAAACGACAATGCGAGACGCTTCCCCGTCCATATCTCATATGGCGTCGTTTCAGCCGACTTCGTTGGACTCCTGTTCAGTAGGTACGCAGAGGTCTCTAAAGTATAGTCCCAAAAGGACTTCGAAAGATCTGTCTGACTCATCATCGACCGAACCATGTCGAACAATGTTCGGTTCCTCCGTTCAGACACACCATTCCACTGTGACGTTCCAGGAGGAGTTAATTGTAATACAATACCACAATCAACCAGATAGTGAGAGAACTCTTGACTCATATACTCGCCACCATGATCAGATCGAAGTGTCTTGATCGTCTTGCCAAGCTGGTTCTGTACTTCATTTCTGAAAACCTTGAACATTTCAAGTGTTTCAGACTTATGTCTCATCAAACCGTATCTATTGAAATCATCAGTGAACGTAACGAAATACAATTAACCTCCTCTAGCTGGACAGCTCATTGGTCTGCATACATCGCTATGTATGAGAGCCAATAACTCTGTCGTTCTCTGTCCTTTCCCCTTGAAAGGATGCTTCGTCATCTTGCCCATCAAACAAGACTCGCAAGACTCAAGAGACTCAAAGTCAAATGAATCCAGAAGACCTTCATGATGAAGCTTCTGAATGCATTTCTCGTTTATATGGCCTAGACGACAATGCCAGAGGAAGGTCGGTTATAAGTTGTTCAGCTTAAACCATTTAGCACTCACGTTATAGATGGATGATGTCGAGTTCGAAGGCTGATCATTCAAGACGTTTAAACCATTCACAAGATAACTATTACCATAGTAAATACTGTCTCGATAAATCATCAAACTCGAGTTCTCAATCACAAATCGAAAACCATCCAAATCCAGACATGAAATAGAAATAATGTTTCTGCTAATCGCAGGCACATAGTAACAATTACTTAATTCTAAAACAAGTCCAGAAGGAAGATGCAAATCATAAACGCTAACACACAATGCAGCAACTCTTGCTCCATTTCCGACACGTAGATCCGCTTCTCCCTTTGCTAGCATCCTACTTCTTCTTAGTCCCTACATATTTTCACAAATGTGTGAAGCACTTACGGTATCCAATACCAATGAAGATGTAGTACAGATGTTAGCTTCTATAACATGAATACCTGAGGCAGAAGCTTCATCAAGCTTCTTGTCCTTCAGATCTTGCAAGTAAAGGTGACAATTACGTTTCCAGTGTCCAGACACTCCGCAGTAATGACAGTCACCCTTATCGGGCTTAGGCTTAAGGCGTAGAGGTAACTTTTACCTTCTTCGCCGCCTTCTTTTTCGCTTTACCCCGCCGCTTCTTGCTGAAGTTTCTCTCAACAGCAAGCAAGTACATCCTTAGTCTTAGGGACCACGATATCTTGCTCAGCCGATTTCAGCATCCCATGCAGCTCGGCTAAGCTCTTAGTCATCCCGTGCATATGGTACTGCATCACGAACTGATTATAGTCTTCGGGCAATGACATCAGGATCAGGTCCACGGCCAAGTCACCATCGAGCTTCATTTCCATACGCTCAAGTTCCTCAATATCAGTTCTCATGTTGAGGACATGGGTATTGACAGAGCTGCCTCTCGGCATCTCCGTCTTCACCAGAGCTTTCAGCGTCTTGTACTTTTCAATACGCGCTAACTCCTCAAACATGGTCTTGAGTTGTCTGATCATATCAAACACGTTCTTCCCCTCAAACTACCTCTGCAGATTAGGTGCCATGGCTCCACAACATGAGACAAGAAATCTCGTTGTCGTCAGTCTGATGCTTCAACCAAGCATCCTTGACGACCCTTGTGGCACTGGCCGCAGGCTCTGGTGGTAGAACCCCTTTCAGGATGTACGATGATGCGGACATCATGAACAAAACGGACATGGATGACATTGCAACGCTAATTCCCGATGGACCAATGACAAGGGCTCGGATAAAGATATTCAAAGAGACAATAAATGGACTAAGCAAGAATATTGTTGGCCCAAATAATACTCAAAGTCCAACCCATGACAAAGGCCCAAGTTTCAAGCCCTAAACCTAATAAGGCTTCTAGAAAGCCCAAAGGATGAGATGACATAAGCAATGACATAGAATCCACTATCTTTCAATCAAATTGCCAAAGTCAAAAGTGGAGGCAATCAAATGTCAAAAGTGACAATCAATTTTCAAAAGGCATGGATGGTGGCCAATCAAGAGTCAAAAGTTTCAATCAACCATCTTTATTTAAAATTTAGCATTATTATGTTTTCTCTTTTATTCAAAATTTTCATCATTGTTTTCTCTTTTGTAAGCCTATATAAGACACCTCACATCTCATTTATAAGACACACCGTTTTAAACATAAACAAGTGAGTTTTAATAGTATTTCTCTCTAGTTCTTTGAGAACTTTTTGAACTTATCGGATTTTTCTATCTGTGGCGTTCAATCTCGGCTTATCAAGTGGAACTTCCATCTCCGTTTGTGGCGCCTTCGTTATACCAAGGTTTGTTGTTTCATTGTGAGTATTGGGTCAAGGTCTTTATACCAAGGTTTTCCGTGTAAACTTCGGGTTGCGGTTTCACCCCACCCTACTTAGAGTAACTGATCTAGGATCGTATCATTTGGTATCAGAGTCTGGTTCTAAGTTAGGATTATCTTTCTTGCTTTCACAGTTTCATTTTATCTTTCTCTATCGTTTCTTTTTTTTATTAAAAAACAAAAAAAACGTCTTCTACATTCCATCGCTCTTTTGCTTACTCTATCATTTTGTATTTTTTTTATCTTTTAATCTTCGTTTGATTCTACTTTATCTTCTACTCTTGTTTCATATTTCTATATTTCTAAAATTAAAAAAAGGCAAAAAAAGAGAAAAAAAATAAATATAAAAAAAATCGAAAAAAGAACAAAAATGAAAAAAAAAACGTTTTAAAAAGAAACAAAAAAAAATCCTGTGTTAAATTGTGATTTCTCATTATTTATTATTTCTGTATTATCTTATCTTCTACCTTTTGACTTTCCATTTCTTCCGACATCTTCCTTGGTCCATCTTATTGAATTGCTACGGAAAAAAAAAATTCGATCTTTTTCGAGAGTAGTTTGATAAGAACTATAAGAGAAAACTCAAAGAGAGGTAAAAGGCAAGAGTGTGTGAGAGCAACAGAGGGTAAAAGCCAATATTTGAGTGAAACACTTGAGTGTTGTGAGGTTACTTCTACGAGCTTTGTTCTTTCTTTCCCTTTGAAACTTATTTTGCAGAATACATCATGGGTAGCAACCAAAGCGATAACAACTGACAAGAACAACAAGCCGCGGGTCTTAATCCTCTCCAAATGCAAGCATTGTTGGGGGAAATGCAAAGGATGATGCGAGCTGAATTACAGAACATTCAAGAAAGGTTAGATCGAGTGGAGGATGAAGTACAAGGTGTTCGACAAAGACAAGGACGAGATAATCGCAATTTTTCTCGAAGAACAAGGACACCGGTAGAAGAGCTAAGTGATGATGAAGACGAAAAATCTATGGGATAGATTCCCTTTGCAAGGCCGAAGAAGACAAAGACATGAGCGAAGAGCGAGAAATCATGTTGATGATGACTTGGGGAGTATCAAGATGAATATACCATCATTTCAAGGACGAAATGATCCGGAGACATACCTCGAGTGGGAAAGAAAAACAGAAATGGTGTTCGAATGTCACCATTATTCTGAGTTGAAAAAGGTAAAAATGGCAGCCTCTGAATTTAATGATTATTCTCTTGTTTGGTGGGATCAATTGACAGTTACCAGGAGGAGGAATGGTGAACATCCTATTCAAACATGGGATGAAATGAAGGTTGTTATGAGAAAAAGGTTTATCCCTAACCATTTCCATCATGATATTCATCAAAGATTACGAAAGTTGGTGCAAGGTAATCGAAGTGTGGAGGAATACTTCAAAGAGATGGAAAATGCTCATGATAAGGGCGATTTCTTGGTGGATTGAATCAAGATATCCAAGACAAGCAAGTGCTAGTTTCTTTCCGCATCGATAGATATGAAGATGAGATGTTATGCGATGTTGTACCAATGCAAGCTAGTCATGTGTTATTGGGGAGACCATGGCAATTTGATCATGGCAGCCTCTGAATTTAATGATTATTCTCTTGTTTGGTGGGATCAATTGACAGTTACCAGGAGGAGGAATGGTGAACATCCTATTCAAACATGGGATGAAATGAAGGTTGTTATGAGAAAAAGGTTTATCCCTAACCATTTCCATCATGATATTCATCAAAGATTACGAAAGTTGGTGCAAGGTAATCGAAGTGTGGAGGAATACTTCAAAGAGATGGAAAATGCTCATGATAAGGGCGATTTCTTGGTGGATTGAATCAAGATATCCAAGACAAGCAAGTGCTAGTTTCTTTCCGCATCGATAGATATGAAGATGAGATGTTATGCGATGTTGTACCAATGCAAGCTAGTCATGTGTTATTGGGGAGACCATGGCAATTTGATCGTCGCGTGAAACATGATGGCTATGCCAACAAGTACACTGTGGAGTACAACAAGAAAACATTCACTCTTGCACCGCTGACTCCAAAAGAGGTGTATGAAGATCAGGTGAAGTTACAAAAATTAGAGAAGCGAGTTTGTGAGGATGAGTGCAAACACCACAAAAAGAGCGAGAAAGTGAGTGACCACATAAAAAAGAGTGTGAGTGAGACACAACGAGAGCCAAAAGAATCTGAGAGGAAACACACGAACTTCTTTGCAAGAGCAAGTGATATAAAAAGAGCATTATTTTCCAACTAGCCCATGATTGTACTCTTGTACAAAAAGGCTCTTTTGAACACTAACGAGCTTGACCCATTGTTGTCTAGTTCTGTTACTTCACTTTTGCAGGAGTTTGAAGATGTTTTTCCCGATGACATATGATAACTCCTATTCTTCTCTATATTTTGATGAGAGTTTGTCTAGGTTTTATAGGATAATTACATGCATTCATAGGCATTCTAGGCGTGTTAGGACACAAAACTCGGTTGTGTTCTAGTTTTGCAGAGTTACAGATTTCGGAGATGATTGGACTCGAAAAGGAGCTAATTGGAGCGTTAAAGGAGAAGTTCGGATGAAGTACTCATGTTGCGACATCAATAACTTTCTCTACAGAGGTCCAAATCATGCCAGATGTACCATTGGAAAGAGCACTTCAAGAGCTTCGCGTAGACACCAAAATCGCTTAAATCCGACACCGGAGCAGAAAGTTATGAACGAATTCGTGAAGACCAGAAATCTGCCGGTGCAGGGCCGATTCTAGTTGGAATCGGTCCGATTTCAGAACGCAGAATTCGACCCCAGGAATCTGGATCCGGTCCGGATCCACCTGAAAACGGCCCGGATCGAGTTAAAAACCCTGTTTTCCGATTTTCAGCATCCAAATGGTAATATGACTCTTGGGAGCCGCCCTAGGGTTATAAAAAAGCCCTAGTCACATCCTAGAACATCGGAGAGCCTTAGAGAACACTTAGATACAGACTTTTGGAGAGCTTTTGGTGAAGAGAAGAATAGAAGTTCACGGGATTTCGGGAAGAAGAAGGAAGATTTGATCGTGAAGACTACACATCTACATGAGCTTTTCTCTCCTCTCTTTTATCTCTTTTTCTCTGTTCTTTTTATTGTTTTCCATGAACCGTGAGTAGATCCACGACTATGGGTTAGGGATTCATATGTGTTTTGGGTATGTTTGAACCCTAACTTGGATTTTAGTTTTGATTTATTTCGGTTCTATTGATTTGCACTTTTATTGGATTAAAAATAATAATAAAAATAATAAAAAAATAAAAAAATAAAAATGGCGCCATTGTCGGGGACTGGTTAGCCTATTTCTAGGTCTTTATCGATTCTAGATCTTGCTTGTGTATATATTGAATCGTGTCTTTTTTTAGTCTTTTTGTGTATATATTTGAGTTGAGTCCTATGTATAGTTTTTGTTTTCTAACCATCTACACTAGTTTGCTCTCCCCCTTACTATGATTACAAGTGAAGAGAACATCTATAATAATTGGGAGGTGATTTGGGAGATTACTCGATTGCTAAATGAAGGAGAAACGGAACATGAGTCTATCTCCCATACACTTGAGATTGATCGGGCCACAACAAGCACGAGTGACTTCTTTCAGAAACTTGACTCAGACCCTATCACATGCAACTTGGACCATGTCAGTTTCTCTGACGATAGAAAGCGGGTAGAAGATGTCATCCTCAGGCCAGTAGAAACAAGTAAGCATCGTTTTAATAATCTCATACTTGTTTTTTACTCTTTCATTGCAGATGATCAAGCATGGATGACACATGTGGAGAAATCAGAGCATGTGAGACACCCGCATAGACCACCACCCCGACCTCCAGATTCATCGCTCTCAGACCCTCCCATCATTTGAGAAAGATAGGTCGAGCTAATGACGTTAAACAAGCGTTTCTCGGGAGGCAACCCGGGCATTAGGTAACTTTTCTTTTTCTTTTTCTTCGTAGCGTAGGTAGTAGAGACCATGATTGTATTTTGATCTTTTGGAGTGCATTGCTATTATGCTTTTGTTCGGATAACGTTTGTTGTTCTATGAGCGTTTACACCGGCACACGAGAGATGAGCATCGACTTCCGAGAGACAACGTTGGATAAGTTCCAATTCACAGAGTGTGTATGAGCTCTTGCGTTTGACGTGAGTTAACTTCATTGCGAGCGAACGAATTTCGCAGAGCTAAGCCTTCTCTATCCCTCTTATTGGTTCTTTTCATATGTTGTTTTCGATTCTACTTTTCCGGGCGAGAGTCTATATCGTGGACGGTGTGTGGTTCAAGTCTGGGGGGGTGGATAGATCCTTCACACATTCAGGCCTATCTACTTAGGATTGCATATCATTTTGCATTAGTTGCATTCACACGTTTTTTTTTTATTTTCATATAGATGGTTTTTTTTTGTTAGGTTTGCATGATTGCATTTGACATATAGATTTAGG
>NW_010962834.1:58297-58855 GCF_000463585.1 Tarenaya hassleriana | reverse complement strand
CAGACTTTCTATATATAGTTTGTGGGATGAGGTTGTTGTTTGGAACCTACGGAGTTGAAACGACTATATCCAGGTTATATGTTTCTTGTAGAACCTTTTCCGAATCTTGCAGGTTGATGAAATCTAGTTCAACAAATGCCTTGGGAAAATAAAGCATCCTGACACTCCGCTGTCAGAATCTCGTCAACGAAAATCGTTCGAGGACATGAGTGCATCGATCGATGGTTCGGGTCTAAGTTGTGGGTCGGACATCGTATAAAAAGAAAAAAAATACAGAAGAAAAAAAAGAGAAAAGAAGAAAAAAAAAAGAGAAGAGAAAAACGATGTCCTTCAACTTTAACGTCCTAGAAACCCGAGGTGCTAGCGTTCAATAGAGAAATTCTACAGAAAGGTAAAAATCCAGGTACGAAGTAGAACTAAGATCGAAAAGGCTAAGTTGAGATAAGGATAGGTTCGGAAATAGGCTTGGTGAGTTGTAGAGATTCTAACGGGTTCTAGGTGACAATAAAAATCTCATGGCTAGGTAGATTAGTCTTTGGTAGAAAGATCATAGTAAAC
>NW_010962834.1:55190-56731 GCF_000463585.1 Tarenaya hassleriana | reverse complement strand
TCGATTGATACTTCCAGATCTTGAAAGAACGAGGTAAGTATTCGAATCCCACGACGATATACACGATTGTTCGGGTTATTGCACAATTGGTTTTGTGTGACGTTTGGCTAGGTTTAGATCTTTCCTTCCGCTGCGTGAAACCTAGAATCCAAACCCTAGATCGATGAGATCGCATGCTAGGAACCCGAAGGGAACCCCAACAATAATCACATGCATTCATAGGCATTCTAGGTGTGTTAGGACACAAAACTCGGTTGTGTTCTAGTTTTGCAGAGTTACAGATTTCGGAGATGATTGGACTCGAAAAGGAGCTAATTGGAGCGTTAAAGGAGAAGTCCGGATGAGTTACTCATGTTGCGACATCAATAACTTTCTCTAAAGATGTACAAATCATGCCAGACTTATACCACTGGAAAGAGCACTTCAAGAGCTTCGCGTAGACATCAAAATCGCTTAAATCCGACACCGGAGCAGAAAGTTATGAGCGAATTCATGAAGACCAGAAATCTGCCGGTGCAGGACCGATTCCATGGAATCGGTCCGATTTCAGAACGCAGAATTCGACCCCAGGAATCTAGATCCGGTCCGGATCCACTTGGAAACGGCCCGGATCCAGTTAAAAACCCTGTTTTCCGATTTTCAGCATCCGAATGGGAATAGGACTCTTGGGAGCCGCCCTAGGATTATAAAAAAGCCCTAGTCACATCCTAGAACATCGGAGAGCCTTAGAGAACACTTAGATACAGACTTTTGGAGAGCTTTTGGTGAAGAGAAGAATAGAAGTTCACGGGATTTCGGGAAGAAGAAGTAAGATTTGATCGTGAAGACTACACATCTACATGAGCTTTTCTCTCCTCTCTTTTATCTCTTTTTCTCTGTTCTTTTTATTGTTTTCCATGAACCATGAGTAGATCCATGACTATGGGTTAGGGATTCGTATGTGTTTTGGGTATGTTTGAACCCTAACTTGGATTTCGGTTTTGATTTGTTTCGGTTCTATTGATTTACAACATACCACCTGGTTTACCACCTATTCGAGGGATTGAACATCAGATTGATTTTGTGCCAGGAGCAACCATTCCGAACCGGCCTGCCTATAGAAGTAACCCAGATGACACAAAAGAACTTCAACGGCAAGTTGGTGAGCTGATGGAAAAGGGGTACGTCAGAGAAAGCATGAGCCCCTGTGCTGTTCCGGTCCTACTTGTGCCCAAGAAGGACGGGACATGGAGAATGTGTGCTGATTGTCGTGCTATCAACAACATTACGGTAATGTATCGCCATCCTATTCCTCGTTTAGATGATATGCTAGATGAATTGCATGGATCTTGCATATTTTCTAAAATTGATCTCAAGAGTGGGTACCATCAAATAAGGATGAGAGAGGGCGATGAATGGAAAACAACTTTCAAAACAAAACATGGTTTGTATGAGTGGTTAGTAATGCCATTTGGTTTAACTAAGAAGTTCGTCCCGGTCAACTTATCCTTCTCAAGGATAGATCACATCGTCAAACTCGGTACACTACCGGTCGACGCCAT
>NW_010962834.1:53939-54293 GCF_000463585.1 Tarenaya hassleriana | reverse complement strand
CGAGATTTGACCGAAACGAGCATGAAAAGGAGTTTTCAGTGCGTTGGTCCGAAGCTGACCAAGTTTGGTCAGCCCCGGACCAAGTCTGGTCAATCCAGGAGGTCCGGAAGCTCGGTCCGCGGTCATCTGTCCAGGTCTGGTCCGGCTGACCAAGAGTTGGTCAGCCCAGGACCAGACTCTGGGACAGGCGGACCGAGAAAAGACGAGTCAGACTGAGCTGACCAAGAAGGGTCCTGGTCCAGAGCTGACCACACGTGGTCCGCCGGACCGAGCCTTCAGGTCAGCCGGTCCGTGAGCCTCGGACTAAGCTTGGTCCGCCGGACCAAGCTCCTGGTCCGGCGGACCGGGATCCGG
>NW_010962834.1:52992-53195 GCF_000463585.1 Tarenaya hassleriana | reverse complement strand
GTCCGTTCCAGACCTTCTGGAACGGACAGACCGCGCACTCTGGACCGTCGGGTCTGGACTTTGTGGACCGTCCGTTCTGGACTTCCGGTTCGTCCGTTCCAGACCCTTTTGTCTCGGTTTTTCATCGTTTCCTCGTGCGGTTTCGTCCTTCCCTGCGTGTGTGACCCTGTAGGCTCATTCGACATAGCAGTATAACCCGAAAT
>NW_010962834.1:44367-44596 GCF_000463585.1 Tarenaya hassleriana | reverse complement strand
GACCAGGCGAGAACAACACAGGTCCGAGACGAAGACCGGCGGACTGACCAAGGAAACGGACCAAGCCCAGTTGATCTGCGCTTTGCTTCCTTTGGTCAGCTCGGAGTAGACAGGGAACGGACTGACTCGGTCCGGAGCTGACCAAGTCTGGTCAGCCCCGGACCAAGCTCAGTTTTCGAACTGAGTCCGATTCCTGGTCAGCTCGGAGGAGTAGGAGAAGACTGAGGGT
>NW_010962834.1:42950-44326 GCF_000463585.1 Tarenaya hassleriana | reverse complement strand
AAAAAAAAAGCCGATATCATTGACCCGTCAACTTCCCACAAAAAATAAAAATCGATACCACTTTCTCTCGGAGTTCTATGTGTTTCCGAGAAAACCAGAAACCTGACCTTCGATAGATCTCTGAATCTCGCTGAAATCTTCGTCGCAAGAGAATTGGATGGCTTTCAAATGCTCGAAACTTTGCGCCAAGACATCAAATCCCTTCTTGTCACGCAAAACTTTGATTAGTAGAGCAACTGTCAAGGCCTCGATCGTCATGGTTACGGGTCATGCCCTAGCTGAGCGTACCTGATTATCTTGGTGAGGCAGTATGGAGAAATCGTGATTCTCATAGCTCGAATATGGTTGAGCTTGAATTGGGTTATCAAGTCGGACTTGGACCTGATGGTAAGGATGGGATGAGGAACATGCAGTGATAGCGTATCACTATCCCATACTCATCTAGGAATCACATAGGATGTGATTGACAATGTGTTGTCTACCTAAATAGCATAGTTTTGAGCGTCATGCCCTAGCTGACTCAAAAACATGTGAAATATGGATCCTAGCTCACTTAGAAACTCATTGAGGGTGTTTTTCTTAGTGGGAGCTTGTCATATTGCATCTATTGTCTGTGTTAGTAAGAGTACTAAGCTATGTGTTTATTTTCTGTATGTTTGTCCTTTTCTGTAGAATATATCTGTGGCAGGAATCTGGTTAATCTTACCATGCGATCTATTCTTATGAAGGATAAGCCTCTAACCAAGGCTTCTAGATCGATCATTGATGTTTATGGGAAGCATATGGATGATGGTCTAGACGTGTCCAGCTTGATGCTTGGAAAGATGTCTTCGGAATTGCGTGAGCAATTAGACGACATGGACAATTCATTGATGGTTGATCAGTTGAATGTGTCATTCGCAGAGAAAGCTGGGAGCCAAGGGAAGAATGATATGGTAGTTGTTGGAAAGAGTTCCAGCAAAAGAAAGCGTTCCAAAGGTAAGGGCAAGAGGAAAGTGACAAGTGTTGTCACTATACCTAAGCCTAAACCCAAGAAGGAAGAGTGTTATTTCTGTCATGCTGTTGGGCATTGGTATAGAAATTGCAGACTCTACCTGGAAGATCAGAGGAAGAAGAAGCTTGCAGAAGCTTCGACTTCCGGTATTTTTGTTATAGAGGCTAACTTGTTTACTTCTACATCGTGGGTATTGGATAACCGATGTGGCCCGCATATTTGTGCAAATGTGCAAGGACTGCGGGGAAGTAGACAATTGGCGAAGGGAGAAGTAGATCTCCGCGTCGGGAATGGAGCAAAAGTTGCTGCATTAACCGTCGAGACTTATGATCTGACTTTACCTTCTGGCCTTGTATTGAAGTTGCATGATTGTTATTTTGTA
>NW_010962834.1:42496-42892 GCF_000463585.1 Tarenaya hassleriana | reverse complement strand
CATCATATCGATTTCATGTTTAGACTCGGATGGTTTCAGATTTGTTATTGAGAACAAATGTCTGTCCATTTATAGAGACAATTTATTCTATGGTAAGGGTTACCAGTTTAATGGCCTTTATGTTTTGGAAGATGAACCATCTAGATACAGGACGATCTATAACGTAAGTACCAAGCTGTTTAAGTCGAACGACTTAAATCTGACCTATCTCTGGCATTGTCGACTTGGTCACATCAATGAGAAACGCATAGCGAAGCTTCATTCTGATGGACTTCTAGATTCTTTTGATTATGAATCAATCGAATCGTGTGATTCTTGTTTGATGGGCAAGATGACAAAACCTCCTTTTACTAGAAAAGGAGAAAGGGCTACAGAGTTGTTAGAACTCATACATAG
>NW_010962834.1:41202-42216 GCF_000463585.1 Tarenaya hassleriana | reverse complement strand
GATATGGTACGGTCTATGATAAGTCAGGTCGATCTTCCTGAATCCTTCTGGGGCTACGCTCTGGAAACGGCTGCGCTTATACTGAACAACTGTCCAACAAAGTTGGTTCAGAAGACTCCATATGAGATATGGACTGGGAAGCGTCCCAGGTTAGCATTCATGAAGATTTGGGGATGTGACGTTTACGTGAAACGTCTTGCTTCTGATAAGCTATCCGCCAAGTCTGATAAATGCATATTTGTGGGTTACCCTAAGGAAACTAAAGGGTACTGGTTCTACAACCTATCTGAGAACAAAGTGTTTGTTGCTCGGAATGGATCTTTCTTGGAGAGAGAGTTCGTCTCCAAGAGAGCTAGTGGGAGTAGAATAGATCTCGAAGAAGTTCGAGAACCACAAATAGTCGAAGAACCGAGTGAACAGGTTGAATCGATTCAACCTGTATCACAAGTTGTTGAGACAAACCTACTAGTGAACCTCGGAGATCTGGTAGAATTCGCCAAAAGCCCACAAGATATGGTTTTCTTGTGACAGAAAACGACGAACTCATGTTGTTAGAACATGACGAGCCTACGTCGTATTCAGAGGCTGTGGCGAGTTCCGATTCCGAGAAATGGCACCAGGCCATGGAGTCTGAGATGCAATACATGTACGACAACAAAGTGTGGACTTTGGTCGATTCGTTCAATGGTATTAATTAAGACCATTGGATGCAAGTGGGTTTTCAAGAAGAAACCCGACATGGATGGCATCGTGCATACCTATAAGGCACGACTCGTCGCGAAAGGGTTTCGGCAGATTCATGGTATAAACTATGATGAAACCTTTTCATCAGTCGTGATGCTTAAATCCATACGGATTCTGCTAGCCATAGCTGCGTATTATGACTACGAGATATGGCAGATATGACGTCAAGACCGCATTCCTTAACGGGAATTTACTCGAGGATGTGTACATGACACAACCCGAGGGCTTTGTCGATCCTAAGAGTCCACGGAAAGTATGCAAACTTCAGAG
>NW_010962834.1:38469-40827 GCF_000463585.1 Tarenaya hassleriana | reverse complement strand
AAGACACAGGATGAGCAAGAGCGCATGAGTAGGATTCCATATGCCTCGGCAATTGGATCCATCATGTATGTCATGTTGTGTACTCGTCCAGATGTATCATATGCATTGAGCATGACTAGTAGATATCAATCTACACCAGGTGAGACTCACTGGATTGCGGTCAAGAACATCCATAAGTACTTGAGAAGGACTAAGGATTTGTTCTTGGTGTATGGCGGATTGGAAGACGAGCTCGCTATAAGTGGTTATACCGATGCTAGTTTCCAAACCGATAGAGATGACTTCAGATCGCAGTCAGGTTATGTTTTCTGCCTGAACGGTGAGGCTATCAGTTGGAAGAGTTCCAAACAGCCAACCGTTGCAGATTCGACTACAGAAGCCGAGTACATAGCTGCATCGGATGCAGCTAAGGAAGCTGTTTGGATCAGGAAATTCGTGGGAGACCTGGGCGTTATTCCTAGCATTGCAGAATTCGACCCCAGGAATCTAGATCCAGTCCGGATCCACCTGGAAACGGCCCGGATCCAGTTAAAAACCCTGTTTTCCGATTTTCAGCATCCGAATGGGAATAGGACTCATGGGAGCCGCCCTAGGATTATAAAAAAGCCCTAGTCACATCCTAGAACATCGGAGAGCCTTAGAGAACACTTAGATACAGACTTTTGGAGAGCTTTTGGTGAAGAGAAGAATAGAAGTTCACGGGATTTCGGGAAGAAGAAGGAAGATTTGATCGTGAAGACTACACATCTACATGAGCTTTTCTCTCCTCTCTTTTATCTCTTTTTCTCTGTTCTTTTTATTGTTTTCCATGAACCATGAGTAGATCCATGACTATGGGTTAGGGATTCGTATGTGTTTTGGGTATGTTTGAACCCTAACTTGGATTTCGGTTTTGATTTGTTTCGGTTCTATTGATTTGCAACATACCACCTGGTTTACCACCTATTCGAGGGATTGAACATCAGATTGATTTTGTGCCAGGAGCAACCATTCCGAACCGGCCTGCCTATAGAAGTAACCCAGATGACACAAAAGAACTTCAACGGCAAGTTGGCGAGCTGATGGAAAAGGGGTACGTCAGAGAAAGCATGAGCCCCTGTGTTGTTCCGGTCCTACTTGTGCCCAAGAAGGACGGGACATGGAGAATGTGTGCTGATTGTCGTGCTATCAACACCGTGCACTTGCGGTTGTGTGTGCTTAAGTGACTTATAAATATTAAAGCTTGATCAAACTACGCACACTACTTAGCACGCATCAGTCTCTCAGAGTTTTGACTCGGGCAGACAGAGTTTTGACTCGACCGAGTCAAAACGACAGAATCAGAACGACAAATCAGAGTTTTGAGTCGGACAGTGTCAAGTGTTGACTCGACAGAGTCAGAACGAATAAAAATCGAACAGACCTGACCTCAGAGGCTTCTGACTCGGACCGAGTCAAGTGTTGACTCGGACCGAGTCTGTACAGAAGGTTGTCTAGTTCGTCACGTTTTGGTTCGGACTGATTTGGGGAGATTTCGGCTTCTGACTCGGACCGAGTCAAGGTTTGACTCGGACCGAGTCAGTTCGTCAGACTTTGTTAGATGCAATTGTTGCATCGTTTCAAGTGTCTAAACCGAGATTCTGATTCTACCGATCTGATCGGAACAACTTGATTGAACTGACTTGAATTAAGTCAAGATTTCATTTGTTCAAGTCACATATTGTTGGTTGTAATGCTCTTGGATGATCCATGATATGACATTTTACTTTATATTGATTCATTGATTTATGAATGCATTATTTATCCGTTATACGATTAGCATGTTTGTTGTATTTCGGCATCCTTGAATCATTAGAGAATGATTATAAACTCCCTAGTCAGTCATCATTGTGAGAACAATGTTGAATCAAGACTAGCATGAGTTGTGATCAACGCATTGGATGTAGATCACAATCATGGGTACTCGTTGTGAACGAGTGACTGGATGACCCGCATGAGATTGTCACATGGACAGAGTCATGACTTGAATCTCATACAGCGGTTCGTTTATGGATCCTCATACCTGAGATGTCTAGAGTATCTGATATGAGGAGTGGCGTGTCTTGACTGCGTCAAACGTCGTCTTTAACCGGATGATTATAACGACGTTGATCAGATATGTTCACGAGTCATATGGAGATAGTAGACATGCAATATGGGACTTTTCACCTCCTTAACAGGAGAGATATCGCTGGGCCCCCTCCTGGAAGTCGGACTATGAAAACGCGTGGCCACGCTATAGATGAAGTTGCATCTATTTTACTAGTCGATTTGCCTAGACGAGAAAGCAGTTGAACTTGAAGGGTGGCTCAAACCATGCCCTTGTTCAACATATGATAT